>NC_090924.1:1154975897-1155287563 GCF_040938575.1 Ambystoma mexicanum | reverse complement strand
TAGAGAATATGAGGATTAATTTATCAAGGATAGGGGCCTTCTGAAAAGACGTTCTGCAAGCAGTTGAAGTTATTACAGAAGAACATATTCAAGATAATATTTTATTAAAGAAAAGCCTGGATCGAATCAACAACCTAGTTAATCAAGTTAGTCCAAGATACGACAAAACCTCTCCTCAAAGCTCCCTTGAAAGAATAACAGAGCATGTTACAAAATCATTGAAACACACATGATGGAATAGTGCCATCTTGCTCTAACAAAGAGGAAATGTCAGCACAAGAAAGATTCCGTCCTCTTTCTGGGAGAACTGACCAAAAGTCAACCGATATGGGACCTTCAGAGCACTTTGCTGATCCGAGGGTCAATTGGTATACTAGAGATTTGCAGAACCATCAGCCACTGCAAGCACTGAAGGGATGCTGTCTTGACTAGCCAACAACAAAATCTTGAATATAGACTGACTCAGCAAGGTCCAACCCGGAATTCTGACCCAAAACCTTAAAATTGTAATCCAAATTGAAATTCTAATAATTTCTTTTTTTTGTTCCGCCAAAGAGAAAGGAAAATAAGACCATGGAATAAGCATCTAGGCGGACCAACTTGAAGTTTAGAGAAAAAAAGAGCTTAATCTGCACCTTTAATGGCTCCTTCCGTGGAAACAAGAATACATACAGAAGAAGATTGACCAAGGTGTTAAGGGACAATCTGGGCATCATAGGGAATTCTAACAAGATGATACCGTTAACATGCATATTGTCTGACTGCATGTACTGCGGTGGTTGCAGCATAAGCGTGACTTTTGCAGATGTAAGTATACATAACATATTTTGGAATAAACTTGAAACCTTACTGTTAGACCTATACGTTTTATTAGATAAGGGTGCTCAACAATGCCACCTTCATGAACACTGGTATCTGTTTATGCTTGAGCAAAAAATCAAAGAAGGCGATATTGCCAGAACAGATATTCAGACAAAACTTAAGAACTGCCCTGATCATTTGAACTGTCTTGAATCAGTTGACAGCATGGACATGACCCCTTCAGGCCCAGGAGAGACTCCATAGCAACTCAACAAGACCTGTTCTTTCTGTACAGGCCAAGGACTCAGTTTATATTTCAGTGAAAATATGTCATATACAGGGGATCTAACACCTTCTGTGGGAGGGGGTGGGTCCATCAAAGTATTGTCTTAGAAAATTGCTATCCTGAACCCCAAGCACAAGGAGCCTGAAATTGTTGACTATATATCTGGTTTTGATGTTTTGTTTTTCCAGGAGACCTGGGCTTTGTAAGTGATTTCAAACCAGCACTCAACCTAAATCAATGCCTTTGCTCTTCCTTTGCCTTAGGGGCCATATATAGTTCACTCAGGGCCATATGTAATGGAGCCTGGTCTTGCCATATGTCTAACCTTGTTGCAGTGATCTGTTCTGTGATTGCCTGCAACCACACATTCTGATCCTGCTCTGTCCATTCACCTCTTACAAATAATGTATGCAATAGGTGTTCTTTAGCCATATTAATTTCTACCAAAGTTACCATTCTGGAAATTTTGATTTCCTTCCTGACTTACAGAAGTTTATTTTATTTTTGCAAAACAGACCAATTTCTTAAATGCATTCCTATTGAGGGGTGCTTTTCACAGTTTAACACAGCGTGGTCGCCCAACAGGGATTATATACCCCGTTAGTTATCACACTGTGTTAGACTCTCACAAGTGGTATAACTAATTCAGAAATCCTGCGACGAGCCCCCAATCTTGTACGTGATTTCAACCCAGCACTCCACCTAAATCAATGCCTAGCATGTGATGCACAGCTGCAACCCTTAATTATATATTTGTGTTTATAACTTCTTTTATTTCTGAATTATGTACCCTTATATCACGCCCCTCTCTTTGAATCCTCCCCCCCTGGTCTCACTGAAACAAGAAGCATGTTTTTTTGCAAAGTTAAAAGATTTATTTTATGGATTTGAACAATATATATATATATCACACTATTTAATATTTATACAATAATCACCAATGGTGCTGTTCAATCAACAATCTCTTTAATCAGAAGGAGTATGGATAAGAAAAATCATGCAGCACAAAATAAAACTTTGTGTGGGTTCAGTCAAATGCAATGTCACTGTTTCCCCCTGCACACTACCCAATTCCCCCCAATATGCAATATAGAGATGGAAGGGGAGAAAACAGGTTTCAGGAAATACACACTCAACAAATACAGTTTCATTACCAATTCCCAATTCCCCCCCAGCAAGCATAGAGAGAAACAGGAATGATTTCAAACAGGTCAAATGCTTTTGAATGTGGTTTTGAATTAATGGAAATAAACACTGAAAAATGGATTTAATTCTCTAAATTGGATTCAAAACTAGTGGGAGCCGCTTTGTATAGTTTCAGGTAAACACTAGCAATGATGATTGAATAACTAGAAGATTGAAAACTGAATTCTGAGGTCAATTGCAAAGAATAGCTATTTTACACATGAGGAAATTGAGCCAAATGAAAAATCTACGGCAAACTTTTCAGCGCGCGAGAAACGCAATTACAGAAAAACTACAAATAGAGGTCGATTTTTCTCAGAAAGAGTCAAGAATTTCAAGTGAAAGATGCGCTTTTGAATTACAAACAGGATTTTCTTTACACTGGGGAGTCTATGAAGCCACAAGCTACACGATAGCACAGCCACCGACCCAGTGATGCCTCCGTGTGGTTTCTATCTGCCGAGACGCCTGTCTTTCTTCAGCAAATATATTAGAGCAAAGATGATATTATCACTACAATTATCAAAGGACTATATGGATGAGTGAAAGATAAAGGAAAACTAGAGAGATTTTCTACAATGCAGTTATGGATATGATAGAATGGGTTGGATATGATTACTTAAGGATAAGAGATTGGCTATGGACAATTCTATGCTATAGATACTCACAACTATGGTTTGGAATAGGCCCGTCAAAGATCTGGTCAAAGGTTTTGGACTGGACTTCTGCTAGCCCACCGGACAGGATTCAGGTGCTCGGTTCTGCCCTCAGCATGGCACTTTGGACACTGCACGGCCTCTGGACTGGATCTAATGGGTTGATTCTGGATTGCAGCTATCAGGTTACATCTCTGCTCTACTGGTTTGGATCTCTGGATTCTATCAAGAGTTCTTGGCAAGAAAGCAGAACCAGCATGCCCGGCTGTTCTTTTTGTTGTGCCCCTTGGAAGTCTGGGGTAAAATCAGGTTGCAAGACTTTAAAGGCCAGCTGAGAAAGGTTCAGCTTTGGAATTGGGCCTTCTCTGCTTTCAAAGTTCTGCAGTCTGGGATTTGGGTTTCTCCTGCAGAGCGCTTCGCCAGTAAATCAGTTGATGGGTGAATCTGTGTGTCTCTCTAGGTCCTAAACTGTCCCTATTTATGTATTTCCCGTGGGGTGGGTAGGCTGAATTATACTAAGCACACCCTCTAGTAATCCTATTGGTTAGAGTATTTCTCCTCTCCTGATTTGAGAAGGAACACATGGTTTTATGATGATGCAGTATTTTACAATCCAGAGAGCGCCTCCCTCTTTTTTCTGTACAGTAAATCTATTTTTCACATAAATCATATTTACAATATAATCAACTTGCTAACAATACATATTCACATCACAGATTTAGTAGAGCAAGCATCCGTCCGAGTTCCATCTCAGTGAGAGCTTTAGTTCAAATTTTACAGTTTTTGGCGCTTTTGGTTGGGTACCCATTGTCAGATCTGTATACATTTTTCTATATATATGCACATGACATCTGGGCATAATCCTGTGATGTTTCATATTTCTAGCATTATCACAATTACTACAAAATCAAATTATCTGTAGTCCTGTCTCTGAACATAGCACAGAGTTCAGAGTAGTTTCAAACTGTGAGCAGAATTTTCATGTTAACAACCCATAATTTACAGATTTTTACATAATTTCCACTGAGTCTATTTCAAAATGATAATTTCTTGAGGTTTACGATACACAAATCTGTCTGGTCCTGCCTCCAAGGTTTGGCTGGGTCCAGAGCACTCCTGGCCTCTTCCTGCTAGCAGTTGGTTTCTGTTGACACCTGAATTTGCATTCCCTTTCAGTCCAGGAAGCCTATTGTCTCTCCCCAGAAAAGCGGAGCAAATACCCTCCTCCTTTCATTAGCATCTAAATGATAGTTCCTGGGCAGAGAGCAAAAGGAAGGTGCCCTTTGTTGGAGCAAACTGTGGAATGTGCTTCGAAGTCCTCTGGCTGATATCAGTTCACTTTAAAACACTTTGTGTAAAATTGTCTTTTCTAAATAAACTTTACAACAAATATACACACAGATCTCTTAATTACAGTCTTTTTAAACAAAGAAATTGAATAGTAACAAACTATATATATTTTTGATGGCAAGTCTCTTCTTTTCCACAATTTGATTTTAAGACACAAGTTTTAACTAACAGTATAAGTAAATGACAGCTTTGACCCAGGCGAGCGACGGTACTATGCCCATATTCTGAAATATTTCCCAGGCAAGCACCTTTTTGAATGTGGATATGTTTGTGATGAAATCTGCTTCTCCTGACATTGTGCTTATGGGGATTCCTTAGATAAGGTGATGGTGAACACCCAACAAGGATGTTGGATCTTTTCTGATGTTTGAGACTGGTTGGTGTCAAACTATTTTGACTATGAGTACAGTGGGTCTAATGCTGAATATATGCATTTGTTCTATCACTGGCGAATAAGGAGTGTTTTGTTTCATTTGAGGATTGGCCGCCTTTCATCATTAATAGAGGTGAGCGGCAGCACACACTTTGACCAGAACTTGATTATTTTCTGTCATTGTAATGTGATGTTAACACATGATATGGTTAATTTTTGTTTATATGTGCATGTTTTTATGAAACAAGAAAAACGGTCCTTACCATGTAAAGATGTAGCAGTGACCCTATATATGTTATTAGAAACATCTATGCAGCTCCTTTCAGAGTTTGCTGTAAAACAGAATGTGTCTGCAATGAGATATTTACCATGGATCTTTATTGAATTTTGTATGTTTTGTGATTTTCAATAATTTAACATGATGTGATTTTTAAGATCGTATGTTGTCTTCTATGGAGTAATGCTTCGAAATAAAGATTCTAACATTTAAATCAATAATGAAAAACAGTTTAAAGAAAAAAAAATCATAATTGTCACAACCTTTGAATATTCTGTTTTACAATCGTATAATCATCACTTATCTAGTGGCAATACAAAAACATTAGTTGACAATTTGATCTAGAAGACGTTAACACCAACTAGAGGAAATGACCACGGGAGCTATAGAAATGGTCCAAGGTAAAATTCCTCATTCATTCCTAAGGGATTCATGAAATCTAATTGATGTACTCAATAGCCCTCTGTGACAACCTCTATTCATGTCCCCACGACATGGAAGGGAATGTATCCCTTCTAATATAACACATCTCATCTGTGCAATGTTGAGGTGGTACTCATGGAAGTGCCTAAATATTGGTGTTTTTTTCATTACATTATGAGTTAGACTAATGTTCTGTCCAACGTTCTTTTGACATTATGTGTGTCACATGTTGCATAATGGTGATGTTTTATCTTTTTGCTGGTGTGTGGATGTCTGACAGAATCCCCTTAGTCATGTTTCCACAATGATGGCAGTTTAGACAGGAAAAGGTCCCCACTTTTGCTTTCTGCAAAAACCTTTCTGTGTCATCTTTGAGTCTTTCTGCTTTGATGAGTTGGTCTCTAAAGTTCCTTACCCACTTATATGCCACCATCGGTGGCTTGGGGGAACACCTGTGTAATAATGGGTCTAGCTGGATGAATTTCCAGTTCTTTTTGATGATGCGTGTTATATGATAACTTTGGCTGGAGAACTTCATAGTGTGTCATCACTGCTTTCCCTGAGATAGCCTCGTCTCATGTGGCCAGGGGATGACAACCGTTACCTGATCCTAACGCTTGGGGGTGGCAATTTGAGGGAGGACCACATGGGGGAGGTGACTCTCAGGGAATGATATGACATCATCAGGTGAGACATGGTATCCCCTTTCCCTTCTAGGGATATTCCCTCCATTCTTCATGCCCTAATGGAATACCGCCATCATCCCCTTCGACAACTATATGGACAGTACTCCTTAATATCAGATAGCAAGCAAAGTGACAAAAACTGAGATGAGGAAGAGGCAAAGAGCCTTGATTGCTCCCAATGAGAACTAACACCAGAAGTCTAGTAGTTGTAAGAATCCAATTGGCCCAACATGGTTTAAAACCATGCTGGGAAGAGAAGCATGGATTTGCTTGTCTTCTTACTCAGCTGTGATGAGGACAGCTAAGCAGAAAGTCAGTGCCTACGGTGGCTCGAGGCAGCACAGGAGACAGAGCAGCAAAACATAATAAGAAGGCAGCCTCCTGAGCAACATGCCCAGTGAAGCTCTGCAAAGGCTGTAGTGAGGTGAAAGGAAGCAGGCGATGCTTTCTGACAGCCGAGGGAGCTTGGACACTGACCAGGGACCGGACACCTGCCAAATGTGCCTGCAAGGTCAGATTGAGCCGCTAGAGTCAGAGAAGCACCCGATTTGGAGTTGGAGGAAGAAGAGAGAGAATGCAATAAAGTAAGTGGTGAGCCCAGGGAAGGGTCAGGAGACCAAAAAACTGTTGGGAATGGCATCAGAAGGCCTAGACAGTGGGATTGGACTCAGGGACCCACAGTACGAACTTGGGGATGACCAAGAAGGGAAGTCAAAGGGGCAATGTATGCTAACGAAAGTCCTGGCAGGAGAGTGTACCAGACAGAGCCAAGTGTGTAAAGCAAACTGCATAAAGAAAGTCATGGCAGGAGAGAATACCAGGCAAAGCCAAGTGTGTGTAAAGTGCCCTGCATAAAGAAGGTCCTGGCAGGAATAAATATGTGGCAAGGGCAAGCGTGTGAGGTGAATGCAATGAATGTGGAAGGTAACCTGGCAGGAAAGTATACCAGGTGTTTTGTGAGTCTGAGTACTGCACCCAAATTGTATCAAGGAACTATATGAAATACCCTGGCAAGTGAGTATATCAGGTGTTGTTTTGCTAGTCAGAGGATCCCAAGGAAGATTCATACCCTTAGGATTTTGAGTTACGTTGAATGTGAAAAGGACCTGGGGAAGGGAGTAATTTTCTCTGTAGTGAATTGCAACACCAAGAGGAGGGGAGTTATCCTCTTGGGCTACAAAGTAATCAGTTATTATTTTGTTTTGGTGTAGTGGGACCTGGGGAAGTGTGTTATTTCAATGGAACTGTAAACCTTTTCCATTTGGAACTTTTGTTGGATTTATACCTTTTTGTTGAACTTGAACATTTTCACAATGTTCAAGCCAGAGACACCTTAGAATTACTTTTAGTGTGTGAGGGCTAGGATAGGATTTTGCACACAACACATTTTTGTTTTGAGCATCTTGACACAGAACAGGCTCTTAGTTTATGGTTGAGGCAGGGAAGCACCTCCTAAATAAGAAACAGTGAGGCATTTTCCAACCCATTTTTGTTATTTAATAAATGTTTATGGCAAACACCATGAGTCCTCTGTGTATGTGTCTCATTCCTGACTCCTCACACACCTAATCTGATGTTTCACACCTTCTCTTCAAATACAACATTCTCTTTTCTCTGCCACCTTTTTTCACATCAGCCTCCTCCCCAACTCATTTCACCCCCACAATGATTGTTCTCCATGACTCTGCTGTCTCCGAACTCTCACTTTCTCCTGCTGACTACAATTCTTTTGAAGCCTTCTTAGAACCTTCCAAGGCCTCACCTCTTTCTTTCAGAGATTGCAAAGGGCCACTAAGGTCTGTGTCTGTAATAAATGTGGGCCTTTATATCAAACAAGCAGACCACACAGACACTGCTGGCCTCATGCCTCCTTGTCATAATGCTTTTTTACCTGCAATACATGTGTGCCTTAAAGGGACACCCGAGTAAAAACCGTGGCACAGTGTAGGTTGTATCTGAGGATCCTCCAACACTGCCCAGATTCCTGCATGCATCACTTATCGGGTGGTGATTACTGGCTCCGTCATCCCGTAGCCTCCATGCCACATAAGGGAACAGTGTCACAGACACTTGATTTCTTTTGGACCTCCCTTTGGATGCTCGATTTCTTTTGAATCCCACTTTAAATCATGGATTTCTGTTGAAGGCCCTGACTTGGACACTATTCGTGTTTTTACCTTTTTCAGTCCAGGGGGTTCTTTTTTAAAACCCTTGGACAATAGATTTTCGATTTTGTTCCACGCACAATGGTGTCAGTCCTCCTTCTCCTTTCTGTAATTAATAATTGAACCTAGAGATATTGTTGTCATTTTGATTAACATGTTTTCACGGGGAATGTATGCGTGTCAGGTGGAGAGGGTTGGGTGGCTATCTAACACGAGAATATACACCTCTATAGGCAGATTTAATCCATTAACATTGTCTTCATATTGTTGTTGTATAGGCCCTTGCGCCTGCTGACCATACCCATCAATATCAACATCTGGCTCATTATCCACATCTTCTTTATCAGCCTTTGGCACATTTCACCTAATGTCAATCTTATGCATTGTGCAACACACGGGCGTTATGAGGGCCGCCTTCTCAGGTCTGTACATGACCGCCCCACAGGTCTTGTAAAGCACTTTTTAGTACACCAAATGCTTGCTTGAAGGGATCCCTGTGCGGGTGTGTGCGCACTGTATCCTTGCTGCCTGGTGGCGATTGGCTGCCAAAGTGGGGTCATTAGCCAAAGTCTGATTTGCAATGCAGCAACAACTGTCAGGGCGAGGGAAGTGGGTTGATAATCATTATTTTTCCTATGTAGCAATCATTGTGTTTACCACAATTGTTTGCCATTCCGCATTGATAGCCATCCTGAGTGAATGTGCACATGCTTTTCTGGAGTGCTTTGATGTCCGAGAGGCTTGTGTGTTAACAGGCAGTAGGACTTTCCTTGGCTTCTGAGCCCACGTTACCATGCATAGTGTTCTTTTGGGGTGCAGTGATAGCCAGTTATGTCCTTTATTGTACGACGTTGGCTTGCCCTTATGATATCATTGGTAGTGTGTCAAGGTATCTTCATACGTGTAAGTCTTTCTGTAATTGTTCTGGCGGGATCTGTCTCCTCAATCTGTGGGCTATCAGCAATACCTGGCAAAGTGTGGTATGTTGTAATTGTTGCATGATTACTAGTTCTGTGATGACCTGCATTATGTGGTATTGCTTGCATGCACAAAAGTCATGACCAGCATGATTCACAGCAGGTTGCTTTGACGTATGGTCATAGAATCATATATGACCAATCTTACACAAGCTTGGGTAAAGATCAGAGCAGCATCACAGTCCATTTGCATGAAGATGGCGTGCCTGATATGGACGACCTGCTCTTGTGACTTGGGCGGCACATGGGGCCCATGTGTGCAGTCCAGAACACCCACCAAGTTGGGGGACCCTGCTATAGCATATACAACCATGCTTTAATGACATTGATGGGAGCAGCATCAGTAAGAAAAGCAATACTGTGGTGATTATCACACATCATGTTGTTAACACCTGGGAGAGAATCCTGGAAAATCAGGGCTGGGTGATTCTCTGCACCAGAACCAGAATGTGCTGGAGCATGACAGTGGCATATAGGTATGTGATCACAATCAATAGGGGGCAAGGGGTATCATGATGTCCCTTGTTGGGAGGAGGTCATCCTCTATTTCTGCTAGGATTGACAAGAAAGTGGGCATGTGAGGACCTGCTGGTCTTCTGTTAGGTCCATGTGGGAGTAACAGGGTATCTAAATACTAGGTGTAAATGGCCTTTGCACTCTACTCCCTCTCCTGCTCGCTTGATGATGATGTTGCGGGTGGGAGGCTGCCAGGTAGGCCAATGGGTGCCTGTTAAAGTGGCTTGCAGGACATAAGGATGGGCTACCTGCTGGTGGATCTCACAGGACAGGATGATGGTAAATCTGCTGAGAGGCTGCTATCACATGGTTTCTGCATGTATGTGTGAAAACCGGGTGTCCAGAGACAGGGCCTCATCACAAGTTTGGTGGTAGACCTTAAATGTGGCGGTAACAGGGTTACTGCTACATTTACCACTCTGCCTAATCTCGAGCCTCGCATGTTTATCCCAGCTCAGAGCTGGGGGTAAACACACCGGGAAAATGCCAATTCGTGCTCAATTACTGCCTGCGGTATTTCTGCATGGGAATTGCGCTGAAAATTCTCCATAGGGTCAAATGGACCCAATGGGAAATGGGAAATAACGCTTAGTGCCCAACCCGTGATCCGGTGGCAATCCCGACAGAAGGGTGGGAACTATGCAAATAGCTTTGGGCGGTACCAACCAACTCGTGATGAGGCCCACAGTCTTTTCACAACTATTTTCAGCGAGATTGTTGTTTGTTGACAAATATTATGTGGATTTAATAACATGTTTATTGTGTTTGTAACGCATCCTATATTATGAGTTAGAAATGTGAAAACAGATTTCAGTGTATAACTTCAGTGACAATCTCGAGATACTGAACAATACAGGCTCTGCTCCTCAGATCTTCAAATAGAATTGTGAAGAGCTGCATTTTAACAGAAATAAGAGAACTAAGATGTATTTCAGATTCTAAACTTTATGATTTGTAATTTGCATGAGCACTCGTATATCTTAAAAAAAGTTTTTCTGACCTTTATCTGTGAGAAACGTTGATGAAAATTCGAATTCAAGTTTCACTTTAACAGAACTCTCACATGACGAATGAACCCATTAAAATAGCTCTACCTACATACAGAAATGCTAATTCCAGCTGTACTTTCAAAGTACCTTTACAGAGTGCTGAAGCCACCTACACGTAATAATCAAGAGACACTTTTAAACAATCTATTTTAAAGATACAGTTAATAGAACAAATTAGAATACCTATTAAAAAGTCAAACACAAACTGGCACCTATTTTACATTTAAATGCAAAACTTTATAGAGTCACCAGGAAGCATCTAAATGATATTTTATGGTTTTGTTTTTAGATACCATCGACGTTTTAAGATTGGCTTTCTGGAGCAATATGGTCTGCATGCAAACGTGCAGAAATTCCGAGTCTTAATGCAAGGCAAAGACGTCCATGCTTTTGTGCATGTTTGAGGGTGGATGGCAATTAAAAGGCGAGATCCATTCTAGCTAATTCTTGTTTAGTAAAAGTCGTGGGCACATTTGTGCATGACAACACAACAAAGTGTACATTTAGTGCCATCGTTTATAACATCATTCGTTCTGTTCTCATTTCCATGTATCACTGTGAATTGGTTTATGTAAGCAATAATAAACAAATAAACACACATGCATAGTACAGAAAGGGCAGTACAAAAACTGCACGTGCTATTTATACATTACTGCTGATCAGGGTCGGACTGGGACAAGAAATAGGCCCGGTCACCCAAATAAAAGTGGCCCATCCCTCGCCTCACGACCCTTGACCTCTGATGACATCCCCGGAAGTGATGTAATTTGACCCCACCCCAAAGTGACATCCTGGGAAGCAATGAAATACGACCTTTCACCCCTTGAGATAACAGGAAGTGGCATTGTACACTAAATTACTGTGAATCCAAGCAGACGACCAAGGCCAAATAACAATATGTTATCTATAGCACTTAAGCTTAAGCTATTTTTATACAACAAATATGCATACAATATCACCAAACCTGTGTTGGTATTCAATAATGAACCTAAGAAGGATGAAAGGCTTTTTTTTTTTTAAAAAAAAGAAGAAACAGAATTGAAGAACAAAAAATGTTATTTCATTTTTTTCTTTCTTCCAAACCGTCCCAGCCATGGCCAGTAAACGGCCCCCACTCCCCAGGGACATTTTCGGCCCGGCCACGGGCCAGAAAGAGCGAGGGTCCAATCCGACCCTGCTGATGATGGAAAAAGTGCAAACATTCATGTATTTACAATTCAGGGGCTGTCACGTGACCCCTAATGCAAAAACCACTTCTCCTCACCAATGACTACAGTGTTGGCACTAGACACATTCTTCAAATGGCACTAGCTTGTCTTGGGTACTAGCATTTTATTTAGCACAATAGTAAATAGGGTCATATCTTTTCTGAATTGTGTTTCATGATGGGGTTTGCCAGCAGTAGTACATTTCTGCCAGCTATTGATGCCCCGTTGGTCGGAATGACTTCTGAAAGTATTAATACTAACTGTAATCCTTTTATGGAATGGGAGTTGTGTTAGAACCGGTAATAACCAGCAGTAGAATGCATCTGTGCTGTATGTGTGTAGCTCCTGAAAAGGCATACGGGAAATACCTCTGGCAGTATTACCTGTAAACTGAGCAGAGTAGTAATTGACTGCTCGGTGTACTTTGCTGTAATATGGTCTAAGGTGTTACGTAAAGCTTGCATGGTTCTTCAAACTTAAAATATGACAAATGCCACACTCTTTCTGGGCTAAACCCCAACACCCAGTCAATGTTCTGGCAATGCCACTTCTAGATTATTCCCTGCCTCTGTTTACCATAACATTGCACCGCAATGAGTTAAGACGCAGCAATGATGCCTTGTCACATGGCAACACTCCTCATTTAAAATTTAAGGGACTCCCATTTGTAGTTAATTGACACCTTTTGCTCTACATGCATTTTTACATAGAAGTTATTTTTAGTCATTTTTAAAAAATGGATACAAATATTGATGTAATTGAACAGTGATACATACTATGGCGGTGCGAGACAAAATTGGCAGTAATGGAATTACCGCCACTTTTCCCAACACCACCATACTACGAGTACGGCCCTGGAGTGGGGGATTTAGCTCAGCATACTGCTGGAGGTAAATCCTCCCGCTTTTCGCCGAAAATCATTAAATCTGCCAAAAATGCCCCATACAGTCCAATGGACTTTATACAAATGGGGATTAACTCCGCCACCACACTTGCATCTGGCAAATGAATAGGTCATGTTAAGGTACCACTTTCCCTCACATGTCACAGTTTGTTGGGGGTTGGGGAATGGGGCTTACTTCACCTTCCATGCCAGGACATGCCATCCCTCCAGCAGTGAAGCTAGTTGCTTCCTTGCTTTATTTTGAAACTGGTTCCTTCCGGAGCAACAGCTTTATGACAGCAGGGATGCCGCAGTCCTCACAGTCACAGGGCCTATACATCTTCAATTAGATCTGCGAATCTGCTGGGCATAGAAACAAGCGCCCATGGTGTTCTTACATAGAAACTTTAGGGCATTTCTTCAAATACTTGCATCTGATGCATTCCGACACTAGGCAGATATTTTCCGGAGATTCATGTCGATTCTTTTGTCAAATATTGATAGATCATGATTAAACACATAGGGCCTCATTACGAGTATGGAGGTAGTCATGCCGCTTTTAGCAGCATGGCTACCCCATTACCGGGTACCGGATCCGGGTTCTTGGAATGGGGAAAACCGGCCCATTCCGACCTTGGAGGGTCTGGTATTTCCCCATTCCAGGAACACGGACCCGGTACATCCCCATTTTCATATGAGCCCCCATGGGGCTCAATGGTAATGGGGAGGATGCTAACAACGGGCCTGTTAATAATAGGCCCGTTGTTAGCATCCTGGTCTGCTAGCAGGTCCTGCTAAGGACGCCTGGTTTTACCTGACATCCTTAGCGGCACCCGCCAGCAGACCTCATAATGGGGCGATAGAGGGATAACGGGGCCGGCAGCTCTACCGGCGCCCTTATCCCTCTACCGCATTCCTCATTATGAGGCCCATAGAAATGAAAACATCTGTTCCGATGTGATCCCATTTACCAAAATCAAGTTCGTACACCCATCTGTTTATCGACGCTCGATTCGTCATTCCGTAACCAGGTTCGACATGTTGTGGAAGTGAAGAGTACTGGCACCAGCGCATGGGGTCCAATAGGCATGGCTTAGAGGCTTGGCATGCCGGGTAGTCTGTAGACAATGTGAGACTCTGAGGTAAATAATACAATGTGCCGCAGTGTAAGCCACGCGCTGCAACCTGACCTAACATTCTACATCCATTGCAATATAAGCAGAGGGAGATCCACTGGGCTGGCCACACGTTTTGAGAAAAAAAAAAAATATCGTTATAACAAAGATAACATGTTCAATAGTTCACAAGTAATCACCTTTGGCTTTGCCAATGCTACAGTAGATTAGAGTGTAGTGAATAATGAGTGATGCTACATCTGAACAGCACACAGAGAAAACTGTACCACTGCCAGGGGCTCCCAATGTTGGCAGATAGGGCACAGTGTGATTGAATGTTTTGGCCAGCAGCATACATTTTGGTTTAAATGGTGAAGAAGGACCTTGGGGCAAGTCTGCAGTTTAGCTACCCCACCACATATCCAACAAGCTCTATTGGGTTAAGATATGTGTTAATATTTCACTTCCCAGGACTATACTTATAGCTGCTTTACACAAATCACATAATAGAAAACAACCTTACAAACCCTAACTCGTTAAATAAACATGTCACAGATCTTCTCTGGGTTTTGCAAAGGTTTGTAGACTTTAAGACGGACAGGTAAAGAACATGTATGATACAGTCACCTCGTTGTAGTCATTGCTGTACACAGCATGCATTTTGTTTTTCGGTCCTTCTATCTCCAAAATTCCAATCTCTTGAGCGACATCTCATTAACAATAGCAAACTCCTAAGATCCATGTACAGCTCTTTCTGCAGCCATCATCATCTACCTCTAATCAGCCCTATTTGAAATGATGTGCTGATCACAAAGCACAATATTGAAAACCTATTTGACAGACCTGTGCCTCCCTTTGTCTATATAGGAACAGACATCCAGTCTAAGCTCAGAAGTTAGTATTTGAGAGCTGGCTATGGGGCAACGTGTCCTGTGCACGCACATACTTCAAATTAAGACAATTTTTTGGCAGACTTGCATGTTCCATAGTATAGACACAGGGAACAAGGTAGGGTGCAGGACTTAGAAACAGTCAGGTAGTGTGGAAAGCTAAGATCGGTGGTGGGAGAAAAAGAAAACGTATGTTACAGGACAAAGAATGTTATTTCCCAAAGGGGCTGAGGCATGGCATGGCACAAGGGGTGGGATGAAACAGGAAAAGACATAGGGAATGGAGTGGGCTGAGCATGCCAACAGTTTGGGCTTTTGTGTAGGCATGGGAAAGGCACTTGCCAGGCACAGCGGTAGTGCTATTAACTGGCCATTGATGGTAGCCGGTGCACAAGGGTGCGGTACCTGCACATTTAATAGCAGTGCCTGTCAAATTCCTAATACTTATACACAGGCCAATGCTTGACTTTGTCAATGCTTGTTTCTAACAGGACTTTAGTAAAGGACATGCAGAGTGGTTATAAATCGAGTGGCTGCAGGGCAGACATGGTTAAAACATGTTCTATTACACCAGTAGCTTGTTTACATCTCCAATTAAGTCATTAATTCTCAGAAGACTGCTTAAAAAAAACACTGCCAGACACTTTGAGTGCAAAGTTTGATGGTATGGCCTTGAATAAAGCAAGCTCAAAGTGTTCCCATGAGGAGGTGTTTTGGGCAGGGAGAGGCAAGAACTGGGTAGGAATGGCCATAGGGATTAGCTTGGCCATGGGCAGTCAATGGCTGGGCACATCACCAAACATCACCTACAGGCTGTGTGTCCCTCTCATGCCACTCCTCCATATCTGTACTCTAATGCAATAGTTTAGGCTTATGGGTGTCGCAAGCCACACCTATAGCCCAAACTAAACATTCTGCCAGATAGGCCAAGAGTGGCTTACAAGAACGACGCACAACAAGTCCTTTTCCAATAAAGATTCTGTTGAATTAGAAGTCGCAGTAAACACCACAACCCTAGGCATCGACCACAAACGTCAAAGAGATCGCCTGCTTTAAATGTCATGCATTCTGAGCATATAATGGGAAAAGGATCCCGAAACCAAAATAGTTTTGTTACACATAGACACGTGTGGACCAATGTAATTATACACAAAATAGGCCCTAGTTATATTTGAATGAAATAGTACACATACACACTAATCCATTAAAAACATGTCAATAAATATTTTTGAGGAACGATGTATAATTTCATTTTCTCTTGCATCGTGTTTGATTTTGGCACGTGGGTGATGCAGCCTACCAATGAGCGAAAAAGTCTAAGACTGGACTTACTGGCAGGAAATGGCTTTCGGTGGAGGAGCTGGCATATGCGTACTTTAAGTGCTCTAGCGTCCACTGTACACCCAAAGAGAAGGCAACTGCTATCCCTATCGCTGTCCCCATTTTCTTCCCTCGGAGAGGGGAACGTTGTTCTGCTCAGTCAGTTCCCTAACTATACTATACACGAGTGACACAGACAGGCCTGTTGAAAACAGGTTTGTTTCAGACCGTTGTTTGAGTTGGTGAGGAGCTCGACGTTAATGACGGTACTCTCAGGGTGGTCTCGGACTCTCCATATAAGTAGCTGCCAGTCCTTTTTTTTGGTTGCATTCTAGCATGTTGGGAATTGTAGGCCCATCCTTACAATTAGGGCTTCCAAAAAAGGGCTCCCAGGGGAGCCGATTTATGAATTGCACAGATAGAGGAAGTGATATCACCAGCAGTTATATGATCGCATTGGCACGTAGTCGCAAACTTGGTGCAAAAGGGGAGGGGCGCAGAACAGTGGAAAAATTGGCTAGCATGTACTGCATATACTAAAGTCATGTAAGAAGGAGATTTAAGCCTTACAGTTGCATTCCAGTAAGCCATCACATCCCTACTTCACCCCTCTATAATCACCAAGGTTGTAGAAGCCCTCAAAAGGCAGAGCAACACATCTAGGGTGAGAGAACGAAATGCTCGCTAAACAGAAGGTACAGTTGCAAGGTGGAGTACCACCACGAAAACAAAAAAAAGTACCCTTCCTACCGCAGCATGACCATCACCCCAAAGGTGGTCGAAATGCCCACCTGAAGCTTTGGCAGGTTTTTAGACTGTATTGCTGTATTGGTTGTGTTTTTGATTTACATTAGATGCTATCAGTATCTTTGCTACAGTTTCAGTATACCACTTGCATTGTAGTGGCTTTTATACTCAAATCGAAACACATTAAAATGCTCTCACTTTTGTTTAGTATTTATGTATACATTTTTAACTTGTAAATATAGTGTATGGGTATTACGAATAGTATAGTCAAACAATACACAGCTCACTTACTGCTAATATTAGGGAGTAGATACCCAGCATCCTACTGTTCTATTTACTTAGAAACTATTTAAACTACCAAGCGAGATGTGTGGTGTTATAGCCCAGTAAAACATCAACAAATCAAACTCGCAATAGTGCTGCTGTGGATTGGGCAGCATAGTATGTGCCACGCAGCTGGGGCATGATGTTCAGAGGTCAGGAATACGAGCAGAAGACAAGTGGAATCTCATAATCATTTACAGAGTCCATAAAATCGACTTTGCAACCCACCGCTTCCACACGCCAAATAAAACATAGCTACACTCATATTACACTGCCTCTCCCACCAGCTTCCACATTAGCCATCAAGACATCTTTTACCCACATTTCAAGAAATGGGGGGTATGAGTCCTATTATGCCATAATATTGAATGCCCATCTTCCTTCCCACCTTCAATCCCCCGCATTATAGCCTTCCTTCAATTTATAACCTTCTCCACACAGCATTATGCAACTGTGAATAACTGGCCTAGCCTCACCCGTGCCGTGCTCTTTTCCCCCCACAACACTGCTGGGAGCGTGGGATACACCAACAGTTGTGTCTCCCTGCACAGTGTGGCACACAGAGGCACAGTCGCGAGTTGCTTTCCACCAGGCAGCTTTTGGGCCTGTGCCCCTTATGGGTCATGGACGGGAATGGCAACAGAATGGGCCAAGGCACAGAAATGTACTGGCACAATCAATGTACAATCAATGTACATTCAATGTATAGTCACTCACTTGTATTTTCAGCAAAGGGAAAGTGGCATCCTCACCAGGTGGCCTAGTAGAAGAAGTCAAGGCATAAATACAATCCAGAATGGAATAGAGTTTCAAGAGATAAGAGGTGCACAGATGTACAAGTACACCCAACCCAATATGATTTTGAAAAATGGAGGCAAATCAAGAGGGGTGCACAGATATACAAATACACTGAAACCAAAATAATTTTTAAAAATGGAGTCAAAGCAAGAGGTGTGCACAGATATAGAAGTACACCCAACCCAAAACGATTTTTAGAAATGGAGGCACAGATGCAAAGCAAGAGGGGTGCACAGATGTAAAAATACGCCCAACCCAAAATGATTTTTAAAAATGGAGGCAAAGCAAGAGGAGTGCACAGATGTACAAATACACCAACCCAGAACGATTTGTAGAAATGGAGGCACAGATGCAAAGCAAGAGGGGTGCACAGAAGTAGAAGTACACCCAACCCAAAACGATTTTAAAAATGGAGGCACAGATGCAAAGCAAGAGGGGTGTGCAGATGTAGAGGTACACCCAACACAAAACCATGTTAAGAAATGGAGGCACAGATGCAAAACAAGAGGGGTGCACAGATGCAGAAGTGGGGAAAGCGAAAAGGGTTCGGCGGGGGTGTTGGTCAAATAAAAAAAGGGCGGTCAGAGGGAGAGCAAAAAGTAGCGGGCGAAGGAAAAAGAGGGCCAAAATGGAAAAGGAAAAATAAATGTGCCTGCTTCTAGATGTGCTGCTCTCTGCTTTGGCTGGCATAGTGTACCGTGTGCCTGCTGCTCCTGCCTTAAGCCCGCTCGAACCGCAAGCAAAACATCAGAAGCTTTCAGTGGCCCTAAGCCCTCCCCTCCAGAACCATCCATCAATATGAGGCCTAGACGGGAGGGCTTAGTTGGAAATGTTTGCAGCTTTTACCTTGGCCAGAGAGAGACACAGTATGGAGCCCAAAATAAAGTGCCATCCATACTGCCTCTCTTCTCTCCGGCCCGATAGAATCAGCCCCAAGTTAATTCTGCGGGCAGGTGCCTGGGCCACAGAGCTCCCGCTCACTCGGTGCCCCTGTGCGAGTCTTGCCGGGGGCTAACCCCGACTAGCCACAGCCATGCCGACACCTCCAGCTGGCAGCCTGGTACCCGAAGCGCTGCAGTTACACAGGCTGCCTGCATGTGTCATCACTTCGGAAGTACTGATACTTGCAAGCAGCCTGTGTAACCATGCAGCGCTTCGGCTACACAGGCTGCTTGATGTCTCTGTACTGTAAGGAAGGCTGGACTGCCCAGCTCTCCGTTTGCTTCTGAATAAATTGCCCTCAAGCAGCATGAAGCCAAGTGGCTTCATGCTGCTTGATGACTTAACTCGAAAACCAAAGGAGAGCTGGGCAGTCCAGCCCTCCTCCTGTTTCTGAGTACAGATACATCAGCAGTAGGGTGACCTCTCATTCAAGGAGCTGGTGGTTATAGAGTTGCATACTACCGGTTCCTTGGATGAAAGGACTGCCTGCTGTGTGTAAGCTGGGGCACACTGGTGTCACACCTTTTGTCCGCCCAGCCCCTTCTTTTGTTTAAAAGGAGGATCTGGGTGCATCAACGGTAATAATGCCTGTGCGCCCCATCTCTAATTCTAATACCAGCACCCCCCAGACTTCGGCGAGGGGGGATTTCCTTAGGGGGCATGGCCTAATGCCACACCCCCTAAGGAGAGCAACCCCTCGATTTCTAATCCCACTCAATGCACAGCTTACAATGTGGAAAAACAAAACTATATGTCCAAGCGTGCAATGTGGAAAAACCACGACTGGCGCGAGATTTACAAATTACACAGGGCAATGTGGCAGCTGTGAGTACAAATGTAGGAAAACAGAAACCTTAAATGAGGTGTCAGATCGCCAAGAAGCAGCACAATGCTACTCTCTGTGTGCTATGGATACGTATATATTTTTTGTATTCAGTGGAATAGCTTTCATTTTTATGCCAAAAGAAACACGCACTGCTGGTTTTAAATCATGGTCACGTAGAAGGAGAAGGTGAGGGGTGCCTTCTTTGAGTCTTGGGTTTCACTGTTTGAATCGTGTTTAACTAAAAGAAAGTGGCAACTTGAGTCTGGTCTTTGTACTGGGTTGATGTTTCCCTGTCCACACATTATGTAACTCCCCATAGCTCTTTAACAAGGAAAATCAGCATAGGGCAGGAGAGTTTGAGTCATGCACCCACGCATGAAGCTGGCATTTTACGTACATTTCATAAATACGAACAACATGCCGCCTTCCATTTGTGGTAAGTGAGGCAAGTTTTTTTTTACTTGTATTCTGGAACTTGTAGTTTTGGATTATCACCACTATATACCAGGCACTTCAAGTCCCATAATCCATCGATGTAAGCATAGGCTGGACTGGAATCTCTCCATGGAATGGGGTAATGTTGACATCTACAGAGCAGTCAGATTTTAGACCACGTCATCCAGTCCCAACACTTGACTTCCTGGCCTCCCCTGAGCACTTGCTACTGCTCCTCTTTACTGTGCCTTCCCTTCCAATCTTGCACTTTGCTTATTTTGTTATGTTATGTTATTCAAATGTATAAGGCACCAAAGCCCGCAGGCATTCAGGCGCCGAAAGACAGAAGTGGTGGAGAAAACTAAGATAAATCCTAACTAAACAGAATAGTCTTTAACTGTTTGCAGAAGAGAAGATGGTTCTCAATTTTACGTATCCTAGTTGGTAGGGTGTTCTAGGCTTGTGCACCCCGAACATGAAAGGCCCGCCGTAGTCCGGGAGATCTTTTTGTTTGTGGCAGTACCAACAGAGAGCCCTCCATTGATCTTAAGAATCTATTCGGTTGATAAATATTAATCCTCTCCTTCAAATATGAGGGGGCATTACCGAAGATACATTTATGGCATGTAGTAAGCAGTTTAAATTGGATACGAGCTGCCACCGGGAGCCAGTGAGTTTTTTTCTAGCAGCGCTAGTAGGTTCGAAACTTTCATCTGAAAGATGATTTGTACCGCTGCGTTTTGTATTTTCTGCAACTGTTGGACATTTGCCTTAGTGGCTCCTCCTAATAGGGCATTACAATAGTCAACACATGGCAGAATTACTGCTCTTATAAGTTTTATGTGGTTTTCCACCGATATTAGCGGGGCTACTTGTCTAAGTACCTTAAGATGGTAATTGGTATTGGTAGAGACGGCTCTGACATGTGCCTCACTGTACAGACTTTCCTCCATATAGGTGCCCAAGGTCTGAACTTTCTGCACAGTCTTAATTTGATTGCCTTCAATGGAAAAGCAATTATATTTTTGGTTCAATTGAGATTGAGCATGTTGAGAGCCAAAAAGCATCAACTCCGTTTTAGCAGTTTTTAAACAGAGCCAGTTTACTGACATCCATTGTTTAACAACGTGATATGCTGCAGTCAAAGTTTGTTGATCTACATCATAGTTCCCTGTAATGTTCAATACCAACTGGAAATCATCTGCATAATTAAAGAAAAAGATCCCCAGGGTTTCCAACTCAACATATAAAGGTAGAATATAAATGTTGAACAATAAAGGTGAAAAGCATGCCCCTTGGGTGACTCTGCATGTTATTGTCTGTGGCTCAGAAACACAGTCACCCCAATAAACACAAGACTGGCGACCCTCCAGAAAGGATCTAAGCCAGATGATGGCGTTGCTGGATAAACCTCCAACAATCACCATCCTTTGAGCAGGATTTTGTGATCCAGCAAATCGAAGGCTGCCGAAAGATCTAATAACATCAGCAGCCCGATTTGCTCCGCTCTAGTTTACCAAGCATGTGTGTTTGTAAGTCCAAAAGCGCTGACTCAGTCCCATGAAAGCTCCTGAAGCCTGATTGCTTCACATGTAGCTTACCAGTATTAAACACATAGGATTGGAGTTGTGTGGTAGCTTCCTTATCACTTAGTTTTAGAAAAAACAAGGTATTTGTAATTGGTCTTAAATTGGCTGCTGTAACGCTCACCTGATTCCCGCAGAGGCGCCGGTCTTGACTGGGTGAATGCCGTATCTTCAAAGTTGATGTGTAACACACGGTTGGCTCTTTGGGCTGGACCTCTGTGCACTGTATGTCTGACTCGAAGAGTAAGATGTCTGCAGATAGAAAATATGGGATTAATGAACTGGGGTTATTGGGTGCCTCTCTCCTCTTCCCTTTCTCTTCTCCTGTAGAACCCCAAAGGTTAACGCCCTCACCTTAGGTAAATGAACGCCGAGCTCTCCATCTGCCTCGGGGCAGGGTGCCGTAACCAGTTTCTTCACTGGATAAGGGTGCAGGCCTCTTGACCTCAGAGGACTGCTGTCCGTCGTTAACTGCACGAACGGTAAGTTCTGGGCACCTCAAATGTCTTAAAAGTCTTTTGTAATGATATCTCTTGTTTTGCAGGGTTCCGGCGATGGCGGATGGCGGGCTGATGAGAGTTGAGGATCGAACCCGCGTCAGGAATAGAAGCGCCTGGAAGCACGTAAGTAAGCGCTTGTAGCCTGCTTCACGATGCGCACTAACTGTCCCTTTTATCTTGCAGGTACAAGTTCGGAGCTTTAGAGAAGCTGAAGGGTGCTGGAATACCCACTGGATTCGGCATGGGAAGGAGTAATGGCACGTGAGTAATAAAGTTGCCCAATGTCTTTAAAAGCACCTTCTTTTGTCTTTCAGATGCGGGATGCAGCGCCGAAGGCCTCCGGAGCGTGCGAAGAGCTGGTAAGCTTTTGTCTTTCAGATGCCGGAATGCAGTGCGAAGACCTCCGGAGCATGCGAAAAGTAGGTAAGCCTTTGTCTTTCAGATGCCGGAATGCAGCGCGAGGCGTTGGTGACAGCCGATGGACCAGGTAAGAGATGCGCTGCCACTGAAGACCGTAGTGCTAACCTG
This sequence comes from Ambystoma mexicanum, assembly GCF_040938575.1. Taxonomy (NCBI): domain Eukaryota; kingdom Metazoa; phylum Chordata; class Amphibia; order Caudata; family Ambystomatidae; genus Ambystoma; species Ambystoma mexicanum. The sequence goes on along the minus strand of NC_090924.1, from coordinate 1,155,264,717 downwards.
TTCTTTCTTTGTCTTTACAGGTGCTGCTGAAGACTGGATTCCAGGATGGTAAGCCTTTGTTCCCTTAGGCTTCAGGATCAGAAGCAGAAGACACGATGAGCGTTCTGCTGCAGAGAATGCAGAAAAACACAAAGCAAGATTCATCCATCGGGTGTGGTTTAAATAGCCTCCTGTAGTGCTTAGGTGTCTCCTTCCACAGCCACGCCTAGGTAAGAAAAGAGTTCCTGCTTTCCAGAAGAGTTCCAGTGTTCTGAACCTAGGGAGTGGTTCCTGCCCCACCCAACAGGAAAAGTAGTCCCAAACAGAAGAGGATCAGGGGTTCAACTGGCAGGTAAGTAAGCAGCATGGTCTGCTGCAGGTAAGTCCACCCAAGCATTATGAGCCCGGCGCTTCCAGCGCTGGGACTGGGCATCTTTATGAGCCTGGTGCCACTGGCGCCAGGACAGGGTCCAAAAGGTCCCAATTGGGACTGGCTGGCACTCGGAACCGGGGTTATGGGTCTGCTTCCAAGGGAGTCGGGCAAGTCCTGATCTTTTGGAAGCAGAGATCATGACAGCACCCCCTCTCAAGGCCCCTCCCAAACCGGGCTTCTCCGGGGGTTTGGGCTTGTTAGGAAATGTTCGATGAAATCTTTTGATTAGACGAGGCGCGTGGACATATTCTGCAGGTTCCCAGGATCTTTCTTGGGGACCGTAGCCTTTCCAGTCAATAAGGTAAAATAGTTTAGATTTGGAGATCTTGGAATCCAGGATGCTTTTGACTTCAAACTCGAGTTCTCCATCAACTAGAATAGGTTTTGGAGATGTAGTTAGTCGGGTTTGAGGTTGCACGGGTTTTAATAGAGAGACGTGGAAGACCGGATGTATCTTCATGTGAGGGGGCAAGTCCAACTTGACCGCTACTGGATTTACTATGGTAGTGATGGAATAGGGACCAAGGTATCTTGGGTTGAATGTGCATGGTCCTTTTAGAGGTAGATATTTGGTGGATAACCAGACTTGATCTCCTACTTGATATTGGGGGGCTTCCTTCCGATGTTGGTCTGCTCCTTTCTTGTATTGTTCTTTAGCCCTTTGAAGGTGAGAAACGGCTTCCTTAAAGGCTTGGGTGATTGTAGAATGCAGGTGGTCTACTGCTGGTGTTCCAAGATCTTGGAGTGGATCCAACTCCGAGGTTCGAGGGTGACTACCGTATAAAAGAAAAAACGGGGTCTTCCCAGTTCCCGAGTGGACAGAGTTATTGTAGGCATATTCGGCTATCCAAAGGATATCTTTCCAAGTTTTTTCAGTTTGTTGTAGCATGCAGCGCAAATACTGTTCTAGAGTTTGATTGGTCCTCTCGGTTTGTCCGTCGGTTTGAGGGTGGTGGCTGGTCGAAGGTCTCACATCAATTTGAGCCGACCGACAGCAACTTCACCAAAAATGAGAAATAAATTGACTACCTCGATCCGAAATTAGAACTGAAGGAAAACCGTGCAGTCGGACGATGTTTTCGAGAAATTCTCGGGCCAGAGTTGCTGCTGTTGGTAAGCCTTTGAGTGGAATGAAATGCGCCATCTTGGAGAATAGGTCCACGATTACTAGGATCGTATTGTATCCGGAGCATGGAGGTAGATCGGTGATGAAGTCCATAGAAAGCGTATGCCAAGGGCGAGGCGGGATGTCAATAGGGCGTAAGAGGCCGGCTGGTTTTTCCTTTTGACTCTTGTTTTGGGCGCATACTCCACAGGACATTATAAAGTCTCTGATATCTTTTTTCCAAGACGGCCACCAGAAGTAGCGCTTGATCTTTTCCGAGGTCTTGGTCATACCGGGATGTCCTTCCATTAAAGAATCGTGATAACAAGAGATTACCTTTTTTTGTAAATCTGTGCTGGGCAGGTATTACCGTTCTTGGAAATATAATAGGTTGTCCTTCACCGTAAAGTCCTTTCCCTGCAGATGCCAATTCTGTATGTCTGCTGGAGTTACCAGTAGCCTGGCTTTATCCTTAACTTCCTCTATGGATTGTGTGGCGATTACACCTAGAATTCTTTGTTCGGGAATGATAGGTAAAGGTTTAGGATTGATCAAATGTTCTTCCACTCCCATCCGAGAAAGGGCATCAGCTTAACCGTTTTTTGTACCAGGTCGATAGGTAATTATGAAGTCAAACTCGGCAAAGAATAGTGCCCAACGGAGTTGCCTAGAGGATTGAGCTTTTGCGGTTTTCAAATATAGCAGGTTTCGGTGATCTGTAATCACAGTAACAGTGTGTCGGGCCCCCAGAAGATAATGCCGCCAAGCCTTAAAGGCGGACTTGATAGCTAGAAGTTCCTTATCAGTAATAGTGTAATTGATTTCAGGAGGCGAGAATTTGCGGGACCAAAATGCCACGGGATGCAACTGATTGGTTACTGGGTCCTTTTGTGATAGAACTGCCCCCATGGCAAGGCTCGAAGCATCGGTTTCAACGATGTAGGGGAGTTCTGGGCGAGGATATTTTAAGATCGGTGCAGAGATAAATCTAGTCTTCAAATTCTGGAAAGCTTGTTCCACCTCGGTAGACCATTCAAAACGTTTGTTTTTCTTTAACAAGGCGGTGATGGGCTGGACTATTCGAGAGAATTCGGGGATAAACCTGCGGTAAAAGTTAACGAAGCCTAACATGCTTTGAACACCTTTTACGGAGGATGGCGATGGCCATTTGAGAATTGCATCGACCTTCTTTGAATCCATACGCACTCCGCTAGGTGATAATATGAATCCCAAGAATTCAACTTCAGTCACGTTGAAAACACATTTTTCCAACTTAGCAAAAAGTTTGTGTTGACGCAATCTCTCGAGGACCATTTTCACGTGTTTCCGATGTTCAGTTTCCGATGAAGAATAAACGAGGATGTCGTCAATGTAAAAAACAACACACACATCTATGAGCTCTCTGAGGACATCGTTCATAAAATATTGAAAGGCGGCCGGGGCATTGCAAAGTCCGAAGGGCATGACCTGATATTCAAATAGCCCATACTTGGTGCGGAAGGCCGTCTTCCATTCATCGCCCTCTTTTACTCGTACCAAGTGGTAGGCTCCTCTAAGATCCAGCTTTGTATATATGCATGCTTTTCTGACTTGGTCCAGGAGTTCAGGGATCAAAGGTAACGGATATCTATTCTTAACAGTGATCTGGTTCAGGGCGCGATAATCTATACAAGTTCTAAGGTCCCCTTCTTTTTTTGGAACGAAGAACAAAGCTGAGGAAGCAGGGGACTTGGAAGGACGAATAAACCCATTCGCTAGGTATTGATCCAGGTATTGTCGGAGGTGAAGATTCTCAGGCTCGGTGAGGGCATACATTCTACTACAAGGAGGAGTAGATCCAGGTATCAGGTCTATCTGGCAGTCATAAGACCTATGAGGAGGTAGAGAGTTAGCCTGATCCTTCCGGAAAACATCTTGGAATTCTAGGTATTCAGGAGGTAACTGCGGAGCCTCCGAGGAAATTGCTGCCAGTGCAACACCAGGTCGAGGGTGACAAGTAGAGACACATTCTGGAAACTGAACCGTTCTTGCTCGCCAATCGATCTGAGGATTGTGCTTCTCTAACCAAGGAATTCCTAGAATAATCTGGAACTGAGGGGCCTTGATCACATCGAACACGATCTTCTCATGGTGTCCATCTTGACTTACTAGCGTCACTTCTTGGGTGGTATGCATTACTGGTCCGGAGGCTATCTCCGTACCATCCACCGTAGTAATGACGTCCTTTACAGCCTTTGGACAAAGAGTCAGATTCATCCTCAAAACCATTTCATGATCCACATAATTGCCGATGGCACCGCTGTCGACGTAAGCTTCAATCGCATGTAATCGATCCGGATGTTCAGCTCTAATGAGGACCATAGGTATCACGAAATGCGAGGTCACGGAACTGGTTTTAACGCTCGGCAAGAGGACCTCTATTCTTGTCGGGCGAGGTCGTTTCCCTGCTCAGAGTTTGTGACCCTGGTAACTGCAGCTCCTACTGCCTTCTTGGCTGGTTTCACCAAACAGTCTCGAAAAAAGTGCCCCGAGTTTCCGCAATAGAGGCATAATTGCAGCTGTTTTCTCCTTTCCCGCTCCTTTTGTGTTAGTGGTCCTTTCAGGCCCCCTATTTGCATGGGTTCCCCGGAGTCTTCTCCTTTGGTAGGAGTTGGTGGTTTGGAAAATACTCGAGCATCAAACTTGGAACGATCGGCCTTCCTGTTCTGCAGTCTGTGGTCAATTTGAACGACTAAGTCAATACAGTCCGAACAGTCTTGCGGGGGATTCACTACTTGGGCTAACACATCTTTGAGCTCTCCACGTAGACCTCTATAAAACAGGATAATCCTTTTGTCCTCAGGCAATCGAGTTTCCACTATCAGTCTGTTGAAAGACGCAATATAAGCCAAAAGGTCTTGATTACCCTGTCGCAATGAAAGGAGCTCATTGTCCAAGGCCTGCCCCTGTGAATGTCTTCCAAACAGTTTTTCCATACTGAGCTGAAAAGCTTGAAAATCATGGAGAACCGGATCATCTTGATTAACTAAAGGGATCGACTAGTCTGCCGCATTGCCACTAAGGTACGAAAGCACGAAAGCTACCTTAGCTTGATCAGTTGGAAAGGCTGTTGGCCGGCATAAGAAGTGCAACCGGCACTGATTAATAAATACTGCAAACCTCTTTAGGTCACCAGAAAATCGTTCGGGCGGAGCCAGAGGTACATTCCCAGGTAGGTTGATCTGCACTGGGTTCGTAGAGGATGTTGAAGGAAGATTTGCCCCTGATGTGGGTAACGGAGTTCGTCCGGCTTGTGACTGTAGCAATTGTCTAGCGAGATCGTCTGTTCGCTCCTTGGAAATAATCAGTTCCCTTCTTAGAGCATTCGTTTCCTGACGGGCTGCATGCACTTCTGCTCTTAGTTCCCCAAGTAACTGGGCTAGCTGGTCGGTATCCGAGGTTTCCATAGCGCCTGGGTGGGAGTTTTGCGGTAGGCTTTGTGTTCTGAAACCCTCACCTGATTCCCGCAGAGGCGCCGGTCTTGACTGGGTGAATGCCGTATCTTCAAAGGTGATGTGTAACACACGGTTGGCTCTTTGGGCTGGACCTCTGTGCACTGTATGTCTGACTCGAAGAGTAAGATGTCTGCAGATAGAAAATATGGGATTAATGAACTGGGGTTATTGGGTGCCTCTCTTCTCTTCCCTTTCTCTTCTCCTGTAGAACCCCAAAGGTTAACGCCCTCACCTTAGGTAAGTGAACGCCGAGCTCTCCATCTGCCTCGGGGCAGGGTGCCGTAACCAGTTTCTTCACTGGATAAGGGTGCAGGCCTCTTGACCTCAGAGGACTGCTGTCCGTCGTTCACTGCACGAACGGTAAGTTCTGGGCACTTCAAATGTCTTAAAAGTCTTTTGTAATGATATCTCTTGTTTTGCAGGGTTCCGGCGATGGCGGATGGCGGGCTGATGAGAGTTGAGGATCGAACCCGCGTGAGGAATAGAAGCGCCTGGAAGCACGTAAGTAAGCGCTTGTAGCCTGCTTCAAGATGCGCACTAACTGTCCATTTTATCTTGCAGGTACAAGTTCGGAGCTTTAGAGAAGCTGAAGGGTGCTGGAATACCCACTGGATTCGGCATGGGAAGGAGTAATGGCACGTGAGTAATAAAGTTGCCCAATGTCTTTAAACGCACCTTCTTTTGTCTTTCAGATGCGGGATGCAGCGCCGAAGGCCTCCGGAGCGTGCGAAGAGCTGGTAAGCTTTTGTCTTTCAGATGCCGGAATGCAGTGCGAAGACCTCCGAAGCATGCGAAGAGTAGGTAAGCCTTTGTCTTTCAGATGCCGGAATGCAGCGCGAGGCGTTGGTGACAGCCGATGGACCAGGTTAGAGATGCGCTCCCACTGAAGACCGTAGTGCTAACCTGTTCTTTCTTTGTCTTTACAGGTGCTGCTGAAGACTGGATTCCAGGATGGTAAGCCTTTGTTCCCTTAGGCACAGGAACAGAAGCAGAAGACACGATGAGCGTTCTGCTGCAGAGAATGCAGAATAACCAAAGCAAGATTCATCCATCGGGTGTGGTTTAAATAGCCTCCTGTAGTGCTTAGGTGTCTCCTTCCACAGCCACGCCTAGGTAAGAAAAGAGTTCCTGCTTTCCAGAAGAGTTCCAGTGTTCTGAACCTAGGGAGTGGCTCCTGCCCCACCCAACATGAAAAGTAGTCCCAAACAGAAGAGGATCAGGGGTTCAACTGGCAGGTAAGTAAGCAGCATGGTCTGCTGCAGGTAAGTCCACCCAAGCATTATGAGCCCGGCGCTTCCAGCGCTGGGACTGGGCATCTTTATGAGCCTGGTGCCACTGGCGCCAGGACAGGGTCCAAAAGGTCCCAATTGGGACTGGCTGGCACTCGGAACCGGGGTTATGGGTCTGCTTCCAAGGGAGTCGGGCAAGTCCTGATCTTTTGGAAGCAGAGATCATGACAGCTGCATCCAACAGGTCCAAACCAGGTTTTTTCAACAAAGGAGTAACTGACACATTTTTTATAGATTGGGGAATGGAACCAGTACGGAAAGATGAACTAACAAACCGACAAAGGAACAGAGCAAACAGTACCTGATGTTCCAGTATATATTTGGAAGGACAAATTTCCCCTGGGCAATTAGTGGGGTGCATGTTTTTTAATAGCTCCAGAATTTCAACTGAATTGGGTTCAGTAAAGTTGAAAATGCCTAGAGAATTGTTTGAATTGTCTATTTTTGAAGGTTTAGATATAGGTGGGGAATAGAGCGATGGAAGAGTCAGGGCTTCCTCTTCAATTTTCTTCTGGGCTTTCAACAGTTTATCTGCAAAAGCCTTCTGAACTCTGTTGCAATTATCAATAGTAGGTTTGATATCAGAGTTACAGACCACAGGTTTCTCCCAAGTTCTGAAAAGACAGAACAGTTCATTTGTCTTATCTCCCGCCTGGTTTATTTGATCAACATAGTGGGATGTCTTAGTCTCTATGATCATCGCCTTATACTGCTTTTCAATGAGTTTCCATGCTAACAAATTCTCATTGGATTTATCTTTATGCCAGGTGTGTTCTGCCTGTCTCTTGCTAGCTTTAAATTCAGCTAGAGCAGGAGTAAACCACTTATGGCGGTTGGGCAAGTCTTTGACTTTTTTGTCTTTTAAGGGGGCATACTTATCCAACATTTCCAACATAACTTCATTATAGACTTTTGTGAGCCTCTCAGGGTTATCCTGTTTTCCTGTTTTATCCATGAGTGACTCCACATAAGTCTTTAGAATATCTGTAGTAATGTTCTTAAAATTGCGTAATTTAACTGGGTGTCCCGTGGAATGCACTCTTACTGGTTTAACGGGGAGCTCCAAACAACAAGTCAAGAGATAATGATCAGCCCAGATACATGGGGTAGTGGAAATAGGCCCAAATTGGACATTTCCTCCTCCGATCCAGTCCAAAATATGTCCCTTAATATGGGTGGGCTCAGTATTACGATAGACAATATGATTCTCTAATTGTAGTGCTTTTTTTGTCTGTTTTATCATTTTTCCATAGGTTAAAGTCACCCAATATAACTAGCCCAGAATTAGTAGTCAGCATAGGCGTGACTAAGTTAACTAGATCGTCTCCTGGTGGGGCGATAAAGTAAGACAATGTTCAGGCTATAATTAGGGTTTGCTGTCAACTTTACATGGATAATATCGCAACCCATGCACTGTATTTTAGCCTCATGAAACCGCAACTCTTTTTTACATATTAAGGCCACTCCATCCCCGATATTATTCTCTATGCCGACTGGCACTTTCCCTCCTTCCACCCTTCTCCCTCTCACCTCTTGTTCTGCACTTGCACAATCTGAATGTCACAAGGCCTAGTAGAACCGTTATTGTATTTTTCTCTTCTTCTCCCTCCTCTTTTTTAATTTGTGGCACCTTGTAACAGCATTTGTGGTATAGGGGGCCTTATAAATAACCAATAAATAAATATAGTCCAGGGGCAGCAACCTTCCTCCTTTCAACAGTCCTGGGGGAAGGAGAAGAAGCCTCAGCATGTTGCTGCTTAGAAATGTGCTTCCCCATCTTAGAATGCAGCTGTGGAAAGATGGAAACACCTTCAGAGGAAAGCAATCCATTTGAATAAAAAAGCCTGGGAAAAGAGTGCCCATGGAGAGACGTGTTGCCTGGGTGACGCGGGAGAGCAATATCAGAGAGACCCAGGTACATCCAGGGCCAGGAGCCTCTGCAGCAACTGGAAGGGGTGGTCCCACAAAGCTGAGCCCGCACCCTCAGGAGCAGCCAGGTGGAAGAGCTGCTCCTGGTGGCTGAGGGCATCAGGCACAACAACGGCTGGGATGCTGCATCGAATCCCAAGGGGTGTCCAAGCCTGAAGTTGCACAATAACACAGGCATCAAATAAGGGGGGGTGAAAGCCCCGCGATTGCACCCCCATCCACACTCACCGTTGTCCCGAGATGCAACATGGATGCCCTGGTCCCAGGCCCAGAAGTGGTGAAACACAAGAGGCCAACCGCCACAACCTGGCAGGTGGAAGCCACCAGAGAACTCTGCGGGACCACACGCCCCCCTCAGTGGGTCCAACAGGCATCCGTGCAGTCAGTAACACTCCAACCCCTGCAGAGCAGCAACTGAATGAGGGTCATCAGCCATTGCCCACACAAGCCCCGCAAGGAGAGGAAACACTTGTTCCGGGAGGGAAAAAAGGCCTGCCTTAGATTTAGTAAGTGGGAGGTTATACCTCTTGGGGTGGGAGGGGCCAGAAGTTCCAGTGATCATGGGTACACTCAAAGGTAAGTACTGGGAAGAGGAAGAGTAGAACTAGGAGTAATAAAGAACACCAGTGTTAACTGATCCTTACTTCCACGTTCATCTTATTCATCTCGGAACCCATGAGGTATACCAACTCTAGGTAATGCATACACCTAGAATAGAAAATACCAGACAAGCAATGGTGTAATGCACACCGACCACCACCAAATTTATTCAGGATACATAGACCACAGAACCCTTTTTCATGTTCGCAATAGTGAGAATCAAAGGAAGGCCAAACCCCTGAGTCCATACATGCCAACATTTTGGATACCCTGGGAGGGAGATTGTATAACACAAAGCGGGAGAATGACATTTCCTCATTGAACTGCATTGGAGTTCGGCATATTTTAGGCGGCAGACAGTCAAAAATAGTTTTTTTTTTTCCAGATGTCTTTTCCAAGCCACCCATCAAGGCACTGTCTGCAAATTACTGTGGTGTCCACGGACATATACGACAACTGCCCAAGCTTTTTCCACCTACAAAAATAGCCCCATCCTTCCCAGCCCCTCTTTCCACCATCAAATAACACCAAATGTGTTTTCCAGACTTTTCCCCCACCGTGCTGTTGTGGATACCAGCAACTATCCGCAGATCCAACATGGCGGGCGTTTCCAAAAATCTGAAGCACCTAATGCTTTTTGCCATCCAATCAGTGGGCGCTCTCTGGATCAATCGGAGGCCTGTCAGTGCAGCGTAGAGGGAAGTAAGTATGCGGACAAAACTCATTTTTTTTAACCTACTTTTTGGACATTTAAAAAATCCATCGAGCGGTTTAGGCTGTAGGCGTGAGCAACATTTTTTTGCATTGCGTCAATGGGAAAAAACACACATTTTGGGATCCCCACTATAACTTTGCACCTCCACCCCCTGCAGGAAACTTCACCAATCCTCGGGCCATATGCTTTTTTTTGCAAAGTTTTGTGAGGAATTGGTCAGGGAGGGACGAAGTTTAAAGCTTCCCAAAAAGTGCTTTTCCTATGGTTTGAGCAAGGCCTTGTAATATATAACATCATTTCTGTGTTTGTCCAGAGAAGTGAACTTGGAAGGTTTAATTTCTCCATTTTTAACATTTCTAGCTTGCCTTCCAACATGAATGGCAAAGCAGAATTTCACCTTTAAATGTTGTTTCGATTTCTACCCTCCATTTCATATCATGTTGGTTAAAATATAACCTATGCAAATCTATTCACTGGAATTGTTCATACAGTGATGCTACACATAATTCTGCAGTAGCCTTATTTTTATTTTTACAATTTAGTTTTGTACTCAAAATTGCATAATACAGTCCTTGAGTACAGATCACATTTAAACTGCAGACACATTGGGCATATATAATACAAATTGCTCTTCTTTGCACATTAGGAATCCAAGAACGTTTCACTGACTTGTGACAATATCCCACACATTTCTGTAACTTTCTCAGGTTCTTCCACATACATTCTGAGCCGGCTGTAGTAAACACATTCAAAAGTTGTGGACCCTTATTTATTTTTATAGAGGTTGGTTCTATTATTTGTCCTTCTGAATTGTCACCCAGTGGCTGAAACAGAATCTGTAATCTACACTCTTATCTTTGCATTTGAAGTCCCGCCACGAAAATGATGGCAATCCAAAAGTCACTTTCACCACACAATGTTAGTGGGCACATACATTTGTGTGGAATTTGTTTGTATTTACATGGCACCCTTGTTGTCCCAACAGTGAGAATGAAGCATTAGATTTCCAAAAAATTACATATTTGGTGTCTAGTTCCTTTCTTGCTCTTTCGGTAAGGCCATTTTCAACTCCTTTTATTTTAGGCCATTAGTTTTGCTCCAAAGTTTTCCGTAACAAGAACATCAAATTATTCTGTGTGAGAAGTCAATGGCCCTCATTACGACCCTGGCGGAAAGGGTTTACGCCAGCGTAAAGCATGGCGTACCCTTCCGCCTTACTACGAGTTCCCGTAGCACCATGGAGCTTTTTTCGCCTGCTTTTTCCGGGCGGAAAAATCCATGGCGCTACGGGACTTGTTGTTAATTACGCCACCGTAATTTACGGTGGCGTAATTAACACCTTCCCCACTCCCATTATACCCTATGGGGCAAAAATGGGAATGGAGAAGGGTAAATGGGGATTGAGGACTTACCGCCCCGCCAAGGTCGGAATGGGGCGGTAAGTCCGCCAACCCCCATGGCGGAGTTGGCAGCTTTGCGCCATGGACCATTGTGCAAATTGCACCATGGTTCTCCGCCAGGGTCGTAATGAGGGCCAATGGCTTTCTGGGATTTGAAGGGGAGAGGGAAACACCATTTAATGTCTGCCTAACACCTCACGCCAAAACGAGTGTCAGAGCGTAGGCGACATAGACTGCCCCCTGCCCCGATGGCAGATCCAGCAGAGGGCAGTTCCTCGACTTGTCTTGCTACCAGTAATTATGAAAATTGACTCTTTGAAGGATAAACCCAAGGCAATTTCATCATGTTGCATTTTACGCGTATTTTCAGATCTATGTGATATTAACAAAAAGGCACTAAAACCCTCCCCAATATATTTTAAGATTGGAGCAATTATAAAATCAAACTCCAGTCCTAGAATATTTGGGGAAAGGTTTGGATAGTGCCTTTAAAAAAATAACGAATCACTTTCGATAAGATTCGGTGTTATGGTTTTCGTTAATATCACTGGATACCATATTTTCCTCGAGGACAACTCAGAGATCTAGTCACTCAGGTCCTTCTCCCTCTTCCACTTCAAGGCCATCAGGATCAACGTGTCAGTTGGTAGGGTTATTGGCCTGTAGATAGTGCAGACAGAGAGGCAGGTATTACTTAGCAATGAAAGAAGTGTAATAAGAGGGCCTTGTGGTTTAAACCAGTGGTCTGCCTTCATTGTGTCAGACATTCTGAAAAATGTCACACTTAGTCTGAATCTGGGCGCAGATGTAACAGGTATAGAAAACTCATAATCACTGGAAGATCCCATTATTGAAAGAGGAACTTTTTGATTTTTTCCAAAACAGACAGAGAGACCAAGATGAGCGAATGTCCAAAGGCAACTAATTACCAAAAGGCGTATTTCACCACAAGAGCAATGAGAACAGGGAGCGGTAAGTAGTAGCGTATTTGTCAGTGTCCGCTGGTCTCAGTAGAGTTTGCCACAGAGATATAAATCGCGGGTGAATGACTGGCGGCTCTAGTGGAAATAAGGATTGTGTCGGCGCAGAAGGACTACACCTCTCAGACATCCAAGCAGCTACTACGAAGGCACAGTCTAAGGTGGGATGTGCAATGTACACAACTTTGCAAGTAAAAGCCTGTGAGAATCGTCTGTATGCACACTTAGGTGGTGTTTTGCTCTGCTGTGGCACCTAGTTGCTTGATTCCTTTGGATGCCCATATGCCCGCTCCCTGTCACTTCTTGTATGACCTTGGATACGTTCCTGTATCAGCTTTTGGTCTGCTCTCTAACCTGATGAATTGGAGAACTGCTTTCTGCCTCTGGACTTGCTGTTTGGATGTCCTGTTAGATGTTGAACTGGTCATCGGTTTGTTTGTTTTCCTTTGACCAGGATCGGCTTGTGGACTGGAGTCTTTGCTATTCCCTGGCATTGTTGAACGTGCAAATGTGTTTCTAGATTTAGCTTTTCTGTGACTTATTCAGGAATGTTGTGGCCCTTGGGAAAGAACCTACTACTGGACCATAGACCCCGTAAATGTTTACCCCCCCTCCTTTGTCCCTTTGACTCTACACCTGGATCACATAGGTTTCAGCCCTTGCTTTACAACTATCAGGTGTTGTAAACCCTCATACAAACAGGTTAGGAAAAGGGAAGGGGGGAAACAGTGGTTTGTGGTCATTGCCCTAATACTGAGACAACTTTCCCTTCCAGCTGGGAGTGAATGAGGTGGCATACCGCCTTGCCTTTTCTCCTAATCATCACCTGTAGCATGTATGTTGCATCTCATTTTATAGCGCAGTTGGGTGGCAAGACTATACCCTCTTGAAGGCAGTCTAGTCGCAGAGTTGATATTATATTCTGTCTGCAGTGATCTAGAAGGAATACATGGCTGAATCCTAGAGCACAAATACGCTGGATCTAATTTATGAATACACTTACATTCAAAAGATAAGACCTTAAAGAGGATATGTGTTGAAACTGTGAGCCAGTTAAGGTCTTTCCGATGAGCAGAAATAGAAAACCATTTGGAAAGTCTGAAAATGAGGTGAACAGCTGAGTTTTGGACACTTTTACGTTCATGAATGAAATTAGCATAATCCAGATGGCAATTTATAAGAGCACAAACCATCGGGGGCTGCAGCTCTTGAGGAATGAAATGAAGGGTGCTGAGAAATCTGAGGTGAACAATAGAGGATCTATCTACATAATCTATCTGAACAGTAAGTGATAAATCAGGTTCCCAGATGAACTCCAGATTCTTCACCTAACCGGGGAAGAATGTAGTACTACAAAAAAAGGTGGGGAGCCGCAGATATCACTACGGATATTTTAACATGTGTTTGGGTCCTAATTGCATGTCTTTTGTTTTTGATGGATTTCATTGAAGACCATTACAAATCACCCATTGCAGAACTTCCAGGAGATGCTTATCTAGAATCATAAAGGCCATGGCAGAGCCAAAACCGTTATGTATGTCTCTGTGTCTTCCATGCAGAAATTCAATTGTACCTGAAATGCACAAAGAATGATCATAAAGGGTTGCAGACACTTATTAAAGAGTAAAGGATGGTTCTGTAAGGGTTTGTTTTTTAACCATTTGATTTATATCCATTAGAAAACTCCTGGACTATGCTAGGGTTGAATTTGTCATCCACATCAAGGTCATTAGATGAGACAAAATAATGGAGTGGCCAACCGTATCAAATGATGAGAAGAACTCAAGTATCACTAATAAAGAAAGTTGACCATCAGCTGCTGCTGCAATAATGTTGTCCTATACCATGATGAGTGCAGATTCTGTCCCATGCTTAGGGCGGAAACCTGATTGCCAAGGATCTAAAATACAATGTTGCTAACTTAAATCTTGAAGTTGTAAGGTTGACGATTTTTAAATGATCTTTGTCAATCAAGGTGCATGGGCAATAGGACGAAAATTGCACATTTGAGTGTAATCAAGGGAGGTTTTATTTAGAACATGGAATTCATTACAACTTTAAGAGGCACTGGCATTACTCCTTGCCTAAAAGTGAGGTTTGCTAATTTGGATTAAAACCTGGCTAAACCAAAAGCAAAGTAGCATGCAGTAATAGAAGGAAGTGTATCCAGTTTGAATTGGGTAGGCTTCAGGGCTTGCAGTACTGGCACAATGACATCGAAAGTTGTTTCTTGAAATTCAAAGATGACTCTATCTGCAATATCCCACAGACATATGGGTAACTATTCAATCTTAAGCTTGTCATGAATTAGCGCTACTTTGGAGATAAAGTAATCAATAATTGCAGTGGCAACTTGAAGAGAGGGAGTTGGAACTTGTGCCAAACAGCTAGCAATACTCAACGCTTTGTTATTAGTTAAAGGTAATTTGGGTGTGTTGCATGCAGTATGAATATGCTCATAGAGAAAACAAGTCTTAACCTTAAAATAGCCTTTTTATAGGTGCTACAAGTCTCCTGTTTGAGTGAGAGAGTCAACATATCTCTGATCATATAACATATTTTCTCCTCCATCCTTACTTCTTTTTTAAGAGTAAGGAGTTCAGATGAACACCAGGGTTTGCGATTTTCTACAGGCTCAAATTGATAAGCAGGGTAAGCCAGTTGACTATAGATTGGTACCCCAAGGCACACTGAGCGAAATCATTTCCACACTCTTTTTCCATCTCAGGGTTGGGCAGAGCAGCTTGAGGAGCATCTAAACCAATATTAAGGAAAGCATGTTTAATCCTATGGACTTTATATTGTGGTGTCCCTTTTAGTTGATCTTCTTTAGGGAAAGTATGCATGCAAAACTACTAAGTGGCTGGTCAACAATATCAGTAATGTGAAAATGTCCAGAATAGTCATCTGTTTTTGGATGATAATATCCAGGTAGTGTCCGCTGACACTAGAAGGAAACAGAAGGCTCAAAAGAGGAAAGCCAGAGGTGTAAACTAAAAACCAGATGATAACATTCCATGACCAGAAAGCCACATGCCACTAGATCTATTTTCTTTTCTTTCAGGGCACACCAATGGTTCTTATGAGTTTTTACTGTGATGCCATAGTAAAGTAGCGAAGGTCTCCAAAGGGGAGCGGCATCATATTAAATGTGCAGACATTTTGGAAGAAAAGCCTCCTTGAGTGCTTCTCCCTTTTGACATTGTGTCAGTTTCAATGTCATGTTTTATGTCAACCTTTCTTTAATTATGTGGTTCATAATATTTTTTACAGGGCATCACTGGGATGCGTAGGGGCATAAACTCTAAATATAGAATGAGATGTTACAAGTCTAATCTCCTGCTGTAAGAGATTGTCCTGCGGCAAGCATGTATAATTGGGAGGCCATATGTTTGTTTTTATTGATTTTAAACACAGGCAACCACCCTATTCTCTTGTGCATTGCAAACCAATAGTCTTAGAGATCCCAGGGTCTGACAGAAGCAGAAGCAAATCATCGAAGTACTTTCAATACTAGGGGTCCCTTGTGAAGTCCAACAATTCACTACTGGTCACTTATTGTGAAATCCAGATGCTCAACAACTGAAGAGATAGGAAGAGACGGGCAGCCTGGCATTTGCTATGCTGTAAGGGTAAGGAAACTGACAGCAGGTTATTGATCAGTATCTCTGCAGGCCCATTATAATAACTAGCCTCAGAAAAATGGGCCTACAACCGCTTTTCCTCAGGCCGCAGTTTTGGTATTTCCAATCTACCCTCTTAAAAGCCTTCTCTGCATCCTCACTGAGGGGAGGATTTGAGTTGAAATGCATGTGCAACACACTAAGGCCCTCATTACAAGTCAGGCGTTAAGGGTTTAACGGCGCCATCGGCGCCGTTAACCCTTAACGCCTGATTCACACTTTAACGCCTGCTTTTTGCAGGCGTTCAAGTCCAAGGCGCTAAGTGACCTTGGTGCTAATTACGGCACCGTAATTTACGGTGCCGTAATTAGCACCTTCCCCATCCCCATTATGCCCTATGGGGCAAAAATGGGAATGGGGAAGGGCAAATGGTGAATGGGGAATTACCGCCCCACTCACCTTGGAATGGGGCGGTAATTCCACCATCCACCATGGCGGAATCCGGCATGGACCATGGTGCTATTAGCACCATGGTCCACCGCCTGACTTGTAATGAGGGCCTAAATTATTCCCTGCTATTATCGGAGCCATGCACACCCCTCATGCATCAATCCTGGTTCTTAAGAATTAATGAAGGCATCACAGTGTCCAGGTTATTCACATAAATCTTTTCTGTAGTAAAGATATTGTCGGATAACCTCGCCTTAATCATGGTGTCCTTGCCAGGCTCTGGTATCAAAGTTAGTGCTTATTCAATGAATACTGTTATGGATTTATGTGGTAGAATCCCATTAAACAGTGTCAATGAAACATGCCAACACATCATAGAGGGTCCAATACTATTTCGCTGGGAGCCCATCAGCTTCCTTCCCACTTAGACGTTATAGGGCAATTTCTGTAATTTCTAAAACACCATGCAATCTGTCTCTACCATGCACACATGGGAAGCTGAGCTGAGAAATAGAATCTAGATCTTCAGGGCCAGTGGTGATGGAGACCCCTAATATGTTTCAAAATCAATTAAACGCTTTTGAGAATGTCACACTTCTGCACAAAAGTTTTGTCTGTAAGCAGGAGAACACACTGGCCTACAATGACATATCCACTCTCTTTAGTGAAATTGCCAAAGGACTGTCCACTAAATCTAACCGCCAATTAACACCAGGCTTTCAGCCTGTTGTGTGAGTAAATAATTGTGATGAATTGTCATATGGCAACGGTGTGAAAGCCCAGGGCCTTTTGATTTTTATTAAATGATAAAATGATGTAGGAAATTCCATCTCTGAGAGGGTAATCTACTGACCATGTTCCCTTTTTATAAACTCCATGCAAAAGCATAGTGTGTAACTGTTTCCTGCTGCAGCAGTATCTTGATTTGCAGTGCCTTCTCTACCAGTGGCACAGAGCAGGCTCAGAGGTCACAGGTAACCTCTTGACAGCTGCAGTGACAGCCAAGTCTCTGCAACACAGGGGCTGCATTTACAATATGCATTCCTGCTCCAAACACTGCATGACCATGATGATCCTTTCCTGATGGCACAGTAAACTATAAATATAAGCCATACGTGAATTAGGGTATGGTGGCCAGCATCTCTCCTAGTTATCACAGCCACAATAAATTGATACCACATATGTGTCAGCCCTGTGTGCCCAGCCCACCTGTGGAAGGATTATGTGTATTCCTCCCAGACAAGGCTCACTCCAGCCCACTGGCAGGACTGTAGCCTTGGGTAATTGCTTATCTCTGTTCCTTTTTAAGGGCAGGTAACACCGTTTCCCCAGAAACAGCCGCTCCAGCTGGCATGAAAACAGTTATCTAAGGGCATACCCATTCACATAGCTCTAGGTTTCACACCAGGGAGCTGCATTTCTAAAGACCTTTTATTCTATTGAGAAGGGTAGGGGGCAGGGGTGGTGTAGCCAGGGAGATATGTGTTCAGTTTGGGGAGAATTCAGCCCTCTTGTTTCCCTCTGCCTATCTTTTTCTTTCTTGCTTCCTCCACTTCCTGTAGCCCAAAGTCCACTCATTTCAAGAGCAGGGATTAGACCACTAAAGCAGGCTAGCTTTAGTAACATTACCCGTGGGCTTTCACCATAAAAATAAGGGATCTCACACCACTTATTTGAATCATATTTTGGACTTCAACCCTTGAATAATATTTAGTTTGGACCCTGCTTCTTTCTAGAGTACTCCAGGTGTGAAGTGAAGGCAGGCATTCCAAGGCAGTGGTGAGCTTGCTCCCCTAAATATCCCTAGGGACTGTGCCTCTCTGGCAGCCACAGCAGCACAAAGGACCTCAACACATTGAAGGACCCCTGCAGTTGTGTGCCAGCCACCCCCCCTGTGTTTGTTAACATAAGAAAATTACTCATCTTGTCCCTGAGCCCCTGGATTGGGACTCACAGCACTCTGAAATCCAAGACAGATGGGATCCTAGGAATGTTTGCCATTGAACTGCATGCAGCTGTGTTTCCTGAACTGTTCAATACATTTGAACCATTGGGACCCTCTGTTGCTCTCACAATCTTTGCAAAAGAACCAAGAGGTCTGACTTGGAAATGCCGGCCCACCAAGAATTGCAAGCAGGTACTATTGACTGCTAACTGACCCTTGATCCATCTTTGGACCCTAGAAACTTGATAGGTCATTTCAATCTGAACAGCACAAACACTGAACATTTGGTCCTTTTTCACCCCCTGGTCTCATTACCCAGAGTGCTGCATCTCTTCTATCTTTGCATATTCTATGTTCCTTCTACAGGGGTGGATTTTTACAGGTTTTTTAGTTTGTTTTTATTGTACATGGTGTGTTTGATGAAAGTATATAGATTCATAGAACCTTGATTGGACAGTCTTTTATTTTGGACTGTTATACTTGGCTGTTTGGGTTGCTACTGAACCAAATTCACAAAACGCCCACGTTTGTACAAAAAGTGAAGGAGGTATATCTCTTAACTGTGCTTGTTTTACCTATATGATTGTGTTGTCTCTTGTTTTGTAGAAGTGTGAGGACTTAGTGGGTGCTGTAGCCTCGACACACCCCTGTACCTCCGAATTACACAGAACTTATGGTTCTTTAGTATCTTGCATGCAATGGATGGGGTTCGCAGAATAACTTTGAGCCCAAATAATTGAACAGACTCAGGAAGATGGCAAAGGTTTCTGTTTTATTAAAAATTATCTGAAACAGGTAGGTTACAATGGACATCAACGTGCGCTCATTCAGTTCTTGACAAGTTTCACATAAAAACATATTTATATGCATAAAATATGTCAGCAGTGACATCATACTATGTGGCAAATAAGAAAAACCGATGAGGGATTGTGATACGTTCAAGGGTAACATCTAAGTATACTTTCTATAAGGGCTGGGATTGTGATTAGCTATCTACTGTCAGGTGGACAACTTATGCCTACCTCTAAAACATGTCATCTTCAACACTGTTAAGTACACAGTATATCATCGGCTCTCAGACTATAAGGCCCTTTGTTATACGGCCTTCTACTATTGGTTGGCATGCTCATGCCATGTCTGGAACATTTGGTTCACTTAGCAGCACATTAACACATACCCAGGTACCAGGAGGTGGACTTGACTTTACCTCCACACCCAATTAGCTCAACATCTCTCATCACCCATTGCTTCTGCCACACAGTTTGTTTTTGAACTTGGCCTTGCAAAGTATCCTTGTCTGTGGGAATACATGGAAGTACACTTCACTATCATTGTTGTAGGACTACAAGCTCAACTCTATTTCCATCCTCAGCTCACATGACAAGAGACCATGATTCTGGTCTATTCTGCAGTATTTGAATGTCTTAATTGAATAAAACTTGGCACGCTTTCATCCTTCTAAAGTGTATTGCTTTCGAGGATAGATAACTAACCTTGGCTACTTCTGTATTGATGCCAGGCCAGACAGCCCTGCCAGGCTCTTCCAGGATTTCAACTTATTTTTGCTGTGACACAATTCTCTGCCTTTCTTCTTCATGGGTTTCATCTTACTAAAATTAATGACACCGATATCCATCTTCTGTACAATGGTGGCTTTGCCTGCAGTGGATTCACTATGTATAGCCAGCTACTATGATCACTTAGTCTACTTGCGTTTCAGCGTCTCTGTACAGTCATTGAACGGTCGCATTTCTATAGCACTTTGAAGGTGTGCAATATTCTTTTCTGCATATAAAGATTTACTTGATTCTTAACTTTGTCATCAGTTTCTGCAAGATCTATACATTCTATTCAGCCAGTATTCTCAGTGCGTCACACTCGTCTCTTGTGACATCACTGATTTCTCTTTCAATCTTTTTCATATTGTTTCAGGGAGTTCCTCCCTGAGATTGTCATCTCTTTTTGGATAAATTCGATAGGGTTTTCTCAGAGGATACTCATTCTAAAACACTTGCTGCAGAATTGGCACAACTGCTGGTGTCAAATATGGCGCAGTCTCCCACTTCCAACATATAGGAGGAAAGGGGGCGAGATTTCCTGCAGAGGCGTGCAGCTGCTGATTTAACATGTTCATCCACACTCCAGGTCATATAGTTGCACTTTCCATTTGGATTACAATAGACCGATCGTCCCACATACTTCTTGTGTTTCTTAAGATACAGGAACTTCATTGCCTCTGGTGCTACAATGCTAGCCTCTATTTATTTTCTGACCCTGATTCGACATAGATCATGATCTTCATTCCTACTGCCTTCTTTGCTGTCTTCTCACATAGTGCAATTATTATCCTGATCACACAGAATCCAAACATCACCATGACCAATATATCTCCAAGCAAAAATGTTTGCTAACCACTGTGGAATCCATGAGAATATGGAGGCAAAACAATGTTCATCCGCAATGTCGTCAGTCTTGTCTTTCATCTTGTTTTGCAGGTTTGTTAACAACGTTATGGCCTCTGTCAAAGTTCCATTCTCATCATCATGAGAAGGTGTGAATGTGCAACATGAAGGGCCGATTTTGGCACAAACTCCTCATTTCATCGCTGTGATCATGTCAAGGAAATATCTGTTCTGCAGGGTCATTAGTCGTATGGCCCTCAGCTCTTCTTTGATAGCATTAAATCCCTTTATGGTGGTATTGATCATCTGCAGGAGCTCCCATCTCATAATCTGCAACCACTTGGCATTTTCCATCGTCTGGATCCCAAGCATGAAGATAGTTGTGAAGATTGAAGCAGTCTTACTGAACAACCTGTGCTTGTAAGGAATGGCATCTATTGACTTAGCTGAGAAGCAATTTTCTCTTCTGGTTAAATTGGGAAATTGAAGAGATCTTTTTCTCAAATAGTCATCAAGATTTGGAAATTCTCCAATGTTCAGATCACTCTGAGGAATCACTAATGCTGGAACATCGATGAGCACCAAGGAGCATACTCCACCCTAATCCTTGGGCAGCTTCATGTAAGCTCTATATCGACCATCCCAATATTGATCCATCAGGATTGCTGTCCCTGCTCCCATCCTAGAAACTGTAGTTTTGCAGTCTTTGTTATCTGCCACACAATTATTGCTGGTCTTCTGAAGCACAATGTCACATTCACCAATGGAATCACAACCATTGGACATTATTCATCTTCTACCCATGTCAGCAGTTTGGCTTGTTTAGCCCATTACTTCAAACATCCATTGTTCACTCTCTGCACATATTCTAACTTCAGTAGATGAGCTGCACAGAACATCAGTCCCACTCCCATCCCTTCTTGAACTTTACTCATCCATAGACTAAGACTTGAGTTTGTTCCCAACATCCAGGTGATCCAGCTATTTTTGTTACACCAGATCAATCCATTCTCTTCATGTATTCAATGACTACCTCTTCCTGTCCTGCTGCAGGATTGCAAGCATCTTGCTCTCCCATCCAGGTACCCTTTCCATGTGTGTAGTCTTGATATATAATAATCCTGGAATGAAAACAACCATTTCGATCTCCATCGCAAAGTGGCCCAACTGCCTTGAAATTGTCCTCTGGTCATACATGCAAGATGAATGAGGCACCTGCCATCGTCTTCTGGGACTTCTCTGGCAATTAAAGTTTGAAATGTATTCATGGCATAGGGGGTGAGAGCACAGATGTAGCAACTCTCCTTAGATGGTTTTACCCCTACTTCCCTCATTTGCTGGTACGACATGTTATTACCCAAGTGTGCTGCATTATCTAGATAGGTATTTATCCCCATATTTTCTTTCTCTGCATTTCTCCTGTGTCTTTTAAAAGACTTGTACCATTCATGAAGTATATCCAAGGAAAGTACCCATAGTAGTGAAGTGGGAGAATGGAAGACCAGGCTCCCGTCCTTCACCTCTCGCGCTTGGCCTAGAGGGTCACGGCCCCGACACCCGCCGCGAGAAGAGTTTGTCCATTTACCAGACGACCAGGTACCCTGGTACAGGAACATACGGATGTGTCCATCTGCCCGCCCAGCAGCCCACACTGGCCATGCCGACACCTGCGGCTCGGATCAGCTAGACTAAAATCCACACGTCGTTAGAGATGCCATGACGACCTAGACAACGGGAAGCACATCTGTACAAATATACACACTGAACATCTCCACACCAATCTACACGAAGAACATACTCAGTGCTCTGACGTAGGCGACAGGCATATTCACGGACGTGCATCTTTATTATTTTTACATAGGCTTTCAGAATGCAGAAACGCAAGACGCATCATGAACTCATCTATAACGCTTGCTCACGCTTCTCTTGAAACCCGTTACCACCATGAGAGGTATAATGGAAACACAATACTGGTCATGGAAATATATGCTATTATAACCTAAAAGCACCTATGCACCAAACGGACTACTTATGCACCAGGCCCGAGTAGGCCTCAACCAAGAGCTCCCATGGACATTAACAAAGCAAGAGTCAGGTTGCTGATCCTGCAGAAAGAACCCGGTGGAACAACCAGCCAAGGTCGCAATGTTGCAAACCCACATTCCAAGAACAAATCATCAAAGGCACGATGTTGCAACCTCGCACTCCGCGCCCCAAACGATAAAGTCACGCCGGCAAATTAAACCAGACGCGCAGTAGAAAAAACAATATTAATTGTACAGAATTCTGCCTCTTTCACGGTCCCTCCCCACGTGACCAAGCCGAACCTGACGAGATGCCAAAACCCAGGAGAGAAAAGGCGTCTGGGTCCCTCGCTACGAGACACAGGCCGATACACTTGAAAGGATCAATGGACATCTGCTACAGTGGGAGCGGTCAGCCTTCCACCTATGAATAAATCCTCACATTGTCTGCACGTACCCATATTGAAACATTGTTGCAATCACAGGTACACCGAGAGCTGGGAACAACGGTGGTCCCAGGCTGGGAAGCTCACGAGTGCACCAATCAGAACATGGGGCTCTTATCTCAGACGTCAGTAATATTAGCCAATCCTCAGGAGTCTTCATGTAACAATTCTTATGTATCTAATTGTAGGGACAACCCAGATATACCACCTGACTACACCTTGTCCACTAATATCATTCTCTATATGTGTACTATACTAACCCTACCACTCGAGCAACCAATTAAGAGTGGCGATAGGTTTTTTGGTTAACTTTCTGAAGTGACGCAAGTAGCGCGTCATAATGCAGTAAAAAGGGCCTGCGAGCCCCATGATTGTGTGTGTGTCAGGACGAACGTGTGCGCTCCTTGACCCATCCCTGCCGTTTTGTCTAAATAAACAGCAGAGTCACCTTGCTCCTTGTGTGTGTCTCATACTCTATCTCATCTGGGATATACGGGAGGAGTTGGGGCCTCCCTGCCCGGAGGTCTGCGGACGGCCCGGCCGACCCCGGCAGAATTTCCCCCCGACAAGTTGGAGGCACTGCTGAGATCTGTTTAAGATCGACTTTTATTTTTAATTTTTCCAGGCACTCCCGTTGCGAGGAGGCCCGGCGGCGCGGCCCCCTCTGCCGTTGCCCCCTTCTGAGGACTACAGGACCATCGCGGAGCTGCGAGAAGACCGGACAGCGCAATCCGGATATTGGCCCTCGGGAGCCGGTTGAGAAGTATCCCGCCCGCGGTCGGCGAGTGTCCAGACGTGGTCCAGACGAGGGGAGGTGGCGAGCCGCTTGGAGGGGTGCACGCAGTCGAGCGGCCCTGCATCGAGAGAACTTGGTGAGCATGACACGCACAACAAGCAATGCGAAATTGTGAGGGAGGGGGAGGAAGTAAATAAGGGAGGAGGGAGGTATTGTACAGATGTGCGGCGAAGGTTTAACTGAGGGTTGCCAATGGAATGAATGGTAGCGGACGAGTGCGAGAGCAGTCGGCTAAGTTACACGAAAGAGGGGGGCGGGGCACGAAAACATCACATGCAGCCGCTCGTAAGACACTGATGGCCTAAATTGCGACTACGTGTGAGGGTGGGTGTGTGTGGTTTCCTACGATTTGACATTTATTGATCAATGAGTAGATGAGGTTCCCTATTGTTCGAGCAAGAAACTCGATAGGTAGATGACGTTTCCCTGTGGACGGTAGCTAGTTACATAGTTGCCCAAAACGGAAGATAATTGGCTGGTTAAGCCCTCCTGTTGAGGGGCGTATCACACGCGAGGCGACGCAGCGTGCGCAGTCCGGTTATATTATTGATGAGATTACCTTGTTCCAGGAGAGACAGGAAGACAGCTGTAGGGTTAGCGGGGTAGATTGCAAGTGTATTTTGAACTTAAAGAACATAACAAGAATGTACCAGTAGCTCGAAGAAATCGGTGACGTCACCAGTAGGGATTTAATAAGATATCGCGAGCATAAGAAACTTTGGGATTGAGAGTGGTGGGGAAGAGAAACATGATAAAGGAGCGGATACGGAGATAAACAATAAACGAGTGGATCGAAAGAGGAGAAGGGGCGTGGCTGCACACGGAGAACGCTCGGAGAACGCCGGCCACGGCAAGTGTAAAAGGGGGAGGAGAACGGAGAAACAGGACGACTGTATAAGATCGTCGTAAGGGGTACGCAGCCGCGGGGGGCTGCGTGCGCTTCGGCCGCAGGGGGCCGTAGGGGAAGGAATATAATCTAACATCATACATATATACATATATATTTGTTTTATTATTATTATTTTTTATTTTTATTTTTATTTTTTATTATTAGTATTGCATAATTTGTCAAAGGATTGTCGTAAGTCCCCACACTTGCCGGGCAAGGTAAGCAATATAAGGTTGTATATTGTAAACTGCTAGTAAAGGGAAGGGTAACAAGGGGAGTACCATTATGTCATACGGGAGAGGGTCGGGAGGGTGGGGGAATACCCTCACTACCCCACTACAACACATATGCACCACACTGCCACCACATAGGGAGAAATTAATTAAGTACAGCATAGAGTGGACCCAGGGGACGGACAACAAAATGTTAACACCATGGCCGCCTAATGGTAGTTTCGATCCATATGCCCAACATTCACTATTAAACCATCTGCACAATACGTACAAGGGGAAGAAGTTGGCAAACCATGTGGAAGTGTTTAACTTATGGAGGATGTTCCAGGGGTCCCGACCAGGACCAAATGGAATGTTCACTATGGGGGAAACACCGGAAGAAAAGGAGATTAAGAAAGAAGGAACGGATGGGGAAAAGGGGTGTAAAAGGACAAAGAATACGGGGAATGAAGGACAGGGAGGAGAAAAGATTGATAAATCAAACGACATAAAAAAGGAACCGAACAATGAGATACCCATAACACCGGGAGTGAAAACAGAGGGAGGAGGGTTGTACCCTTTAAGAGAATTAGGAGAAATAGAAGGACAGTTCAGGGCGGCTGAAGGATACTCGAACCCGGCATACAGCCCTCCACCATATGTGGCTCATAGGAAGATACCAATGGGGGAAGGGAGGATTGGAGAAGAGCAGACTGTAGAGATAGGAAACGATGAGTGGGTAGCTGCACAGATATTATTGAAATTACGAGGCTCACTAACTGGAGAAGAAAGGGAGGCGGTAAAGAGAACAAACGAGGATAGTGCCAGAGAGAGTGAAATGAGGGGAGAGGAGCTACTACGGCAGAAGGAAGAGATTTTGGAGGAAAGATTAGCAAAACTAAGGGATGAGCAGAATGAATTGATCAAACAACTTGAGAGGGAGGAAAGAGAGAGAGTGAGGAAAAGGAAAGAAGGTAAGAACGAATTGGAAAAATTAAGGGAACGAAATGAGGAGCAAAAGAGAGAAGCTGAAAGGGTAAAAGCAGCAGCAGATAGGGTATCAAGAGTAGTGCTGAGAGAGAAGAAGAAGGAAGAAGAAGAAAAGGAAAAGGAAATGGAAATATGGAGGAGGAGGGTACTATCAGAGACAGCTAAGAAATATGAAGAGGGGAAGGTAATAGAGAGTATAGTAGAAAGAGAAAGGGTGAAATGGGAAAGGAAGAAAGAGGATGAAAGAATATTGGAACAGATGAGCAACGAAGTAATGGAGGAATTGAAAAGGAAAAGGGAGGAAAATAGTAGGGAAATGGAGGAGAGAAGTGAAGGGGGAAGAGAAGGGAGGAGTAGGGAGAGTGAAAGATGGGGAGATGTATATAAAAGTAGAGAGGTAGCAACAACATCAGCACTAGGGGGAACAGTTGGTAACAACGAAAGGGGAGAAAGAGACCTAATAGACTTAAAAACAGTAACAATAAAAGGAAAAAAGGCAGAGTGGGGGGTGCCATTTATGAATGACTTTTGCAGTGAGGAGGAAGAAGGAGTGGAGAAGGATGGAAGAAAGAGTGAAAGGGAAAGCTTAGATAAGCTATACCTCACTAGAACAAACATAGATTTGCCCTGGATGAGTAGAAGATGGGAGGAGCTGGAGAGAAGTAAGGAGGGAGTGAAAAGAATAGGGGAAACACAAACCCATGAAACCACGCCACCCACATCCCCATCACGCCCTCCCACGTCACACCCTACATGTTCAACCACCGCACGCTCACTGCACAGAATAAAGCTCGCGCCCTTCATGAACGAACTTACACCTTATGCATGTCGGCTTAGGGACCTCCCTAGTCGCAGGCAAGACAGACAAATAAACATACCCATATTGAACACAGGAATTGACGAAAAAAGGGGAAAGGAAGAAGAGGGAGATAGGAGCAGAGGTAGTAAGGAAGAATTTGAAGTAGTAAAGGAAACGGGGGAAGAGGAGGGGTGTGAAGACTCAATATTATGGAGCATAAAGGGTGACACAAGACAGAATTCAATGCCACTGTTGGAGAGAGGAGGGGTTAGACCACAGTATGTACCTTGGAAACATACGGATAAAGAAAATATAAAATGTAGGCTCCCATCACTAAGTGGAGGTGCGGGTAAGTGGATATATGAAATGGAAAAACACACCGCAGGACAGAAACTAGCAGTAGGAGATGTGAAGGGCCTGTTAATATCAATATTAGGGGATAGAGCGGATGACATTTGGAAAAGAGCGGGATTCCATGGGGTGACAATAACGAACACATCGCATGATGGGGCACCATTTGCAAACTGCAGACATGCGCTATGGCAGGCACTGAGAGTGCAGTACCCAGATACATCAGACATAGGAGCCATTACTTCCCGTAAGATGGGTGAAAATGAGGATCCTGTTGATTATATCCAGGATATTCAAGAGAAGTGGCGCATGGAAACTAGAGAACAATGGGACAAAACACCAGCCATATTTTATCATATACTAGTACAAGGGCTCCCAGAAGGAGTTCAGAAACAACTAAAGAAAGTAGTGGGGATGGAAGCAAAACCATGGCCAGAAATACAACTGACTATAGTACATCACTGCAGGACATGGCAAGGAAAAATGAAACAAAAGGAAGAGGACAGGAAAACAGAAGAGGCCAAACTAGTACAGAAAAAACTTACTAAATACACAATGGAAGGGGCACTAATAACTACGCCCACACCAGTGGCCCAAAGCCCAACGCAAGTAGTGGCTGCACAAGATCCCGCTCAAATAGCGCCTCCACAAGGTGTAATACAGCAAGTGCCGCCTCTGCAATTACACGCACCAAACATGGGAGGAGGGTACCCAATGCAAGGAACTGGGTAGTACAGTTATAACAGAGGGAGAGGAGGGTTTATGAGGGGGAGAGGATACGGATATAATACCCAACAACAGGCTGGGGGACTTAGAAATTACTACCCCACAGGGCAACCCGTATACCAGGACAACACAGGGAGCTTCCCATGGCAAAGCAGGGAACCACCCGTGTGTTGGAGCTGCGGACTATTAGGACACATGTCACGTACATGTAGGGTCAGGCCAGGAACACCAGCATGGAATGAACAAGCACAACCTAGGACCTCACAAGAACAGCAGGGCATACAACGACAGCAGATGTCACAACAAGGGAGTGACCCACAACAACAAACAACACAACAGCCACAAACCTATTCACTGCCACAACAACAAATAACACAGCAACTGCCACCGCCACAACAACAAGTAGCGTTAATACACCCACCACCCCAAACTCAACAAACGCAATTGGGTAGGGTGACGGTGTTGGGACACAACCCTTACACAGGGAATGGCCAATCATTGTACCCCCAATAGGTCAGCCCACAGACGGCCTTGGTGTGTCCCATCCTGTCTGTAACACCTAATAGTGCGGAGGAACCACGCATAGAGGTAACGATAGGTGACAAAAAATTATCATTCCTTGTTGACACCGGGGCAACCCGGTCTTGCATAAGGGAAGGTAAATTTAAGATGTCAGGCGAAGCCATGAACACCCAAGGATTTTCTGGGGCTAAAGGGTTGGTTCCATTTACTGATAACGTTCCCTTATCTATTGGAGATTATGATCTGTCAGTTCCACTTTTGTATTATAGTGCCTCACCAGTAAATATACTGGGGAGAGACATAATGAACAGGTTGAATATGACGATCTCCTTTACAGAGGATGGCATAATTTGCTCTACTCCAGGGATTAACATGCTCGCAGCACGACAGATTTTGCAAGCATACTGTGGACAGACAGCGATTAGGGCGGAGCCGGTAGATGGCGAGCTATTCCAGTATGGCACAGACATGGCATTTGCATGGATGCCAGGGATAGAAGGGAAAATATGGAGGAGGCCAGCAGCCTATCTGTTCCGACCAGAAACACCAGTTAATGAACTGGAAGGGAAGGTGTTTGTAATGGACATTGAGAGCATTATTGCAACAGCTGATTATGTTGCTGTGCACGCCCAAGATAAAGAAGGGAGAGCATGGAGGGCGGTGATAGCACTAGCAGAAGGATGTAGGCTGACCCAGGTGTCAGATGAAGAGCTGTTCTCAGAAGAAAAGGAGGAAGATGAAATGGTGTTCATGATGAGTGTAGAAATATGGCTATGAGTGGCTCACAAACAAGTAGCACAGAAAATTGCAATGGCACTTGAGGCACCCGCAGGCACCCCAGTCCCATTTTTTAAGGAGGATATGTCAAAGGTGCCCAAATCATTATGGACTATTAGCCCTTATGACGTGGGATGCATAAAAAGCATAGGGGGTGTAAGGATAAAATTGAAAAAAGGTGCCATACTACCAAGAGTGAAACAGTACCCATTGTCAAAAGAGGCAGATGAGGGCATATATGAAACCATAACGGCCCTTATAAACAATGGCATATTGGTCCCCTCAGAATCACCATGTAACACAGCTGTGTACCCGGTGCGCAAGGCTAAAGGGGGGTCTTGGCGCTTCATACAGGACCTCAGACCCTTGAACAACATAGTAGAAGCAGAGTATCCAGTAACAGCAAACCCGGCCACAATATTGTGTGGCATTCCAGCAGAAGCATCACGATTTACAGTGATTGACCTTAAAAATGCTTTTTTCTCAATACCATTACACCCAGACTCACAAGATTTGACAAGCTTCACTTACCGAAATACAAAGTGGAAACATACCAGATTACCACAGGGGTATTGTGAATCACCCTCAATTTTCAATAGAGTAATACAGATGGATTTGGGTAACGTTGAGGTGGAAAGCACAGTGTTACAGTATGTGGATGACATAATAATTTGCAGTACAAACGAAAGTAAATGTAGAGAGGACTCCTTAAAAATGTTGACAATATTGGCTGAAAAGGGGTACAAGGTAGACATGGAAAAGATACAATACTGTCAGGAACAGGTACTTTACATTGGCCAACTGATATCCCAACATGGAAGAAGGATTGCACCACAAAGAGCACAGGCCATCTCAAGCACTCCCGTGCCACAGACTGTGAGAGAACTGCAGCAATTTCTGGGGCTGTGCAACTACTGTAGAGCATGGGTATTTGATTACAGCTCATACATAGGACCCCTGCTTGAGGGTTTGAAGGAAGCAAATAAAGGGGAGAAAAAGTTGGGATGGACTATGGAAATGAGGGAGGCATTTGACGAATTGAAAGACGCGATATCAACTGCTCCAGTACTGGCATCCCCAGACTATGAGCGACGCTTTTTTATATTTTCACATTGCGACTCAGCAGTGATGAAAGCAGTATTGGCACAAAAAACGAGCATGGGCTATAAACCAGTAGCATTTTACAGCGGGCACTTAGACCCTGTGATGTTAGGCCACTTCCCTTGTGAACAAGGTCTTGCTGCAGCTGCTTTTGCAGTAGAAAAAGCATCAGCAATAACTATGGGGTGTCCAACTACACTGTTTGTGGAACATGCACTATTTGCAATATTGAATAAACCTAAGTCCACACTAACGACACAGAGGGCATCAGGTTATGAGATTATTTTGTCTAAAGCTGAACTAGCAATTGTTAGATGTAGCACGGTTAACCCTGCAAGATTCCTAGCAGAAGTAATTGAAGAGGGAGATTACGCCCACGACTGCACCCAAATAACTAAAATGTACTCATGTACTAGAAAAGTTGAAGAAAACGCACTAGAGGGAGGTGAGCTTTTGTTTATTGATGGGTCATCAACTATTGATCAAGGAGATGGGATACGAAGGACTGGGGCAGCAGTAGTAAATGATGGAGGCGCTGGTGTGTGTGGCTATGAAGTGTGTACAACTACCACAGCATTACTCTGCTCAAGCCGCGGAACTGGTTGCACTAATATTGGCATTAAAGGAAAGTTTTAATAAAAGAGTAACCATATATTCCGACAGTGCATATGTTACATCCACTGTCCACTCAGGGTTATCAAAATGGAGAAGAAGAGGGTTTAGGAGAGCGGATGGCACTCCAGTACAACATGCCCTCTTGTTGGCTGAACTAATTGAAGTAATAAACGACCCCCAAGAACTAGCCCTAGTCAAATGCACCGCACACACCAATGGTGAAGACTACGTCTCAAAAGGGAATGCAGCAGCAGACGCACATGCGAAATATGCTGCATACTTTGGTGAGATATGGAACCCCACAGACTCACAGAGAGGGAGAGGGAGGGGAATAGCTAGGGAGATGTTAATAAGAGAAGGGTACACCCATCTCCCAGCCACACAGATTATGGAGCTACAAGCGGCTGCACCAATGGCCGAAAAAGAAGTATGGGTGAAAAGAGGATGTACAATGTCACCAACCGACGCACTATGGCGCCAGGGTGGCACTGGGAAAGTTGTAATACCGTTAGCACTGTTAAATACCGCCCTGAGCCAATTACATCACCCTGCCCATACAGGCAAGGAAATAATAGCAGCACGAATTAGAGAAGATTGGTTTTGTCCTGAATTAAAATCCCATGTGTCAAATTTTATCAGCAATTGCCTCACATGTCAACAGTTTACGGCCGGTCATACTCTAAAAGTGATAAGAGGTACCATACCCCGGCCAGAAGGACCTTTTCGGCACCTTCACATTGACTATGTTGATATGATCAACATATGTCAAGGTAATAGGTATATGATTGTAGTAGTATGCCCATTTTCGAGGTGGATTGAAGCAGGGCCCTGTTCACACCCTGATGCGTTTAGAGCAGCCAAATTCATAGTAAGGGAGGTTTTCCCCAGGTGGGGAGTGTGCGAGGTGTTAAGATCAGACAACGGCCCACATTTCGCAAACGAAATGTTCCAGCATATCACATCCCTGCTGAACATTAAACACAAATTTGCATGTGCATACCACCCACAGGCTAATGGTGTATGTGAACGCCTGAATGGCTTATTGAAGGAGGCAATTGCAAAAATACAACAAACAACAAAGAAAAGTTGGTTGTATTGCCTTCCGTTAGCTTTATTTGAACTGAGAAATAGGCCAGGGTCCGACCACCACCTCACCCCTCACGAAGTGGTTACTGGACGTCAAATGCGCCTTCCCCTAACCCCAACGTCAAGGGCATTCACAGACCACGAAAGTTCAGCGAGTGTGTTAGGTGATGAAATGTATCAATATGTGTCTTCTTTGATTACTAGTGTCGTGTTTGTGTCTCAACAGCTCGAGCGCACACGGGGCGGGTCTACCAGCAATAAAGAAAAAGGCGCAAGTACAGAATTGGGAAAGGAGAACTTGTGCAAACTTGCCAAAGGTGACCACGTACTACTTCGCAATTTCAATAGAAAGTGGAACGAGAAGAGGTTCACTGGCCCCCATCTGGTAGAGGACGTATCAACAAGAGCAGTAAAACTAAAGGATAAGCGTGCCTGGAACCACCTACATGACGTAAAGATCTACAAACTGCAGACCCGCCCCAGCGCCAACGACAGGTCCATTGGAAGAACAGCAACAACAGCCCCGACAGCGGAAGAAAGTTCCACCACAGACAACGACCCAATTGTCCCCTCGGAGACGATAACTGACGAAGAAAGGGGTGATCCCCATACTGCCCACCCCATGGTCACACGCTCAAAGAGTAAAAATACTTCCGCCATCTGAGCGCAAACCCCCCTCCCCATTGACTCCTAAGTACAGTTGTAACTAAAACTGAAGGACCTTGCTTGCACCAATACACATGTAAACACGTGAATGTTCTCTTTTTTCTCTCGCACATACAGGAACTGCGTAATATTGTATTGTTAAGAAAAGCTAATTAACAAGTTCGGTGTACAGGCGTAGATGGTGCTGCCAGACGATAACTACCCAGAAGAATTGTCACACCAATTTGTATACGAAATAAAAAGGCCAACATACCTAAAAAGGAGAAGGGTACGTGTCTACTACACAGCCTTCCTCCTGGCCATAGAATATTACATGCCCCACCTCCGCCCATACTTGCCGGTCCTAAGAGACCGATCACTTAGAGTAGCGTGGGAGCAGCTCTTCGCCTGGGCACTGAATGACTACTTGATAGGGAGAGCTTAAAGGAAACAAAACTAACATTTAATAACGAGCACTTTTGAGAATTTTTAGGCGGGCAACTTTAACGTCACAAGAATACGCTGCCAGGACTGCAGCAAGGTAAGAGCAAAATGCCGGTGAGATTAGCATATGTAATAAAAATAATAGGGATTTTTATGGTCACCGGGTTCTTGGCTGCCTCTGTCTGGCAGTACAGCTATGCTATCAATTTTATTGCTGCACCCAAACCTAATATACCCCCGTTCCCTGCTGCAACAGGTGTTACGTCAGGTGGTAATAGTAACATTGCACCCAAGCAAAATAGAGTTAAACGCAGCACATACTCAGACAATAAAGGTATTGATAATTATGTACAAGATTCAGCACACGTCGCAAACAATATATGGTACCAGCACATGACCCGCATTGGTAAGCAGACAACTGAGGATAGCTGTTACGTTTGCTCATTAATACCATACGCCATGAGCGCTTCACGAACATTTGTTGCCACAGAAATAGATGAAAAGACGGCACAGTGCATAATATATTTGGCCCTGTTCCAAACGAAAGGAAGATTTCAAGGAACAGTAGTGCACATGACATGGAAAACACGAGACTCATACCCATATGAAAACAACTTCCTCAAGACCTATCTGAGTTATCACAAGACCAGTTTACATGCTGAAGCATTCAGATACATAACAAGTGGCCCTGCAAAAGGAGAAACAAAGAAGGTAACACTGCAGTACCTACCATGTGATTGGTACGCCACTGAAGTTCCGGGTAAACAAGGATGCTGGGAGAGGCCGCTACTGACGATAACAGGAAAGGTGTATCTGGGCAACAGCTGGGAGATAGGAGTGATTGGCAGCAACATGGTAACAAAAGAAACTATCTCAACCATCGAGACACACAATCATCGATGTTGGACGACGTGGATCAAGTATGTACCAATGCTCACGTGGGTAGAAGAAGATGAAGACCCAATAACAATACTACCATTGACGGCGCCCAAAGTATGCTACCAGCATAAAGGAGAGGTGGACGTAGGATATAACACCAATTGTGCAAGCGTGATGGAGTTACCTGAGGGGGGAGCGGGAACAGCAGTAATAATGGACCATTATTGGGCCTGTGGAGAAAAGGCATATCATACACTGCCTCCCCTGTGGAATGGTGTGTGCACAATGGTACACGTCAATGTACCATCACTAGTGGTACCTAAGAAGAATGTCGATGTGGCGAAATTTCCTAAAATGGATGAAGGGGATAAGAGAAGAAAGAGATCTGCACCACTTCAGAAGGAGCAAGAGAACAGGACCAACAGCAATGATACTGTCCTAAATAGGAGAAAAAGACAAGGAGAGCCACTGACAGGAAATTACCTGTGGGGAAGGTCGGAAACGGAACTAACATCAATACCGCCAGAACACAGACTATTCAGCAGAGCAGCAATGTTCTTCTCCTCAATAATACATCCGGGACTGCAGGCATACGCAAACGCAAAATGGCTCCAAATAACCAGATGGGAACTAATGATGACCATCAATTCAACAGTAAATGGGTTCAACGCAATTAAAGAGGAGCTGCGAGCTGTAAGGATGGTAGCACTCCAGAACAGATATGTATTGGACCTTCTCACAGCAATGGAAGGAGGAGTTTGTGCAAAGATAGGACAATCTTGCTGCACGTTCATACCTGCCAACGATGCTGACAATGGTACACTGACAGAAGCAGTTTCACAATTGGCCCAGATGCACTCCAAAATGATGGATGAAAGTAACGGTGTAGACAAGGATAAGAGCTGGTTTTCACTATTATGGTCATGGATGCCATCTTGGCTGTCAGATGGACTGAAAATAATAGTGGGATGTACTATTTTGGCTGGAGCTACTCTGATCATAATTAGGTTTTGGAAGGCCCGGAAGGCACGCACGACTGACGAGTTGCTGGAAATGGTGGGAATGCACCCCTTAATGCCAGCAGATGACGGCCAGCATACAGGTGTGATAATACAAGAGAGGGAGAAGTTGCGCACCCAAATCATCACCAACCATCTAGACCCACCATCAGTGAAGATCGAGAACCCAAGGAACCCCAGGAGCTACATAGGAAGATGGGTATACTGTACTCCTGGAGGAACATGTGAATATATGTATTGGTCATTTGAAGATCATGTAAACCATTATGGACATCTCGGAGGGATAACTAAGATATGGAGGGTAAGAGGAGATAACGAGAAGGATATGTTTGTGGTCGACAAGTCGACCAGAGGGGGGACTGAAGTGGGAGAATGGAAGACCAGGCTCCCGTCCTTCACCTCTCGCGCTTGGCCTAGAGGGTCACGGCCCAGACACCCGCCGCGAGAAGAGTTTGTCCATTTACCAGACGACCAGGTACCCTGGTACAGGAACATACGGATGTGTCCATCTGCCTGCCCAGCAGCCCACACTGGCCATGCCGACACCTGCGGCTCGGATCAGCTAGACTAAAATCCACACGTCGTTAGAGATGCCATGACGACCTAGACAACGGGAAGCACATCTGTACAAATATACACACTGAACATCTCCACACCAATCTACACGAAGAACATACTCAGTGCTCTGACGTAGGCGACAGGCATATTCACGGACGTGCATCTTTATTATTTTTACATAGGCTTTCAGAATGCAGAAACGCAAGACGCATCATGAACTCATCTATAACGCTTGCTCACGCTTCTCTTGAAACCCGTTACCACCATGAGAGGTATAATGGAAACACAATACTGGTCATGGAAATATATGCTATTATAACCTAAAAGCACCTATGCACCAAACGGACTACTTATGCACCAGGCCCGAGTAGGCCTCAACCAAGAGCTCCCGTGGACATTAACAAAGCAAGAGTCAGGTTGCTGATCCTGCAGAAAGAACCCGGTGGAACAACCAGCCAAGGTCGCAATGTTGCAAACCCACATTCCAAGAACAAATCATCAAAGGCACGATGTTGCAACCTCGCACTCCGCGCCCCAAACGATAAAGTCACGCCGGCAAATTAAACCAGACGCGCAGTAGAAAAAACAATATTAATTGTACAGAATTCTGCCTCTTTCACGGTCCCTCCCCACGTGACCAAGCCGAACCTGACGAGATGCCAAAACCCAGGAGAGAAAAGGCGTCTGGGTCCCTCGCTACGAGACACAGGCCGATACACTTGAAAGGATCAATGGACATCTGCTACAGTGGGAGCGGTCAGCCTTCCACCTATGAATAAATCCTCACATTGTCTGCACGTACCCATATTGAAACATTGTTGCAATCACAGGTACACCGAGAGCTGGGAACAACGGTGGTCCCAGGCTGGGAAGCTCACGAGTGCACCAATCAGAACATGGGGCTCTTATCTCAGACGTCAGTAATATTAGCCAATCCTCAGGAGTCTTCATGTAACAATTCTTATGTATCTAATTGTAGGGACAACCCAGATATACCACCTGACTACACCTTGTCCACTAATATCATTCTCTATATGTGTACTATACTAACCCTACCACTCGAGCAACCAATTAAGAGTGGTGATAGGTTTTTTGTTAACTTTCTGAAGTGACGCAAGTAGCGCGTCATAATGCAGTAAAAAGGGCCTGCGAGCCCCATGATTGTGTGTGTGTCAGGACGAACGCGTGCGCTCCTTGACCCATCCCTGCCGTTTTGTCTAAATAAACAGCAGAGTCACCTTGCTCCTTGTGTGTGTCTCATACTCTATCTCATCTGGGATATACGGGAGGAGTTGGGGCCTCCCTGCCCGGAGGTCTGCGGACGGCCCGGCCGACCCCGGCAGAATTTCCCCCCGACAGTAGGAAGAACCATAGGGACCTCTACCTCAGTGGAAGTACTGACATGATAGAGACTGTGAAAAATGAGGAACAGAAAGACAAAGAGAGTAATCGTACAGGCATATATTATGCACAAAAACATTGGCATCCATTTCTTGTGCCATCCTGGTACTTGTTGCACTTGCTCATTCTCTAGAAACTTACTGGTTTCTAAATTTCTCATCTTTAATACAAACAGTAAATTTCTTCATACTTGCAACTGTAAAATCTGCTTAATTATTGCGATGAGAAGCCTTCTTATCCCTGTGCCATTTTTAGGAGCCTGTAAAAAAAGTGGTGTGAATATCAACATTCCTTCTCACAAGAGCAGGGTAAGCTTGAAGTATAAACACAAAGACAGCAATCAAAAGTCGATAAGCATCATATGATTAACTGCTTAAAGCAGGTATTCTCCATGAAATGAATCTCGATACTGATCTTGTTTCCAATTTCTAATCAAGAACTGACATTTAGGCATGACATTGACACTCTAATGTGTATTTCTAAAGTTCATTTTCAGCCTCCTGAAATTTGCTGCAAGCCTTTTGACTCACTACTAAAATATCTATAAAGAGAGTCCTTTTAAATTTCAGTTCAAGATAAATATGTATTATCCACTGGTAGTTGCTTTATCGTCCTTCTTCTTCGTCATTGATTGGGTCTGCACATGCTGAAATTCTTCTTCTTCTCTTGCTTCCGAATCGGCAATGGTGGAATGGCGGGTCTCACCTTTGTAAGCCTTTACATTCCCTAAGTGAAGCCAAGCTTGTCTCCATTGGACCTTCACAGCTGAAGGAGTTATATTCTCAATGCAAAAGGGACCAACAAAATGTGGCTCATGCAACCTTCTAGTAAAATTCTTCATTAGGACTAGGTCTCCAACATATAACTTAGGTGCCGATAATAATTGATTTGGGTTGGTTGTTGAATTGTCTTCTTCTGTGTTCTGAGACCAAACCTCCTTGCTCTTGACTTGATCGGAAATGAGAGAGATGCTAGAGGTCATATTTGTCAAATAATAATGCATTTCATAAACAAAGGTTTAAGATACAATCTGGGCACCACTTCTAGTCCTAGATGGAGGTGTAAGGGGTGTTCTCATATCCTGCCCTGTCACTAGTTCATGAGGGGTGAGGTGATGGTCTGATCCTGGCTGATTCTGAAGGGCATACAAGGCTAAAGGTGGGCAATATAGCCAGTAGAAATTATATGTTTAATGTTCAGTAGAAACTCTATCTGTTCAAATAGCTCATTGACAAAATGAGGCCCACTGTCGGATCTCAACACTTCACACACACACCATCTCGGAAGACTTCACGCACTAAATACTGCACTGCGCAAGTGGCATCAGACTGTGTACACGGACCTGCCTTGATCCGCCTGGAAAAGGGACACACCACCACTAATAGATACCTATATCCATTACACACCTGCAGCATATCGACATAATCGATATGTAAATACTGACATTGAAGTTTCGGACGAAGTATCATCCCTCTAATCATCCTCAGTGTATGCCCAGAAGAAAACCTTTGACACACGATGCAGTTCACCATAAATAATGAAACATGTTCCAACAAATTCAGAATGAATTAGTCTTCCGCAATTGTTGCAGCAAGACTTTCCCTAGTTACATGTGCTGGGTAATACAGCTGTTCAAGCGCGACATTCAATAACGCTACTGGCATCACCAGATTTCCAGTGCTATCCTGTTGCCATAATGCTTCTTTGGGGCATAAAAAACACCCCCTTCAGTTCCATAAATCCTGCTTTTCCTGCGGTGCACTTTCTTGAATCTCCATTAGTTGGGTTATGGATAATTTATTAAACCCCTCTTGCACTAAAATGGTTGTAACTACTTTCTTTTTAACATTCTCAATATCAAAACTCGAAATATCTGGGAAATAAGCAACCCTCTTTGGTCCTTCATCTGTGGCTTTGTTCCCGCAAGAGATAAAGGGCCTGATTCATGGTACGTTTTCCTATGGGATTGCACCATTATAAAACACTTCCATGAATCAGGCATAAAATCTGTTTGCTTAGTGTGCGGTGCATATTTAATGACCACTATAGCTACTGGGAATTTCAGTGCCTTGATAAGCCTATCCAATAAGAATGCATGATGCACTGGAGTGCCATCTGTGCGGAGGTAGACCCTCCTTTTCCATCATCCTAACCCTGCATGTATGGTTGATGTCACGTAGGCGGAGTCACTGTACACTGTCAATTCCTGTCCTTTGTGTTTCTTGAGCGCAACAATGAACGCTACCAATTCTGCCGCTTACGCTGAATAGTTTGACGGTAGCCTTCCACTTGCTACAACTTCAAATCCTCAATTTAATCTATGGCTCACTAGCGCTGCACCTGAATGCCTTTCCCCACTAGTCTGATGAATTTTCAAAGAACCATCAATGAAGAGAATCTCCCCTCCTGCTAAAGCATTCTCCGTCACGGTGGGTATATCATCATAAAATTCTACATAATTAGCACAGTCATGCACCTGATCGCTTTCTTCTAGTGGTTCAGCTATAAACATGGTAGGATTCACTATTTTGCATCCTACAATTTTAATCGTTGGGATCAAAATCATTACCTCATATTTACCTCATACCTGAAGCTCTTCGGGATGTCAATGTACCCTTGGGTTTCTCTAAAACTGAAAAAGGGTTTCCAAATCTGGTCACATATTTAACACTCTTGATCCACGTGTAGTTGGCACATTTTTAATGTGCGTACATTTGTATGCACACTACACGTTTCTATGTAACACGTGCGCGCCGGATTGATGTGACTTCTGCCTACTTTCCACATGCATCATGTTGCATTTTTCCCTTTCTTTGCTCATTGTTTTGCCTGGAAAAATCATTGCGACTCAGCGCCAGAGTTTGACATTTTTCTTGGACAAATAATTCTTAACCTTCATTTCGTTCATGACTTTGAAGGATGTGTACCATAGAAAAATGGCATGTCTTTTAAAAGTGAAGCCTGTACTTTTTACTGATATTCAAGCATACCAGGGGATAGAAGCATACCTGGATTTGAAATGTTATAGTATAGGGCAAAAATTAAATATTTAACATAACACCAATGGCATAAAACATGAGGGCTGTACTCAGATGAGAACCATGGACACACTCGCTACGACACCACCACTTACAAGTGATATATGCTGTCTGGCAAATTTTAATCAACAAATGGAATCTGATCATTTGGAGAAGGTCATGATACAGAGTGACTCATGCATTAACGAAGGCACGCTCAAAATTAAAGAATACAGCCATGACAACGAAACACATTATGTGCAAGCTAAAATGTGCTGCACCAATTATATTAATTATATGTGATATCCAGCTTTATGCTAAAATACGTGTTTGTCTGCCAGCCGCCTTTACAACCTTTTCTGTGTCATACTCTGTCATCGGGCCATACATTAAGCATCGATATTAAGGACGTTATAAATAACGAATTATAAATGATATGTGCATTCTCACTGGCATGTGGTATTGTTTCTAAACAGTTGGTAGATGATTCTAGCTGCAGCGTGAGCGTGCTGTCTAGGTGCCGTTTTATTAAAATAATGCTACTTAAAACCGTGGATGTGTTGATATGACTTTCGGCTGCTTGCACTTCTCGTTTCAGTTGGTCCGATAATGCCTTGCAGATCGATAGTTTATACTGATGAAGGGTCATTTTCTAAAATGTTTGCAAATTACAGGAAAGGGACCGCCAACATTCTCACATACATGCTTCTGAGTCCATTGCATGCAACATGAACCTACTTAGAGTAAAACCACCTGAAATCACGTTTACTCACCATCATGTAAAAGTAGATGCTGCGTGCAAATGATGCTTCACAGATGGCATTTATTTATAGATTCCTATGGAATCCGTCTGCTTTTAGAAGATGCTAAACGGGGACAGAATCCATAAGTTTTGCGTCTGCATGAAAATAACACGCAGGTGTAAAATGAAGTTGATTTGCAAGGCGGAGGAGGAAGGCATGGCAAACATGTAAACTTGTCTTTGTGCCCCTTCTCTGCCTTGTAAAGCACCCATGAATCGGCTGCGGTGGTGCTAAAAGGAAGGTGTCACTCAGGGGGCCTTTCGTTTACGCCTACATTTTCCACACTGCCCATTACAAAGTGACCCACGTTCAAAGCACCGAAGCTGTTTTCTGGAATAATATACGGGTACATATTTACGAGCAAATTGTGGATAGTGTGCCTTCTCCAGGAGACTTAAACTTTTTTTTTAATATCTGTACGTTAACATTGTACTCAATCTTCTGATTACTGATGCTCCACATGTGTGACATACTCCTGTGAAACTGTCATGGGTATCCACGGGTGACATAGGATAAACAACCTCCATAGCAGTTATTCCTACCCAAATAACGAGAGCATTGTATGTATTCCATTCTCGTGACGCACCAGCAAATGAATCACCATTGTTAAGTGCTACGTTGCTCCCCAAATAGAGTCATGCTAGGTAAAACCACAAGCATGCATCCACCCACACATGCATCTCTTGGCAATGAAATGGGTGTTATTAAGCAGTGGTAATCATTTTATTGACTTTGAATGGAGAAATGTCTGAATCAGTCCTAGGAGGATTGGAACATGGTGTCTTCAGTCCAGAAACACAATTGCACAGAGACAATTTGGTTCATGATGCAATGTGTTCGAATTCGATTATTTAAAGAGAATGTCACAACAAGTACATATGCCCCTTGAATTATTGTACTCGTATCGAAGCACATAATCTTCTTATTACCAACTGTCTATGCAGATGAGCATCCCACAAACACCTCATGAAGTCAAAGCCCATGATAACTCTACAAGTCATGACAATTTACTTGGTAAATACTTTGGGGCAAAACCTTTACCCGTGCCTGGCATTCTTGAACGGTGTTAGGGGGGCTGCTCCGGGTCACCGGGCAGCCCCCATACTCATCTCGGGGTCACCCGACAAGTACTGCTGTGCGGCGACCACGCCGCGGATGGTGCCGGGGGGATCACCCCACGGCGCTCCAGGTCACTGGAGCCCTCACAGAGCTGGTGGCACCCAGCACACGACGGCCCCGGCTCTGGGGGCACCCAAGCCGGGGTCGTCCCCAATCGCCATGGTCACATGGCACTCAGACAGTGGAGGTCGGCGTTGCCCAGCAGGGGCGCCGGCCTCGTGGTGGGCCCGGTCCTTGGCAAGAACCACACCAGAGTCAATGCATGGTGTGACTGACGAGCCAGAAGTGGCTTGTCGCTTTTATTATGTTGGTCACGTGGCTACTACCACGTGACCCATGACAACATCCTGGGAGTTACCATGCTCCCAGGGTGATTACTATGCAACACCACTCCATTTTTTTATAACAACAAAACAAAACTTATGCCACTATACACTGCTACTCCTATAACCACTCTACTAATTGTTCACCACTTTATTAACCTGGGTGAGTGGTCTTTCTATTACACAACACTGATAAACTACTGGCACCACATTATATGTCCCACCCACAGAGTCATTTGGAGGACGTCCCTGTCTGCCGGCTCCGAGTCTTCGCGGGGACGTCGCTGGCAATATCCTCCTTCCGCCATTGTGAATATACAGGAGACCATGCTGAGTCCTCACCAGTATTCGCTTAGGACATTCAATTTACAGTCACAAACTGGCAAAGCGCACCTGGGGGACCCAGGGGCCACATTGGTGAAGTCCACAGTCCGGGGGGCGCCCATAGTGGGGGCACCGGCACCACGCCTGCCGGAGTCCGCGCTCATCACGGCAGTCACCATGTGGCCTCGCCAGCTGGTCTCTTGATTGGGGGTGCATGAGCACTCCGGTGGGGAGCCGCTACCCCGTTATTATGCGATGAACATGGCCCTTTCTGGGTGGAAACCGCCAACCTTGGCCTGTGCCCTGCTTGAGACCTGGGCATGCTGCATAAAAGGCCACTTGGGGCTCCGCGGCGGGCAAATGATGTGGGGCATGCCCCCAACTATTGGGGCCTCTGCAGCAGACCTCCCCATGTCCCTCTTGGAAGCATATTTGTTTTTCACCGCCACTGGCCCCGTTGTAAATTAGGCCCACCTCCCATGGCGGCAGACCTCCATCCTCACGCGGCGGATGCCGCTCCATTTCTTCTGGGGGCATGCACCTACCCTCCCCTCTCCCACCGCGGGCGACGACCTGCCTCTTCATATCTCCGTGGGGGAGGGGCAGCCAGCCACGGGGCCGGCACCGCTCCTGTGCGAATTTTCCACGCGGGCCCAGGTGGTAATGGGCCCGCCTCCTGTTGTGGAACACCTCCGCTGGTGGGCCGGGCATGTCTTGTGGCCTGCAGGAGGGAGAGCTCCACTTCCCTATCTTGTCTTTGTGCGGCCGGTCGGGAGCGCGTCGCCGCCCCCCCCTCTGACCACGGTTGTTGTTTGTAGGCCTCATACAGTAGGCTTATGGGGGTGGGCAGCAAAGGGCATCCTGCGTTCCCCATCTTCGCCAGACATGGCCACAGTTGTCCGTTGTGGCTGGGCCGCCATGTCTCTTGCAGCG
The DNA here is from genome assembly GCF_040938575.1 of Ambystoma mexicanum. Classification (NCBI taxonomy): domain Eukaryota; kingdom Metazoa; phylum Chordata; class Amphibia; order Caudata; family Ambystomatidae; genus Ambystoma; species Ambystoma mexicanum. The sequence continues at coordinate 1,155,221,574 of NC_090924.1, read as the reverse complement.
GCTCGGGCCGCCAGCATGCCTCCTTTTGTTGAAGCGAGCGCGTGGGCACGGGGAGCTCTCCCCCTCCAGCAGGGCCCGTGGGGCCAGCAGTTCACACGGCCAGCGCTGCTCACCTTGTTGCTCTTTTTTTTTTTTTCAAACGCTCCAGTGCGCAGCAACTTTTTCCCATTTTTTCATTTTTTCTTTTTTTCTTTTTGCTGCGGGCCCAGTTGGTGTTGGGCCCGCCTCCCATGGGGGTTGCGTCAGCTGTTTAGTGGCCCCTCTTCATGTGGAAGTCTTCCTCATCGCCGCGGGGCTGACACTTAGCCACACGTTCAGGCCAGCATGGACGTGTTGTGGGTGGGAGTGGGGTAAGCAGTCTGCATCTTTATTGCATGTCACCGCCGCTTCACATCTTCTTGGGGGTTTTGCACGTCGCTCCCACTCATAGACTCCAGACCGCGTTCTTCTTGGGCGCTCATGCGGCCGATGCTGCTTTTCCTCATTCTTGGCGCCGCTGGGATGCGGCCTCCCTCCTCATGGGGTCGGGGCTGCCACCCCTCCTTTCCACGGGGCGGATGCCACTCTGCATTTCTCCTCCTTACATCGGAGAGTGGGGGCAGCTGCTCTTTCGGCCGACGCCGCATGTCCTCCTCCACACGGGGAGGGCAACCGCTTCTCCCCCCGGGGCCACACTTTCCTCTTGTGGCGCAGCCGCTGGCGCAGGACGGGCGGACTGCTCACCCCACAGGTCACCATCACTTCTCCAGGGCACGCGGGGCCCCTTCGTCGCCATTGTTGGGGGGGGCTGCTCCGGGTCACCGGGCAGCCCCCATACTCATGTCGGGGTCACCCGACAGGTACTGCTGTGCGGCGACCACACCGCGGATGGTGCCGGGGGGATCACCCCATGGCACTCCAGGTCACTGTATCCCACAAAGAGCTGGGGCACCCAGCACACGACAGCCCCGGCTCTGGGGGCACCCAGGCCGGGGTCATCCCCAATCGCCATGTCACATGGCACTCTAGACAGTGGAGGTCGGCATTGCCCAGCAGGGGCGCCGGCCTCGTGGTGGGCCCGGTCCTTGAGCCTGCGCCACGCAGTGTTGCGCCAGGCAGGCGCACAGCAAGAACCACACCAGAGTCAATGAATGGTGTGGCTGACGAGCCGGAAGCGGCTCGTCGCTTTTATTATGTTGGTCACATGGCTACTGCCACGTGACCCATGACAACATCCTGGGAGTTACCATGCTCCCAGGGAGATTACTATGCAACAAACGGTATGTCAAAGAACAGCCACACACAAAATGATAACCGCATCACAACAGTGTTGTGGGGGCCGGCTATTGGACGGCTATTGGCATCAAGCCGGCCCCCCTGGGTGCTTTGTGACTTCAGCACTTTGGAGGACCAGTGCCTCCAGGGGTTGCCAGGGGACACCCGGCCTTAGATGGTGGGCAAGGCGGACCCTACCCTGCAGACCTAAATGAGTTGTTCCTCTTCGGGAGTCTGCAGTCGCTCTGATGCATGTGCCTGCAGGGGCTTCTTTTATTAGCTTGGGCCATGACATAGTCATGCCCCATCTTAAAAGGGCAATACACATGGGAGGGACACAGCACATTAAAGGGGCAACACACTTGGTAGGGCCACACACCATACTCCCCCTTTTTCCTAACAAACAAACAAATGTTTCTGAAACATAAATGATTCCCTCCCCGTTACAGAATGACAATACGTAAACCACTTGGGAATTGCAGGGCAGACAACTAGTAGGATATACCACTTATATGCACAAAGGGACACAGTAAGTTGCAGACACAAAACACATATCAACACACAAATATGATCAGCAGATAACAATCGTGGTTGGCGAACCGCCGGTGGAATGTTGGCAGTTCGACACCGCTCACAAGACCCTTTATTAACCTGGGGTAAGTGGGACTTCCAACACTGAATGACGCCATTATTAGCTGTTGGCACCATTTAGTGCATTCTTGCAAACTATGAGAGCACAGCTTCACATCCATTTAAGTGGGACCACTTAAAGCAAATAATTTACATGCAGGTTCACAGCATCTAAACACATGTTTACTGCGTCTTCTCTCAACACTTGTAGGATTGCAGGAGACCAGTTCACTTTGCTTTAGTGTCCTTTCAGGGCAGTCATTACCACAGGTCCAGGTCCGTTGATGGTACAGTTCATAAACCGGCAAAGCCGCACCTGGGGGTACCATGGGCCACATCGGCTTAGTCACTTGATCTTGGGAAGGCAGTGAAATGCTGATAGCAGGGTGTCTAGGTGGCACCACATGATGTTGATAGGGCATGGGATGACAGCATGTTTCTCACCCACATTTTCCTTGGTCACGCTCCCGCAGGTAGGTATGTCACTTTACTGCAGTGTTACAGGAGGGCGCATAAGCACTTTTGAAGGGCTGCAACCCTCACTTGCCCGTCACACTCGTTCTTGGTTTCAGGTGGCGGGCTTCATGACGTGGATTGGCCAGACACAGGTGATGGGGTGTCTGGGTCACTGCTGTTGATGGAGCAGCAGCCCTGGGCAGGCTTTTTCCAGGCAGGCCAGTTGGGCAGGTGACATCCCAGCTTGAGGCTGGCAGGAATTACATCTGGGGCCACATCAGCCTGGGCCATGGATTGTGGGCGGGGTTGGGTTACACTCATAGCAGGGTGTTAGGTCACTTCTGCACTCCCATTGGAGCTTGACTGCAGAACTTTCCCCTGCCCCAGGTAGTAGATGTTGGCAGGCCTGTGCTTGTGTAGTTCTGCCACCCTCTCTTCTACTACTTAAAGAGCAGAATTTCCACACTTCAGCGCCAAAGGCCTGCATAGTGGCAAGGCATGGTGAGCTGATGTGAGATGCTCAGCTGCGTGGAGGCTTTCGGTAATAGGTCAGCCAGCAGTGCTCCTAAAACAGCATCTTTCCCTGGTTAACGCTCCGATGACAGAAGTCCTGCATTTGCTGCCCCGGGATTTGTAGGAGGAGCTACTAGCATCATAGAAGCTCTGGCATCCTTTGAGCTCCCACGGTGGCCCGGGATCTGCATAGGGCCATGTGCTTATGGATATTTAAGACGTGGAGCACATCGAAAGCGCACTGCCTCCTGGCCTGGGCTCTCTTGAGGGCCTAATAATTTGCCCCGCTCTGACCAGGAGCATAGCCTCATGTCCACCGCCTGATGGGAATTGCATCTTACAATCCTTCTGTGTGTTTCAAAAGGCCTGCTCTGGCCACTTCACTTAAACCACCACTGGGCGGCCGAGGGTCTTACTGGGGCCACACTTCGGCTCTGACCTTAGATCAGCTGCAGCATTAACCCACTGCTGGTTGCCCGGGTATGTGTAAGGGATGCAGGCACAGGCGTATCAGAGATGGCGGGCATCCTCTTGTTTCTTGTAACTGCCGACACAGAGTTGCATGTCATTTATTTTCCCTATATCTGTGTTTCTTCTTTCAGCCCACCCCCGACTGGCCCAGGATGGTCCTGGGGCTGCTGCATCTTCTCATGAAGCTGTGCCCAGCAAGGAGTGCTTCATTAAATTTGCAGCCCATGGATCATTTGTCAAACACTGCGTGACCAGCCCTGGATATCACAGGGGACATACAACTCCTTGCTTACAAAGCACTGCAATGGAACGCTACACCCATTTTACCACTGACTCCGCATAGCCCCTTATGTTCCTGGAGCAGCCACCGCCATGCAGGTTGCTCTTTCCTCATGAGCACATATATTTCGTTTGTGGTCCGACACGGAGCACTCACTGCTGCTTGCGCCAGTAACCAACGTGGGAGGATGCATGGGCTCCCGCGCATCAAGATCCTTGCCCCCGCTTTCTGGCTCCGACTTGACAATCACCGCCCTGTTCACCAGCTTGATGGCCCTCGATTATTGTTGGGCAGTGGGCTTCCGTATGCATGGCATCAACGTGTAGCACCATTCATTTCTGCCACCTGCCTGTCCTGGGATCTTGGTGAGCACTTCAGCGGGTGGCAGCTTGAAGGATTGCGATGCTGCTTGCAGGGTGGACTGGGCACTCACCCTATCCCAGCTCGCACATATGGGAGCAACACCTTCATAACCCCTGCAGCCGTACATTTGCCTTTCCTGTCAATTATTCTTTGCGCATGCACCCCAATGCCTTAAACCTTATCCCCACAAATTGGCATGACACAGAATTTCAAATGGCAATCTTGGCCGCAGTTTTATTTCCATGACAACAGAATTATTTGTACACATTTGTGAACTTCATTCTGTCCGTGTGGCGCTTGCTTGCCGGATTTCCTTTGCTTCCCCCTATACTTGGTATAGTAGGCCCCCAACTCCCCCGACCCATTGTACCTGTTCCAATCCTGCCCGTGCAGGTGTCCGTGGGTGGGGAGAGCGCCGTTTGTTTTTGGGGGAAGCTGAGCCTTATTTGTCCCTACCAGACGCCCCCGCTGTTTAGGCCCCCAAGAGGCGCTGGTCCGGAAGAGCGAAGACCCATTCCGTTTCCTTCTGGCTCGTCCGGAGTCTATCATTTGTGCTTGGTTGCCCAAACACCGCCAACTTGTCAAATCCTGGCCTGGGTGTCCTGCGACAGCAACACCCCAGGTCTCCTGCTCTTTTGCTTGTATTTCGTGGGTGGGTGGGTGTAAAACGAAATTTCTTCCATCTGCGAGGCGGCGACCGGGTCCCAGTGCAGGAGCGAGATGCCTGGCACCCCGGTCCCGCCTGCTTAAATCCTGATGTCCCCGCCCATTTTCTTTTGTTCTGCCCTTCACAGGCTTTTGGGCCATTAGGCCTTTGGCGCCTTTCCGCCCCTCGCCTTTTGACCCCCAGGGGATGGTTCCAGGTCCTGGCGGCATGACACCGCAGGGGTTAACCTGCTGCCTCCTCCATTTTGAGCTGATTTTTCCGTCGTCAGCTCCATAACCCCTGCAGCCGTACATTTGCCTTTCCTGTCAATTATTCTTTGCGCATGCACCCCAATGCCTTAAACGTTATCCCCACAAATTGGCATGACACAGAATTTCAAATGGCAATCTTGGCCGCAGTTCCATGACAACAGAATTATTTGTACACATTTGTGAACTTCATTCTGTCCGTGTGGCGCTTGCTTGCCGGATTTCCTTTGCTTCCCCCTATACTTGGTATAGTAGGCCCCCAACTCCCCCGACCCATTGTACCTGTTCCAATCCTGCCCGTGCAGGTGTCCGTGGGTGGGGAGAGCGCCGTTTGTTTTTGGGGGAAGCTGAGCCTTATTTGTCCCTACCAGACGCCCCCGCCGTTTAGGCCCCCAAGAGGCGCTGGTCCGGAAGAGCGAAGACCCATTCCGTTTCCTTCTGGCTCGTCCGGAGTCTATCATTTGTGCTTGGTTGCCCAAACACCGCCACGCCACTGAGTGGGTTCTCGCCCACTGTGGCTCCCCTTCTTCCTGTCTCCTTCTCCCCTTCCAGTAATTTGGTAGAGATGTCCCCGAAAAAGAGCTCCGTTTCGTTCGTGGACAAGTTTTCCACCGACCGATAGGAAGTACTCGGGTGTTTTCCCATCACTAAAGCCATGCCTATTCTGATGGAAACCCCTGCCCTTGTCGTTTTGCAACGGCCCCGCTCAGCTTCCTTCTTCCCTTCTCAACTGCTGCCTGGCTCTCTGCCCCCGGGGGAATCCCTTCCGACCCTCTAATTTCAGTTTCGCCCAACTGTGCTGCTATTTCCTGCAATGAGTTCGTAATGTCCCTCAGCCGGACACCTCTCCCCAGGCTGGTCAGGTCGTTCCCTCCCAAGAGTATTACCAACCCTCCGGCTTCTGCCGCCTACTCAGCAATTTCCCTAGCTGCCCCTCTAGCTGAGCCAACTTCATCCCTGGCACCCCGTGCCACTCCCTCTTGACTCGCCGGCCGTCAGCGCCTCCTGCTGCTGAGTCCAGCTCGCCTTAGCCTTTGAGCTGCATGCGCGCCCCACTACCTACACGATAGGTTTCCTCCTTCCTTGTGCTGCTGTGAAATGACAAAAGGAGGGAACGGCATGGTTAACTTATATTTTGCGTGCCTGATATATCGTTTGTAACATCCTGAAGACCATCTCCCCAACTTTTGATGTCTTCCGGCCATGCCTGCTCAGGGACGCTTCTGCCCCTACCACCTTTCCATCTTGCTCCACCTTAACCAGGGTGGGCCAGCTCTGGGACACCTCTGCCCCTGCCACCTTTCCAACTTGCTCCGCCTTAACCAGGGCGAGCCTGCTCCGGGACCCTTCCGCCCCTACCATCTTTCCATCTTGTTCCACCTTAACCAGGGTGGGCCTGCTCCGAGACACTCCGGCCCATGCCGCCCGCCTCCTTACCATCCTGCTCTGCTTTAACCAGGGAGGGCCTGCTCTGGGACACTTCTGCCCCTGCCCCCTCTCTCCGCCTTAGCCGTGGCTGTCCTGCTCCGGGACACTTCCCTGCCCCTGCCACCCCTCCGTCTTGCTCTGCCTTAACCAGGGTGGGCCTGTTCCGGGACCCTCCTGCCCCTGCCACCTTTCCACCTTGCTCCTCCTACTGCACCCGCAATAGGCTCCTCACCACTATTATTCAGCCAAAGCTTCCCAATCAATTTAACCTTGCTCTGCCTGCCCTTGCAGGAGTTCCCCTGTTAGGAGAGGGCCATTCCTGGCGGGTGAGGTTGAGCTGAATTCCTTATGCTTGATTTTCACCACCACCCTGCCTCCATTGCCCCTTTTCTTACTCTTATCCCTTCCTTTCCTTAAAGGAAGGCTCTACCTTTCCATATTCCTTATCGTGTTGGCCCCATTCCCCTGGCCCCTACCCCTCAACGGGTTGCCCGGGCTTTGTTCTTGATATAGTCAACTGATACTTAAAAATGGGAGGTTTCCCCTTCCCTTGACATGTCCGGCCCATTTCCCCCTTCTTAATCCTCTGCAGATGGGACCTTTCCCTTCCTTCAGCCGGCCAAAGCTCTCCCGTCATCGACCCAGCAGCCTGCCTGCCCACAGCTGACCCAGGTTGATGGGGTGCTGTTCCCGACCCCCACCATCTGACTTGTCCCCTCCAACAGGGTAATGTCCTTTGTGATCCATCCGTGTGCCATTCCAGTGGCCATGCTTTGCCACACCACCGGTCTCTCAGGATTGCGTCAAAACCCAAGGACACCGAGGAATAGGAAGCAGTTCGAGCCACTGCCTGCTCGCCCAGTCCTCCCTCCAGATTGCCCCCCCATTGGACTCCGCCAATAAGGTGTCCCACCTCCTGAGATCCTCCTTTCCCAACCGGACGTGCTGAGAGGGGTGTTGCACCCTACTGATTTCAGCTCCACACTTCCGGCCACGCCCTGCCCGATGGACGCCCTGTACCACCCTTTTCGCACGTTTGCGCTGCATGAGAAAAATGACCCAATAAAACCACATGCCATCCTGTATCCTACTTACTCTGAATGCGCCTCCCCTCGTATTCCTATAAGAATCTGATCACTAACCCCCCCAACGAGATTATGGATTCTTGCTCTCTATCCCTGAGCTCCAACCCCTGGTCAATGGCCTGCCGGTATTCCCTGTCGGGAACCTCCGCCCAAACATAGGCATACGAGTAGAGCCCTTGCATGTCGGCCCTTGGGTGCCATCTGAGACCCTTCTCTATAGTGCGACGCAGTGTTTGGTCTGTGCGCCAACCTTTTACCTTTTGCAGCCATTCATAGCAATGCCTCCCTCTATGCTTTCTGGAACAAACCCCATGTGCATGAACGACAAGGGAACCTCCGCCCCACCTAGGCATACGAGTAGAGCCCTTGCATGTCGGCCCTTGGGTGCCATCTGAGACCCTTCTCTACAGTGCGACGCAGTGTTTGGTCTGTGCGCCAACCTTTTACCTTTTGCAGCCATACATAGCAATGCCTCCCTCTATGTTTTCTGGAACAAACCCCATGTGTATGAACGACAAATGTGTACAGTCAGTAATCCCTTTAACCAACCCTGAACCCAAGGTTGCTGCTGGGCCCACCACCCCTCGTTGCTCTGCGCCGTCCTGCTTCCAAAACTTGCACGCTGCCCGTGCTCTCAATTCCCCGCATAACCCTTCGGTTACTGTAAGATCCCCTCTTCCCTTGTGGGCTAATTTGGTTGCTGGCTTGCGCGCTCATAACTCAGCATGTTGGGGTTGGCCGCCCTATTCCGCGCGCCAACTTAACATTGACCACCACAATCCCAGAGTTCTCCGTTACTCCAGTGGCCCTATGCTGCAGTGGGATAGCGGACCCGCCCCTAGTCAAGCACAATTCACCCCCAATATATCTGCGCCATACTGCTCATGGTGCCAATTTTAACCCCTCCTCGAGGTGCACCCTACGCAATGGCCCAGCAATGCCATAGTGTTTCCGGCGCCCTTCAGTAATACCCCACCTATCATGACCGTGACATGCCATAACGCTCCTTGCGCCACCTCCATTACCAACCTCGTGGTGTTCCACCATATAACGGACAGAGTCCTGCAAATATGCTTACTGTCATTTCGAATTCATTTCCACGCGGCACCCGCAATTGCTTTTTGTTGCATCCCAGCTACCTCATGCGTCCTGTCCTACCCCTGATGGCGCACTCTCCCATTGGTCTTATGGTAACTTGACGCCCAAACCGTTGTGCCCCTTCGGTCTTACCTTTAACCCAAACATGGGGGCACCCTCCCTTCCTGTACAAGGTATTCTCCCTCCCAGCATGTGTGCGCATCACTTCCAACTTACACCCTACTGCACCACCCGTTCGCATCGCGGCGAACCGTTCCGGCCCAATACAAAACATACTGTAACACGGCGGCATTCTCCTGCCCCTACCCATGCCGCGTTGGCCCAAAACTCCTTATAATGCTACTGTTGTGCTATCCATACAGCGCCTTAAACAAAAGCGTTTTCCGAGCATAAATGTACATATCCCCTCCACGTCGCTGCCCATACGGCCCCCCCACCGTGCTGGGTGGGCCTTACTACCTCATGCCATCTTCCCCACAAGTGTCCCGTCCCTGCCGTGATTGCACCAACCAACCCCACACCTGATTGAAACCGACAGAACTATGGTATGGTGCCAGGGAACTACTCTAGGACAATCCCAACCGCCTTCTCTGCACGTGGCAAGAGACGGGCCAAAATTGCGGTCTGGAGGAGACAATACTGCTGTGTTTATATAACGCTCCGACTCTGGGTATCCCGGTGCTGCTTATTATTACCCCCGTGCGTGGTGCTCATTTGTCAACCTTAAAAGGATGAAAGGCTGACTTTGGCCCTGCCGAGATTCGAACCTGCGTTAGCAGGATCTGCACAGATGCTAAAGCGCGCGCTCTACTCGCTGTGCCACTTGGCCGGTCTCATGATGGAGATATAATCTGCTGTTTATACCTCGGCCGCCTGAACTCGAACATCCCGCCAATCTTATCCTCACATTTAACTGCACTTGAATATAAAGCTTGCTAATACGCCAGGCGCTTGGCGAAGGGAGACAGTGAACGATGCCCAAAAATCCCTTCATGCCTTTATAATCATGTACATCGCGCGCATTTCCTGACCCACCTATTTGCGTTTCATGACCACCGTCGCCCCCACGGCTCCAACCGTGATGCAAAAATTACCCTTTAAGCCGCCAAAGGTTTACTTGCAACCTTTCCGTTTTGGGGAAACCAGGAATTTATTTACTTTACTTTTCTACGCGCGGACCCGAGGATCGAGCCTGTGTTGCTTTGTGTCCTTTTTGCTTTTACAGCGCGCACATTGCCGCCGAGCTATCCTCCCGGGATCAACCAGCACCGCCATAAAGGCGGCATCCCCCCGTCCTTGCACATTCGATTTGAACCCGCGACCCTCTGCACTGGAGTCGGACGCGCTACCGCTTGCGCCACGAGCTCCTTTGTGCAACACAAGGCGCACTCCCGTGCTCCAGCCCCGACTTTTAACTCTAATAATGCTAACGTTATTAGCTCCTGCACCCGCCCTCACTTCGTCCTGATCCTGCCATACCCGCAGCAGCATCCCACTTTCGGCAGAGTGCCCCCTGCACTCTATTTGCCCTGCTCCTTACCCCACACTCCTTCCTTACTGCCACAGCGATCCTGAAGCTCCTTCCTCACTGCCACGGCGATCCTCCTTCGCTGGAAACCGACATCACCGGAACCTTTCTCCTTCTGTAACGGGACACAGCAACACTTCCTCACCAACCATAACCACACGAACGACATAGGAACGAAATTTCTTCCATCTGCGAGGCGGCGACCGGGTCCCAGTGCAGGAGCGAGATGCCTGGCACCCCGGTCCCGCCTGCTTAAATCCTGATGTCCCCGCCCATTTTCTTTTGTTCTGCCCTTCGCGGGCTTTTGGGCCATTAGGCCTTTGGCGCCTTTCCGCCCCTCGCCTTTTGACCCCCAGGGGATGGTTCCAGGTCCTGGCGGCATGACACCGCAGGGGTTAACCTGCTGCCTCCTCCATTTTGAGCTGATTTTTCCGTCGTCAGCTCCACTTCCTCGGGTGGGAGATTTCTTTGCACCACGGCATCGCCTCCAGCATCTCCCTCTTTTCCACCACAACGCGTCAGATTCCACTTCACATATACTTTGTCTTGGATGCCTGATCGTGGAGCTGGGCACTTTCTCCTGGTGGCGGGAGCAAATGAACACCATAGCGGCGGGTGCCACAGGGATTGCGGGCATACCTTCATCCTGGCCGCACGAGCACCCTCTTAACTGAGGGCCGTGGTCGGGTTGAGGCAGCTGGCAGGACACTGTTCATTTTCCCTCTCCTCAGTGACAGTGGATGCTGCTTCTTTCCCCCAGCAGGAAACAGCACACAGCTCACTCCCCCCATTTCTCTTGGTTCAGCCATGGATGCTGCCCTCACCTTCCTCCCTTCTCCTTCCTTCTTCAAAAGAGAAAGGAAAAATGGAGGTACAGCGGGGCCAGGAAACCTCACAGGAGTTCTTCCTCGTCGTTGCCATTGTTGTGGGGGCCTACTATTGGCATAAACCCGGCCCCCGTGGGTGCTATGTGACATCAGCACCTTGGAGGCACATTGCCTCGGGGTTGCTGGAGAACACCCAGTCTTAGATGAGGGTAGGCGGACCCTACCCAGTACATACGGACCCTTGCCACCTTGCTGGCGAGAGGGCCCCATGGCAGCATGACCTGCAGGCCCGTGCACATGTGGGGTGGGCCTGCATGCCTAAATGAGAGGATGGCATCAGTCGTTCCTCTTTGGGAGTCTGCAGCCGTTCTGATGCACATGCCTGCATGGGCTCCTTTTATTAGCATGGGCCATGGCTAGGTCATGGCCCATCTTAAAGGGAAATACACATGGGAGGGACACATCACATTAAAGGAGCAACAAACTTGGGAGGATCACACACCACAAGCAGCACCCTGTGCAACTATCAGAGTTTCACCTAATGTGATCTGCTCTGGAACAGGCTACATGCAACTTGTGTTCAGCAGCTAATCCACATTGTTCATGTGAATGGTTCTTGATTTGTGTTATATTTGTTGCTGTATCCAGTTATGCACTTGTACAGTGTTCTGTTTCCACCATAAGTAGTGGTGTGCTTAAACTATAATATGACATGGCATTTCAATCACAAGTCACATTCTGGGTACTGGCTCTGCCTAAACGCTTATTGTTGCAATCTTCAAATGTTCTCACTCTTCCAAAAATATCAGGAGATGAATAGTGCAATTGTGCCTAGATACAACTTAAGAATCGAATTCTATTTAAGTAAAGGTGCGAGAATTCAGAATATCTCACTCCTTACTAGCAATGGCTATTACACTGATTGCTTTCAAACTAAACCGATCCTATGATATGTTATAACATGCATGTACATTAATCGATTAAGGTTGGTGTTGCTGTCATTTCTTTTTATATTAGAATGGTATTTTATAAAGAATGAACATATATCGAATATTTAATAACAAAGAATTGTATAGAAAATACCTTTAGGGGTGGGGTAAAGGGTTAAATATTTTTGGGAAATGGTTGGGGGGTTTTTAGGGGTCCCCTCAAAAAGACAAAAAAATAAGTGCATTCTCTGTAACATTTTTCATTATAAAATATTCGTTATATGTTCATTCCTTATAAAATATTTTGGTAAAAAGACGTGACCATTATAATACATACATTTTGTCAACTAGGTTCAGTAAGTAAGAGCAAAACGAAGCATGTTATTTAAGCTGAACCGTGCAGCTATTGCACTTTTTTTTCAGATGACCATGAGCCGGGCAATGAGCACACCATTTAAAGAAATGATGATTCATCCCTGTGAGAAATGTCCTATTGACATGCAGGAGTATGGTTAATGGGATTGAGGAAACTTGTATTACTCAAGCTAAAAGCCATCAGACAAATATATGTCATATATTCTGAAAGATAAGTGCAACACGTTTAGTAATTGAACGCATCAGAGTGCAATGTCAATGCATACCTACATACATCTAGACACTCTAAAGTGGTGCGTCCTATTATTGAAGGTAAATCACTTTCTATACGCCCCTAAGGCTATAGCTCTTCATTTTATTAACGTAAATATTATTATAGCGTTACAGCCCATCAGCAAAGACTTTACCCTTCCCACACGTTTTGGGCCAGAGGTGCTGGTGAAAGGGATATAATGTTATTAGAAAATTCCACCTATCAAGGATAGAATGCTCTGCTTAAAACAGGGTAACTGGGTGCCTGGGCTGTACCTGGCGATAATGACCTGGGGACCAAGTTAATAGGGCTGGGTGAAGCGAGGGTCTTTAACAAGGGTCCCATGGACGTTACCACCCAGAACATCCTGGGGACCCCGCATATTATTGTTATTAGCACCCCAGGTTCACATCCTGGGTTGCTAGTAGCAATGTATCTGTTTGTATAACCAAGTCGCATTGAGCAGACAAACCTGTTCATTCAACCAAATACTTACCAAGAATGGCCACCAGGGAAATGGAAGGCAGCGCTCCATGCAGAGCCCCTCTTGCATTGCCATAGTGCAGGGGCGTTGCTAGGGGGGGGGGCTAAGGGGGCTATAGCCCCTGATCTTTTGGTTGTAGCCCCGGATAGAATCTCAGGAGCTACAGCCAAAAGACTAGCTAGCCCCGAGTCCCAACAGTTCCGACATCAGTTTAGCCCCGGGTCTTTTTCAGACCTAGCAACTCCCCTGCCATAGTGTCATGGAATGGAGAAACTCGGCATGCAACCAAAACATGTCAGTGGAAGAGAGGGAGAGTTGGAGCCGTGGAGCCACCGAGATTGCCAGCGAGTAGGCTTCAGATTCCTTATAATGCAGGTTTGTTGGTGAGATTCAGTCCACGATCCGAGCAAGGTGATTGGCTGCTGCAACCACCCTGTGTGCAAATGTTGTTTATGAGCATGGAAGCCCGAGTTATGGACCTTAGTGAAGGGTTTTGGAAATAGTGACTTGAACACCCACCCACTGGTGCTTCTGGCAGCCCCAGAAATGGAGTTCTGAATAAAAGAAATCTCTGATTATGAGGCCATCTCAAAATGGGGATTTCTTGGAGTCGTCAAATATGTGTTTATTTCTATATAGCTGGGCTGGTGTCATGTCATGAGGAAGGGTCAATATGGAGGGCTCAGCAAGGAGGGGCAAAGTAAGGCCCAAAGCTGACTCAGACAGTGAGAGAACAAGGTGGCACAAGATGGAAGTGTAGCAGTGGGAGCAGGACAACAACAGGGCACGGGGACACAGAGTGGCAGCAGCCAGCCTGGGGCATGGAATCCTTCGAGCTGATAGGAACCATGCCCTGGTGCCTAATTGGCGAGAACCATTACAAAATTCCATTTTGCATGCCAATTCACTCTGTTTCTAGATATGCAAATGCAGTAACCCAAATCTCTCTAAAATGCGACTTATACGACCCACAACCTAAGTGTATGAACTTTGATTTTGAAATCCTTTTCTTTGAAAAAGCCTCACAAACACATTAGAAACAATATCTCGTAATGTCTTAAACGTTTGGAATGATTTTTCAAAACACTGCACAGTCTTAAACACTCAGAAACAGATTCAATTTTAAACCAAATGACATGACAACCATTCTCAGTGCACAAATAATTCAGCCTTTTTTAACTTTTATCTGCAACATATGCACATCTTCAAAAGCAGAACACATCAAATATACATATAATTACTTAATTTTGCTCATTACGAGCAAACAATCAGGATAAGAACGATATTAAGGGGGCATTTTTTCAATCAGTTTTATAAAAACATGTTTCCAACGTGAGCCATTATACAGATGAGAAATGTATCGATATGTTGATCTTTTTACTAAGTCGCAGTCCCTGAAGTAACAATCGCTGGAATACAATTCCGCCCGCAACTGTGTTTATAGTTAAAACGCAAATGTATTTAAATTAAAGAAAGCCAAAGGCAGTCGTATTACTTTATGCAGGAGAAACCAGTACGACCAGTACTCTGCTGTTGTGTTGGTAGTTTCACTTTAGAAGAAAAGCGGTCACTGTGTGGGTTTGCTTCTTGGTGGTATTGGATGGTTGTGGGTGCAATCACCTGTGTCTGTAAGGGTAGGTTTCTGTGTCGATGCTGAGGAGTAGCAAGGCTGTGTTGAGATGTTGTGTGTTAGGTGACAAAGTGTGTAGTTTGCTGTTCGGAGTCAGTGTGGGTGTCTGTGTTGCATTTGCAGTGTTAGGAATTTGTAGCTGGTTGGTGTTTGATGTGTTTGCAGGAGTATGGAGAGTTTTAGAGTAGTGTTATTGGGAATGGGAGTGATCCTGGTGGCTAAGGGTTGAATTATCATCATTCAGGTCATGTGTTAAGCTGTGGGGTGGTCTCTATTTGACTCTGGGGCCAAACCACTTGAATTGGTGGCCATGACGTTTTGAGGTGAGAACCGGTACTTCATGCTGTACCTCTCTGCATTACAGCTGTGTGCTTCTCCTTGAATAAGGGCCAAGCTTGGATGGCTTAGGACGGCAAATATATGAGACATGTTTTGAGTGTGTTCTGATGGTCAGGTGTTCATCCATTGTGTGCATTCTCTTCGGAACGAGTTCCAGAGATTTTTTTAGATGTTCGAAAAAGGCTGCTCCACCATGTATCATTTTCACATATTGTTTGGATATAAGACATATGTAATTGCTAGACCCGGGGGTCTCCTTGTTCTGAAAATTGAAATTTGTTCTAGTAGGAATGTAGCTCCTTGGCTGTGAATTGCTCTATGAACAATGCAAAGTGTTCTGAAATAGTGTATGTTCGTGTTTGGTAACCAGTGTAGTGTTCCTAGTGTTGGTGTGAGGTGTTCTCCCTGAGTCTGAGGCGGACGCTTGCTGCTGCATTATATATGCACTGTGGTTCTTTGGTGAGGTAGTCAGGCATTCCAAGGTAAATACGCATAGTCTATTCTTAACATGACTAGTTAGATGATAGCTGCTGTTCTTTGTGGGCAGGTGAGAAAGGCTAATTAATATCTTTTTGATTGTACATAGGTCGAAGAAGCATTGCTTTCCTACTGCATTCACCTTATAATTCAGTTTTAGGTTAATTGCCCATCATAATTCTGAGATGGTTTGCATTTTGGATACCTCCGGTCTGGTTTCCATTTCAGTTGGCCATGGTATTTGCAGGTGTATAGAGTGGTTGTTGGTGTGATAATAATTTCTCTTTTGTCCGGATAGAGTTTAAGGCTGTTGTCGATCATTCAGGCATTGATTTGTGAGAGGCAGTTGGCATGCATTTAGTTTTTCTCCTTGGTGATGTCGATTTTGTAGATCATTTGGGTATCATCTGTATATTTGTAGCATGGGAGTCTAATGAAATGTTACGAATGCCTGTTTCTTGTAACCTTTTGATGAGGGTTGCATGTATGACTGTGTGAAAAGCCACTGAAAATTATAGTAGTATCAGGGCAAAGGTGATGCTGGAGTCAGAGTTCATTTTCATATCATCCTAGATGCAGAGTAGTGCTGATTCATTTTCTGTCAAAGATCTAAAGCTGACTTGTGCTTGGTTCAGTAGGTGGAGTTTTCTACAGGTGCCAAGATTAGATATACATTTAGGTTTCTAGCAGTTTGGTCAAGTAAGGGATAGAGGCCTGTAGTTGGCGGGGCTGTCTGTGCTTCTTGAGGTGCTTTTGAGAAGTGGGTTAATGCAGGCAGCTTTGAAAGTCTATAGTACAGTTTCCGTTTCCAGGGAGTGGTTCATAAGATTATGGAGGTGTTCTATGGGTGCCTCGGTGCTTGGTTGTTTTTGGAGATGTTTGGTGTGTATCGCCTGTATTTTTATATACTCTGACTTGTGGGTGCAGGAAACAAGAAACAGGAATAACACTGATGAACGTATGCAGTGTACCTCCTGTGCAGCATGTATGTATTGATTTATTTTGATTTGGTTTCCCTTCTTTTGTGTTTGGTTACATATTCTTTCTTTTTAGGCTGCTGGTCACCCAGGCCGTGGTGGTTGTCTCAACACCCTTTTTATATTTAGTTGATTTTTCTGGTTTGCCTTCATTGTTTAAAATAATGATGTTAGTTTTCTTTTAGTTCCTTGTATGCCGGTATACACGGCCGGAGATTGCCTGGCCTCATAGAGTGCTCTGGACTCACGCCTGGTAGACAGTGTCTATGTCCTTTCTCCCCGCACATACTCTTCCTGTAAAATCTTTCCTCACTGCCCTTTGGCAGGAGGAAGTAGAATGGCTATTGTGGGCTCTTAGCTGTAAAGTTGCTGCTCCAGAGCTACCAGCAGGCACGGCTGTGTGCCTCCTGTGCAGCATTAGTTTATTGATCTGTTTTGATTTGGTTTTACTTTTCCTGTGTTTGGTTACATTTTCTTTCCTTTTAGGCTCTGGTTCACCCGGGCCGTGGAGGTTGACTGGATGCCTGTTTTATGTTTTGTTTTTTTCTGGTTTTCCTTCATTATTTTAATTTTCTTTTAGTTCTTTGTATGCTGCTGTACACAGCGGGAGGTTGCCTGGCTTCATAGAGAGCCCTAGGGCTTGGGCCCGGTCGACACTGTCTATTTCTTTTCTGCCTGCATTCACTCTTCCTGTTAAGTCTTTCCTAACTGTCCTTCGGTAGGAGGGAGCAGATTGGATCAGCGATATCATGTGTACATATAGTCATGCAGGCTCGTGGACATGCATCAGAAGGGGGATGAGGGCACGCGCTACCTGCGCCAAAGTTGTACCAAAGTTAAGCCCGTCTGTGCATGTACGTGCATGGGACGGGCCATGGACGGTTGCACCAAAACCTATGTTTATTGTGTCTAATGGGGGCTATTTGGTTTGTGATCTTCTTCTTCATGTGGATCCATCAGACACATTGTTATTTCAGAGTTTAGCACCTAGTACTGTGGTAAGCTTTTCCCATGTTGACTGTAATAACATTTTTTATAAAGGGTTTTTTATTAATGCGTGCTCTTTATTGAGACATTTTACATCTTGTTGCAACATGATCACCGAGAATCTACATGACATGGTCTGTGTGAATGAAATTTGCTTTAAGGGAATCTTGTGAAAACTCTCCTTCATACAAATGCGCCAGATTTGATCATTTGGTAAGTCCAAAACTATAGTTTATTTTCACATATAGTTCTGAACTGGTCTTTTTATATTGCTGCCCTTTTCAAAAGACCATTTAAAAAAAATAAAAGTCCATTTCAGAACTATATGTGAAAATAAACACTGGTTTTGGATTCACCAAATGATACAATCTGGCGCATTTGTACAAAGGAGAGTTTGAACAAGATATCATGTTATGTAGAGGTGGGGGCTTGTACCACAATCTCTCCTGCTGAATGTGACACAATCAACAGTATTCAAGTATTTAATGTCAGGTCGCAGAATGTGAAGGTTGGCGTAAATTCACCCCAATTTATTCATTAGTTGATTTAAGGGAATAATCTGATCCCGAGGTGGTACAAATTTTGCCGTCCAACTATAGCATCATTCGCTTAGACTACCTATCCTGGTGGAGGGCATGCGTTGAGATATAACTTCCAATTTAGGCTAACATCACTATACATATCTCTCACTATTAAAATAGAAGCCCTATTTGTCTGCATGCTCATTTCTGCTTTAGTGGTTGTGCATATCTTAATTGTTTATCTCCCTCCATGACCTGACCCACAGTCATTTATGGAACTTGCAGCTGATCTTCAAATTAAGTTTGCAAACTTGGTCATAATGGGAGATTCAACCCCCTCACCCACCCTGTTATATCTACTTCCCAAGTATTTGATGCGATGATGGAGCTCGATTTTAAACATCTAGTCCAAGAGCCTACGCATTGCTTGGGCAGCTTTCTGGACATGATTTTCCCTCCTGAGTCACTGGCCAGAGTTTTTCCTGTTTTTTAGGTAACCTGGTCAGACCATTTGGTTGTTCCTTTTTCTATTGAACTCCAGGCTGCCTATCCAGCGGCCACTCTGCTGAATTCCCCTAAACACAACTTGCGTTCAGTTTCTAAGGATGATATAATATCTTTTATTAGAAATACATGTGATAACACTCTGATGGCTGATTTAGCGTCCTTGTTACAGGTCCTTACTGATACAGCAGATACATTTGCTCCTCTGCACTCTTGCAAAACTCAGAAACGTCCCTCTAAAACTTGCTTAAATGAAAATCTTAAAATCCTTTGCTTAAAATCTAGGCAAGCAGAATGCGAATGGTAGTCGACTTACTGCCCGAATTATAAAATTGCACTTGAGCTTGTCATTGGAATATGCCATAATTCTATTCTTGAAGCTAAACGCACCTTCTACACTAGTAGAGTGGCAGGGGCCCCCAGCCAACAAAGGAACTGCTTTCCCTGGTGCGCTCATTTTCTTCTAATGCCAATTCCTTGGCATGCGTTGTTCCATCCAAGATTTTATCTGACTTGCTGTCTTAATTTTTTCATACAAAACTTTGATGACATCCATGCTAATATTTCTATATCTAATCTCAGAACAAGTATTCCCCTCTTTGATATTGTGAATCCTATTCCTCTGTATTCCTCGTCTGCCTTCCCTCGTTCACTTCAGTAGGTATTCTGACAGCTACATTCAAACTTAAGTTGGCATCCCCCCTGGATCCTATTCAACTATGTGTTTTTGTGTTTTGAAAGAGATCATGCCATTCGTGGCCCCCTGAGTTGTTCAACTGGTTATACTGTCTGGAATTGAATCAAGCCCTTTTAAATCCACTTCTAAAAAAGTGGATTCTTCTAGTTCTGCTCATTTTTGTCTCTTGGAATCTTTGACCTATCCTTTTCTTTGCTCCCTTGCTGGGTCCTGCTTTGAGAATTCCTCCTTCTTTGACCCTTCCCAATCAGGCTTTCATCCTGGCCCATTGCACTGAGAGTGTTCTGGTATCAGCTATGGACGATCTGGTGCGGATGCCCGATCAGAGTGGAGTGGGTGCATTGATTCGATTAGATCCAACATCCTCTTTTGATATGGTGGACCACTCAATCCTGCTTGGCTGCCTTGCCTTAGCTTGTCTCTCTGGCCCGGTCCTATCATGGTTTACTTCCTTCCTGACAGATAGAGGCCAAATTCTTTCTCTCCCTCCCTTTCATTCATGTTCTAATTCTCTTTCTTGTGTTGTCTCTCAGGGCTGCGCCCATTTCCCTATTTTATTCCACGTGTACATCTAGCCTTTAGTTGGCCTCATCTACTCCCATGGCCTCTGTTGCTACTCCTATGCTGATGACATGCAGATTATACTGTGAATCAATATTTTGCAACCTGATACCTCGTCTCAGTATAGGGGTTGCTCAAAAGCTGTGGGATGTTGGATGAGTGACAACTGACTCAAGTTGAATGGGCACAAGACAGAGGTTCTTGTAGTGAGCCCCCACTCACCGTCTTCTTTGTGGACATTTCAGTTCTGGCCTATAGCACTTGGACCCCTTACCTGTGCCAGTTGTTAAATATCTTGGTGTTAAATGTCTTCCTCTCTCTCTATGTAGGCTCAAGAAAGTTCCACTTGTCAAGCTGGTTACATTCACTTAAAGTTTCTCTGGAGGGTTTTGCAATATCTTCCTTTACAACTTTATGCTCTGGTAGTGGCTTCATTGGTTCAGAGCCCCATTGATTATTGCAACTCTCTTTATTTGGCTCAGCCCCAGTACCTTATTTGTTGTCTATAACTCTTGCAGATCTTGCTGCAAGACAGGCCGCTCATACCCTTTATAACTCATTTATCTCCTATTCTACGTGCATTGCATTGGCTTCCTGTGGTGAAGCTGATCGAATTTAAGTCACTATGTATCATCCACGAGACTTTTCATGGTCAGGAAGCAGAATTCTGCAAGTGAAGTTCCGACATTGTGGATAATTCATGGATTATTTGCGCCGAAAAAAACGGGATTTGTGTGCCATTTTGCCCACAAATCCCCATTTGTTAAACAAGGATTTGCTGGCAGAATGGCGCACAAATCCCGTTTTTTCCAGCGCAAATAATCCATCGTTACTTCACGATAGGATCAGGGATAATGTCACAGAGTCTGCAAGAAGTCAATTGTAGGCTTCAAGGAACAGAGCCCATTCCGTTTCTCTACTTGGCGAGATGTTGTGTATAGCTCCTGTAATGTTGTCCATTTCGTATAGTTCTCTCGCTTTGCCAGCCCAAATACCTTCAGTTGGGAGAACGTTGGATTTTCAGCTTATCGTGATACAGACCCAGACTGCAATGAGGGGAAAGTGAGTCATATAGGGAACTCGTGTGCAGTGGCACCTTTGCTCTTCCAGTCCAAAAATTGATCAATCTGGGAACTCTGTCCTGGCAATTCCTTCAATTTCCCTTATCCATGTCAGGACTTCTATCCAGTACGTCTGCATTTTGGGGCAAGACCACCACATATGCCAGTAGTTGGCTTGGGAGCCACATCCCCTCCAGCATTGAGGGCTTGTTCGTTCAAAAATGTTAGATAGCCTCTTGGGGTCATAATGCCATCAGTGAAAAAATGTTGTCCCGTGTAGCTTGTATTGCGCCAACATTGAGGTTTTCTGTGCTGATCTGTACATTTGTGTCCACAATTGGTCTGTCTGGGGAGCACCTAAGTCCTTCTTCCATCTCTTCCACAAGTGTTCAATTCTGTTCTCTTTCTCCCCCATTAGTGATTTGTATATTAGCAAGATGAGCTATTTGGTTGAGCAGGTTTCACTGATTATTTTCTCAAAGGGGGTGAGTTCCCTTTGGAGTTTCTTTTTCCACTTCGGCGCTTAAAGCACTCCTTTAAGATCCCGGTATTTGAATACTTCCAGTGGGTCTATTTGCAGGGCAGCTTCCAAGTAGGCAATTAGCATACACCCATTGGGTTTCATGATTTGGCCCGCCTTTTCGAGGCCCGCTTCATACCAAGCTTGGTATCGATTGGGCTCATGGAGATCATTCCTTATGGGGCAAATACAGCTCATGGGAAAGGACTGACAACATGTTCTTTTATATTTTTAATTCATGAAACATCTAACTACAATATAAATAGGAACAGTCTACATTGCACTGCTCAATGAATCACTAATCTACATCTCCTTTGGAGTTTAGCCTTCCCCTCTCTTTCCAACCCTCTCCCTGCTGTTCATACCTGACAGAGTGCTGAGGACTACATATTTACAATAATCAAACCTACTGTACTTGGTGGAACAGAACAGCAGCTGGGTTTCAGGACAGACAGGCAAGCAGACAGGCAGACAGGCAGGCAGACATGCAGGCTGGTAGGCTCACGCATGCACATATGCACACACCCACGCACACACAAACACTTATTGAGGCTATCTGAAAGCCATTATACAGTATATCTTCAAAATTACCTTTTATCCCAGTCTACCACACCTTTCTCTCACTGCCCTCCATTCCGCTACTTATTCACAGACTTGATTGGGTGCTGACTTTTACAACACCGTCAACATCTGAGACAGAGTGCTTTTTAGCTTAACCTGTCATATACTTGTTATAAGTCTGCTGTTAAAATGTTTCAACCAGCACAGTAAGCTTGCAGTCTAAACCCCCTAGCCCCACAAAATAAAATATGAATCCAATTGTGCCGACCACGCTGGTAAAATTCCATAAAATAAAGCATATATCTTTGAAATGAAAAAGTAAGCCAAAATGGATAAAATGAAAATAAAACCCTGTAAAAAATAAAGGAGATGGGAAAAGAGGGGGCCATTAGTCACACTAGGTGGTTGCCTAGGGTGCTCTTCAGCTGTGGGTATCAACATCAGGTTTTTCCCTCTATTTTCATGAATTACAAAATAATAATTAAACAAATGTGATCTACGTTGCCACATGATGCCCTGTAAGCCACGATGTTCACAGGTAAAGGAGTCACTAACTTTTCTGTGAAAGGAGGTCTATTTACAAATTACCTGTTTTTGGGCTGCATGCCAGGTGGTCTCTCTCAAAAAATAAAAACATGGAAGCCTTGCAGGAAGAAGTCTCGATTAGATAATGTGATCAGAACCAGGTCACTCACCCCACTAGGCGAGAGCCATGATAGATGCAATTTCTAGAGGTAGAGCATTGGCCATAAAACAAGAGACTACACATGCAAGAGCAGCAGTGAGATGTGGGTAGGCATGGGTGTTTTATATAAGTTCAGCAACCACGCTCTGAATAGCCTTTCCCAAACAATCTCAGAATAGGACAAAGTACATCATTCTTTCAGTACATCTTCTCTGAACACTTAGCAAAGGTAATTTGATAGATATAACTTTTTAAGCAATGCTGGGATGGTAAATCTGAGTACTTTGAGAAACCAGAGGTTTTCTCACTCGCCAGTCCCCAGGGATCTCTCTCTCAGGTGGCCAGGGCACAGCCATCACCTTTGGATTCATACTTGGGGTAGGACCAGTGCTGGAGGATCACCTGGGTGAGGGGTCTTCGGAGAGTGGGGCTGAAGTAGCCTCTGGTGAGATGCGCTATTCCCCCCTTTTTTGTTCATCTACCCCATACTATTTTTTAGGATTTTCCGAAGCCCCAACTCCCCCCCTTACACAAACACTGGGCCGAGGAAGAGGGTGACTAAGTGTAACGAGAATAACTCTCTCACATCATACTGGACATGTCCCGCTAATCGAGTCAGGCAAAGTCAGGCACTTTATAGAAAGGGAAAGGTGGGCTATGGTTAACTGTGTAGTCCAATTTAATAGGTGCAGACTGAGAACAGTCCAGAGACACTTGGACCCAAAAGCTGCCACAAGGAATAAACTAAGTGGAGAATACTCAGTTAGACAGCCGCTCACTTACTGTACCCCAAAATGGGGTTACTGTTAAACTTTACGAAAGTATAACAATATAAAGATTTTATTGCTCTGTTGGGACTGCTAGCATCCTTCAAAGTAAATGACGAATCGTTGAGAGCAAACAAAAAATGTGTACTTTAAATTAAGTAGAAGGGGAGGCTCGAATTGGCATATGTGTATTACATACTCATGTGCCAATGCCTTTTGGAGCCTATTGCTCCACCATCAGTGATGAGCGCTATTAGTAAATACAGAAAGTTTGAAGTAAATGGAGTACAATGGCAATAATATGCAAGCAAGGAATTTCTAAAATACCTACGTAATGCCACAGAAACTCAGATATGATCACCTATTGCTCAAAAGGCCACTCTCACCCCAGAATCAGAAATGGGAATTGATCCCAAAACACAGTGGGAAGCCGCCCACAAAGTCTATGCCATAAATGTAGCATAGAAGATCATGGTGCTCAGAATTTAATTTGGTAAGTACTGTTTAGTTGACAAACTGTTGCCCTTTCTTCTTTAACTAATTCCACAGTTTTCTTTATACATTTGCTGTTGATTATGTCATACTATGTTACAGGGCATTACACTATACACTGCTGTGATTCTCTTTGTATCAGTGGACAAAGTTGTCTTCCTTTCTCTGTGTGCTCCATCTTTCTCTCTCTCACTTCCCTTTTCATTTGTAATCTATTGCAATGTGTTTTGCTACGGGGGATGTGGTAATAAAATACAAATATCATTGAATGTAATATATTATAATTTAATATAATACATTCAGTGTATATTTCTTTCTTATTGAAAGACTCCAGAAAGTTGTCCACCATATATGTCACGATCCTACACTCCTCCCAGCCAGCACTGCTACATGCATGCTTTCAGTGATTCTGTTTATGGCATAATTGTTGAGTTAAAACCTACAAACTGCTTCTGCATTCATTTACTTGTTTTACTGCTGCAGTTTTGGACCAATCTGATTTCATGTTCCATTCTGGGTTTTTGGTTAAAACAGCAGATGCAGTCGGGTACATGTATGCTGTCCAAGAGGCAGAGGGCTAGCGGAGGCATACTGAGCACATTTGTTTGCAGCAAATGTGAGAATCCTGAAGGTGTCTCACCCACTAGTCCCCAGGGATATGTCATCCAGGTGGCCAAGACACGGCCATGCTTTTGGATCCAGTTCCTGGGGGTGGACCAGCGCGGGAGGATCACCTGGGTGAGGAGTCTTTGGGGAGTGGAAGTGGTATCCCCTTCCCTGTAAGACCTTTAACCCATGAAATCAGGTAGGATACTTAGCCCCCCTGCCATTTCCAACACAAACACATTGTGAGAGAAAACAGACTAACAGTTGAGCTGTATACCTGACATGTCCCAATACAATGGTCAGGTAGGGTCAGGCAATTACTGATCATAACACACGCCTGACTTGCATCACACTTCCCCAAATGGATAAAAGGTGGAACACGAAAGCACACTCTGAGCAAGGAAAAGCACACGAGGAAACTGCAGTTCCAAAATGGCATTTTAATACAAGGCGAAAGGTGAAAGGCGGCAAGACTGAAGAAGGTTCCAAGGAGGGAAGTACACTTGACCTTTTCAGCGAATGTCTGTTACTTGCATGAACCTTTGATAATAAGAAACGTAAGAACTGGAATCAAAGCTGAAGAAACCTGCATTGTGTGTCAGAGGTACCTGGGGCTCTCCCGCGTGGATAGTCATGGTGGGGAGAATCATTTACTGCCAAGCTACTGTCCTTGGCTTCTACAACAAAGCAGCAACAGTGAAGTCAGCCGAGCCAGTGAGTTGGGGAGACTGATACCAGACCAGTCTTCATTGAAACCAAGGTTGCAAGTGGCAACATTGTGTAGTGAATACTGAAGAGAACAGTGTATGAACCGCATGTGGCAAGTGATGCGAACATAATTAAACAGCAGATGAGTGATTGAACTTTGATGCCAAGATAAGATACCATAGACAGAGTGGTCTGGCACCACATGGGTGGTCATTTGAACATCTCTATTAGGTATCCAACCAGGTGGTGGCAAATATTACAAGAAAAGGAATTGTGAAATCGAAGTGGTCCTGCCGCGGTTCAAGCAAAAACCTGGGCACATTCGAAAGTCTGCAATGATAAAAATATAAAGAGAGTACTGAAGTTGGTATGAGCCCGGCAGAGGGAGAACAGAAGCGTTTTTGTTAAAGCAAGTTTTTGTTAAGAATCTACATGTGAAGTTGAAATTGGTCCGAACTCAGCTGAGGGAGACTAAATGTGTTTAAAAGGGATCTGAGCCTAGCTGAGGCAGATCCGGGGTGAACCCAAGAAAAAATATTGTACAAAGATTGTATTGAAAGAGGATCTGAGCCCGAATGAGGGGTTCCAAGGTGAAGAACATTTTGTTGAAAGGAATGGGCCCAGCTGAGTGGGATCTGAGGTGAATATTGAATCACCCAAGAAAGTGAGTACTTGTGAAAACCTGAAAGAGAGGAAAGGAACTTATCATCAATCAAGGCCTCTGAATGAAGAGACTTTGTTTTGGTAAAGAGACTTGGGCATGGAAGGCCCTGATGCTTATGATTGAATTGTATTCTCATGCTAGAGAATCCAGAGACTGTCCTAAGCTTGAGTGAACCACCTTACTCCATGCTGAAAACATGGGGAAGGGAGGCCAACGGCCTCAACCTTCTGACATATCATTTTGTGAACACTTCTTTATTTTCCATAACATTGTTTCCATACTATTTGTATTTAGAGGTAAGGATTGGCAATAGGTTTATTAGTATAGCCCCAATTATTTTGACAAGACACCGCTAGAACGGCTTCACAATTATTTGATGGTCATTACTTGCTCCCATCCTTAAATGTAGGATTAGATAGGCATTTTTTCAAGTTCAATAAACAAACTTGAACTATGGTCAACTGTGTCTGTCTTACTGTTGATAGCATAGAACATATAGTTCTTAATCAATAACATATCATGCAAAGGATCGGATGCAGAGTAACTCTTACATCAAATAATCACCACCAAATAATCAGACTGACTCAGGAAGTTGGCAAAGTCCCATTCAACTGTTTTAATCTCAATTCTCTAAAACAGGGAATTACAACGGACATCGAAAGACATCGATGGACATTTGCTCGAGCTCTCAATACATTTTACATAAGTCATACTACGTGGCAAATAAGAAAAACCTACTAGAGATTGTGGTTGTTTCAAGGGTAATATCTAAGTATACTTTCTACAAGGGCTGGGATTGTGATTGGACATCTACTGTCAGGTGGACAACTTAAGCCCGCCTCTAGTGCAAGTCATCCTCAACACTTATTTAGTGCACAGAATACTATTGGCTCTTAAACTATAAGGCCCTTTGTTATATGGTCCTCTATAACTGGTTGGAACGTTTGTGCCATGTCTGGACCATTCGGGTCCTTAGCAGCAAGTAATGTTGGTATTTCAATCAGGCGATACACCCTGGTCTCAGCCTAGTATGCAGTGCACAGCTGAAATGCTTATTTTATTATATATCTAAGTTCAATATTCTTAGTGATATACCACTCATATCACACCCCTTCTCAAATACCCGAGGTCACAATGGGCCAGGAATCAGGCTGCTTGGTAAAGGTAATATTTATTTATTTAATTAATTAGTTAAAATCAAATCAAACATATAATTTTAATAAGGACCAGCAATCTCCAATGTGGTGACAATAACAGATAGGAAGGCATGTAATGCACTTAAATTCACTCTTAAGCAACACAAAATAGAAAACACCAGAGAAAAGAAAACAATTTTAAATAGTGATAAGGAAGCAGCAGGTAATCAGGAATAAGGAATAGAAAACAGAATTTCAATCTAACCTTCCCTCCCCAAACAAGAGAGAAAAACGTATTTGAAATCTTACACTTTAAAATGACATTCGGAAATGGCTGTGTAAAACAATGAATGTGTGCAAAAATCCTTAAATCAATACAAATCTCTATGGGAGCAACATTGGAAAGTTACTAACAATCATGAGCTATAGTTTGAGCAAAAGGAAACACTTTAAATCTGAATGGAAGGTTGAAAATAATTGAGAATAAAACGTGTAATTGTGGATTCCCACTTTAAATTAACCAAAGGTTGGGGATGTAGCTATAGGTCTTTGGTATTATCCAGAGTTGAAATGAAGTCTCTAGCTATTTAACTGATGGAGATATGCAATGTTAAATGAGAGGCGTTTTTAGAAAAAATCAGGTAGTGAAAACAGAAAAGAAACTCAGTTTGAACAAGAAAATATTTACTATAGTTTTACTCTATCCTAGAGAATTCCGGCCAGAAAACCAAGGAGGGACACAGTAAGCTCTAGAGTTGATTCATGACTTCTACACCAGATCCCCAGTGTCCTCTCCGCGGAAATCAGTTGGATCACTCAAAATAGGATGGATAGTTTAAGATTTACACAAGATAAATGGACTAAAGAAATAGCGCTTAGCAAGATAAATCAAAGACAGGATTGCAATAAAGATTCTGACAAAGTTACAAGTTATTACAGTAAGGATAGGATAGTTTAGAGATTGGGATGAGACAAGGCAAGGCAAGGTATGCTATGGTTTTGTAGGATTCCTATTAATTCTTACAGTCCACTTTAATTTAGGATTTTGGAATGTCAAGGGTTCTGGACATCACACGGATCGGGTCTAACCAAGGACAGCTGGGCAACTCGGGCGGAACAGGATCATATAGGCTGTTTTGGTCACCGGACTGCACTGGACTGGCCCTTCTGGTTACTGGAGACAGGAGATCATTGGGATGGCGAGTTTGCAGGCATGGATCTGGCAGGAGCAAGCCAGACTGGATCAGGATACTTCTCTTGGATGTTTGGGATTTTTAGAATTTGAGGCCTAGATAAAAAGGGGTTCAGCAATGCATAGGCCTTGGCTTTGCAATGAAATCTGGAATCAGGATCAAGCAGGATAAAGATATCAGGAACAGGACACCACAAAGGAAATCAGGAAGAAAGTCCCTAATCAGTGTATCCCTGTGTGTTGTCAGGTTCCATTATTTATCATGCAAAATGACATCACTACAGTAGATGGTAGGGGCAGGCTTACTACCCACACCCATAATGCTAGGCTATGGCAAGAGCATAGTTTCTGCCTTTCTCTTCACTGATTGGATCACAGAAAAGGATGTCATGTTTATGGGATGATTTTTACAATGACTATAAACCTGCCCTAGCTACTGGAACCAAAGTCTAATTTTCCCACAAATACATACTTATACAGTTATAACCTCTGAGAAAATCAGATATACAGGTTACATATGTTGTGGGTCACATTTCAATCCAAGCCCCAAGTCTGTGGGACCTGGTTTTGCCTTTCTGCTACATTTTGGGAATTTTAACCATGAAAGAGTTGGTCTTAAATTCCCCAACTTGGTACACAGATGTGCACTTACCCCTGCGATGTGTGTACAGAATGTTATGGGCACAATATTAATACTTTCCCCACAATCTGTCACTCTTTACTACTTTTGTTCCTTATGCACTAATGAGTTCTATCAAGTTTTCACAGAAAGTGTGTTATCTGGTTAGCTCCTCTCTCTTCTGAGAGAGTACTCTAGGAAGATTATCACTCCAGTGTACAAAAAATAGGCACAAGATACAAATAACTGACCTGGTCTTCGGAAGCAGCTTGAAGAAAGAGAGAAGTTCACCTGATACACTCTGTACCAGCCAATTGTATTGGCAAGAAGAGAATGCACAAGGGAAACCCTGTGATGCTGGAGATCATAGGTTACTGTGAGCTGGAGAGTGGTTGGTGGTGGAACTCCTTTTCCCTCCCAGGCGTGGATTGGAAAGTTATGTTGTCATCTAACCCACGGTAATAGTTCTAAGGATATATGAAGAGAGAGGTTAATATGCGTTACTGCTAACAGAACGTCTAAGTAGATGGATAAGCAATGTACCTCTCCTTTCAATGACTGTAGTCTGGTTAAGGAGATAGTAGGCTGTGTTCTGAAGAAAGGGATCCAGGTAAGAGCCTGGAGAAGGACACAGAATAAAGGTTTGAAGGGACAGTAGAAATGAGAGAAAACGGTAATGGCGGTCTTCGGGATTCTAACATACCAGGCAAGATATATCTTCAATGATTTTTTGCTCGCGGTTGCGATTGTTTCTGCAAACGATTTGAAAGGTATGCTGGGAGTTGAAGTTTGATGTACGTTCGTAAACCATACCTTCGGAGAGAAACAAAATGGTTAGCCCTGTATCGATTTTCTGACACTAGCTACACTGAAAGGGAGGACATACTAGCTGTGATCCCAATTTGCTATTGCTCTGGTATTCAAATCCTTGTTGGAGCAAGAATAGGTGTCGCGCTGAAGGCAGGATACCCTGAGGAGATAGGAGAGAAATCAAGAGTCTGAAGAGGGGTAAAGTGTTTAAGCAAGGAGTAGAAGTAAGTACAGAATGAGCGGTAACTTACGAAGCGCGGCCACTAAGCACAGTAGCAACGCACCGTGGCATCTGTTCGGCGTACGGAAGTACTGCTTCCTGGTTTAGGGGAGGAGCCAGGTCTGTTTCAGACTGCAAGACTAGACTGACACACGGAACTATGGGCACCATCTTACAAGAGGGAAAATGAACCCTTGGCAGACACTGCCAACGATGCCAAAGAGACCATCTTTGTTTACCTTTCATAACAAAGAGCATAACATTAGATGTAAAACTACAACTTTTCATATTTTTCCTCATTGTTACTGCAAAGTTAAATGTCTTGAAATTTCAGTTACAAAATAGACGTTTTAAAACCAACAGGAAGTTGATTGTCACTTAATCAGTTTTTTTTGTTTTCTCCAACAGCAAGCAAATGTCAATTCCTTTGAAGCCGGATGAGGGGCCTCTCTCTTGATTGAAGTTTCCTGCCCCTCACACTTGACAGGTGAG
Organism: Ambystoma mexicanum; assembly: GCF_040938575.1. Lineage (NCBI taxonomy): Eukaryota > Metazoa > Chordata > Amphibia > Caudata > Ambystomatidae > Ambystoma > Ambystoma mexicanum. Next base: position 1,155,191,459 of record NC_090924.1, on the reverse strand, counting down.
AGTCTTAGCCTGCGATTTTCTCAGCCTGGAGCAAAAACAAATGTCTAATGTAACTTGGGAAGTTCCATTGTCCTGGGTATTAAAAGCCTCCAAGTTAGCAATTAGCCTTTCCTGTGCCAGCAGTTTATGAGGTGTCACCATTTCTCAGGGCTAGCAACTGGCAGAGCAAATTTTTATTTTATTTTATATAGTTTGCCATCTCAGCCCCGGTTTTATCTTTGATTTTATTCTTTTAAATATTGACTTTAAACCTATGGAATTAAAACACTTTATAGGTGTATTTTTAACAGTAACAAATCCTTTTACATTTCTAACTAATCAAGCCATGACACAATAATGTACATTTAATTAGGCAATTTTCCCCCTTCAGTCATGAAAAAGCCCATTTTACTATTTCTTTAAATTCCGTTTTCATCTCCAGCAAATATACACTTTGTGTAGCTGCAGTCCTTTTCTTGAGTGCTTGAGTTTTTTTGCCACATGGATACAGTTACAGGCATATATTTAGAGTCTTTCTCTGCACAGCTGATTCTTGATACTGTTGCAAAGAAATAGCTGCGTTTCCCATGTAAAATGAAAACAAAACCCTGGGTTGATTTTTCAAGGATACATTTGACAGGAGCTGTCATTCAAATAAAGCCCAGTTCCTCTGAGACACAATGAATGATCGTGGGCATTGCAGGACCCTTTTAATCACAGTGGTTCATGAGAAATTGATGAATTTATTGCCAAGCTGCACTTTTAAGGATGGGAAAGTGTAATTTTAAATAGGCATTTTGGGTTTACTGCAAATTAATGCTGCCTGTTTCCCTTCACTCCATGTTACATGTTGCAGAGCACACTGGCACATTCCTGCAGTGAGTACTCTGTTCCACCCCACCTGAAAGGTGTGTGGCAGGGGGTGCAGCCATTTTATGGTTGTTATAAAATGCAGTTTAAAGATCTCGGCACACACAGGAGTCAGCTTGGTCATTTTGTGCTATTTCCTGCACCAATGCAGTAAAGTGATGTAGTGAGACACATCTGAATGGGTCAAAATATCCCACAGTAAGCTCACGCTCAGGTGCCGGGAGGTGGACATGACTTTGATTCCCAACCAATTAGCCCACCATCTCTCATCGCCCATGCCTTCTGCCATGAAGACTGTCTTTGAACTTGGCCTAGCAGTAGATTCTCTTCTGTTGGGAATAAAAGGGAGTACAGGCACATGCTTATCATAGTTCTGGTCTGCATGCCCAACTCCTATTTCCATCCTTGTCTCACATGACAGGACACCACAATTCAGTCTGTTTTTCAGTAATTAATTGTCTTGAATTAATAAACTTGGAACTCGTGGTGTTTTTTCTTTGCACCTTAACACGGGATGATGTAGCGGCTCACGGTTTCTGTTCTTCATGGATAACCGACCTTAGCTTGCTCCAACTTTGATACCAAGCCAAACCGCTTCACCCTTCAAGTCAGTGATCTCCAGCTAATTCTGTGTTGCGATACACAGCACTCGATCCTTTTTTCACTGTGGGTTTGAACTTACAAAAAATTGTGACTCTGATGTCCAGACACTATACAGTGGCGGCTTTGCCTGCAGTCTATTCACTACGTATAGCTAGCTTCTTTGATTACTTAGTCTAGTTGCATTGCTGCATCTGTACATTAACTGAACTGTTTGCATTTTCTGCAGTGCATCACACACACACATGCAATCTTCTTTTCTGCATGAGGATGTTCACTTGATTCCTTATTTCATCATCAGTTCTATAAGATCTTCGTATTATCTTCTTAGTGCGTCACTCTCACTTCTTGTGATGTCACCAACTTCTCATTCTCCTGTTTTCATATTCCTTCAGAGAACTCTTCCATGAGATTGGCATCTCTTTGGGGATACATCAGAAAGGGTTTTCTTAGTGGTTACCTTTTCTCGAATACTCATTGTGGTATGGTCGCAACTACTGCACTAATGCAGTTTCAGGCTTCCAACATACAGGCAGTAGAGGGACGGGACTTCCTGCAGAGACATTCGGCTGTTCCTCTACACCATGCATTTGTTTTATGTGGTGTCAGAAGTGGGATGCGACTCAATTGAAATAAATTGGGGAACCCTAAAATTACAGAAACTTAGTCATAGAGCATCAGACCCTTCTATTGCCAAAAATGAATCAAGGCTTTGACATCTGTAGCAGCAGAGAGGCTACTATCCCTCCAAGGAAAAGGAGAATTAATCCCACAGACTTAGTTTTGATACCCCCTCCTGGCTGTTATATAATATTGGTGCCAAAATCTGGCCTGGCCTAGAAGTTTGTTATTGACGTTCTAGCAAGCATCATAGATCCCATATTCTGGGGAGACATAAAGGTACTCTGTCAGAACCATGGTGAAATCCCATTTGAAGTACATCTCGGGGAGAAAATTGCACAATTAATTCTTGAAAGGGATCTATTTCCTTGTTTTAAAGAGAGTGAACCGAAAGATACGGAGAGAGGTATTTTAGGCTTTGGGGAAGCTGATGAGCCATCTACCACTGAAGAGCAAAGGGTAGCAGAACTTACAATCCTTCCCGACCTAGCCTTTGCCCAGCAAAATGATCCAGCCCTCACTGAGGCTTACTTACAAGCAATTCCAGAAGGGGAGGGAGTAGAGAAGGGAAGTCCTTTTTTCTTCTTAAAGCAAGGATTGCTGTATAGAAAAGAAACATCCACAGAAGGCTAAGTAAAACTCAATTAGTAATCCCCAAAACCCACTGGAAGATCATACTAGAGATTGCACACTCTCACCTGAAAGGGGACACTTTGATCAATCTAAGCCAGGCACAATCAGTGGGAAGTGTTAATGGCCGAGTATCCATGCTGATATAAAAACATTATTGAGACATGTGAAATATGTCAAATAACCCATTTTCAGATTCCCTTGCCTGCCCCCTCTTAATCCTTTACCAATAATAGAAGTCCCTTTCTCAACGATTGGGATGAATATCATTGAACCTTTGGAAATCTCTAGACTGGGTAACAAATAATGCCTTGTGATTGTTGACTACGCGACCTATACCTGAGGCATTCCCTATGCAGAACAACACTACCCAGCAGATTTTAAACCCATATTTTTCCAAGGTTCGCTTTCATAAGGATATCCTGACGGGTCAACAATCCAATTTCATGAGCAAGCTCATGGGTGAATTCAAGGAGCTGCTCGATATCACCACCTTACGAACTTCAGTTTAACATCCCCAAACATAGGGATTGGTAGAAAGATTCAGCAAAACCCTCAAAATGATTCTAAGAAAGTTGGTAGATAAGGACAGGAAGGACTGGGACTGTATGATCCACTGGGCACTATTTGCAGTAAGGAAAACCCTTCCACTGGATTCTCTCCTTATGAACTACTTTATGGTACAGAACCTATGGTGTCCTGGACGTGCTCCGGGAGACCTGGGAAGAAAGAGAAGAGGAACCCATTCCCCTTTCACAAATTTTGAAAGGCGATCGCGAGAGCATATGAAACCTGTTCAAAATCTAGTCTATACTCATATGGAAAAATCACAAGCACAACAAAAGTCCACTTATGACAAAAAGGTAAACCTAAGATTGTTTTCCATGCAACAAATAGTATTGTTCCTCTTACCTACCTCGGAAAACAAACTTGCCTCTAAGTGGCATGGGCCATATGAAATATTGGCATGAACAGGAACAGTGTATGTATAAGGACCCATCTATACCACGTAAATCTCTTAAAAGAGTGGAAGGAAAACCCTTCTGACACCAATGCCACAATACTATCCTGTTTGGTACCAGAAGAAATCGATAACTTTGAATGAATTCCTCAAGAGCTATCTAATCAACAACAAGAACATTTAAAGGACTTAGGTTATATAATTTCCTGATGTATTCAAAGAGAAACCAGGAAGAGTGAAAGGCACTTATCACTACATTAGAACACCCAAGGGAAAAGTGGTCCATCTGAAACCATATAGACTCCCGAAAGCAAGCCTGTAAACAGATAGTGGTTGAGGAAGTAAAAAAAATGTTAGGAGTGAATATTATCGAACCCTTTTCACACCAATGGTCCTCCCCTATAGTATTAGTCACAAAACATTACCTTTCCTGCTGATTTTGCATTCACTTCTGCCAAGTGAATGCCATATCAGATTTTGATGCCTATCCCATGCCACTCATCGACGACCTGATTGATAAACTTCGAAACACCACTCTTCTAATAACTCTAGACTTAACTAAGGGGTACTGGCAGGTCGCAGTTCATGGACCTGATAAGGAAAAGACAGTTTTCTGACGCCCCTGGGACTGTTCCAGTTTCAAGTCACCCCCTTTTGGAAGACAAGGGGCACCGGCCGCTTTCCAATGACTTTTGGATACAATATTACAGCCCTACTCTGAATTCTGTGGAGCTTATATTGACGATATTGTCATTTATAATAACACTTGGGAAGGCCATCTTTTCCATCTCTTTAGTATTATGAGAGCCCTCAGAGAAGCAAGACTAACTGCCAATCATTCCCAATGAAGGCTGGCCAAATCAGCTGTGAAATACATTTGCTTCTCTGCAGGGGATGGCAGTGTCTAACCTAAATGTGAGAAAGAGACGGCCGTCCTACATACCCCAATGCCGAAAAGCAAAAGGGGCATCAGAGCATTCTTCGGGTTCATTGGGTATTAGCATAGGTTCTTTGGGAAAAAGGCACTATTTCTCTTTTATTTTGGAAGGGCCACACTCTGATTTTAGATAAGCATTTTGGGGTATGTTGGAAAAAACTGTTTTTGTAAAATAAGAAATTATGCATCTTTATTGTTCTTGCTGCTGCTCATCTTTCTGTTGATTGGCTCTGGTCACTGATCTTGCCTGGGTTCTTCACATGCTTTTGTCACCTTCGGGATAAGTATTCACAGACATGGGGTCTCCCCACTATATAGCCTGATGTCGCTGAGGTGGATCCAGGGTCTCTTGCCTTTGATTTTGACCACAGATAGTGTGACAGCTTCAACAACATAAGGTCCTTGAAATCAGGGATTGTGCCACTGTCTGACAAATTTACAGCACATCACCTGGATATCATAAAATGGGTGTCAACAAACTATCCAGATCAGTTAGTTCACATTCTTCTTCTGTTGTCTTCGAGCACCCTGCCACTTCTGCATCTGTTTTGACATACATTCAAGAGATTGCTGTCATATAATTGTGCATTTCCTGTCCAAGCACAGTGGCAAACTTTTCAGCATCAGTGTGAACCCCTGTGAGAGGAGCACTGGAAATATGCATTCGGCATCCCATCACTAGCTCACACGAAGTCAGGTGATAATCTGAGCCTGGCTGATTGCATAAGGCAAACAGGGCCAAAGCCAGGCAGTATAGCCAACTGTTTTTAAGAGTGTCCTTTATTTTTCGCAAGATGTTCTTTTAAGTGGTCATTTAGGTGGTCACAGATGCCAGTTGCTTATGTGTGATAGGCGGATGAGAATTTGCGTTTTATTCCCAAAAAGAGAGTGATTTGCGCAAACACGTAATTTGCAAAGTGTGGTTCATTGTCAGACCGTAGCACTTCACGCACTCCCACTTTGAGGAATATTGCAGCTGATGTGACATCCATGTGTGTCTCGACCTGCTTAGAACCAGTGGGAAACGAGGCATACCACAACCATCATAGACTTGTAGCTGTTACAAATTTGGATCATATTCACAGTCTATATTCAAATGCTGAAAGGGTCCAGTAGGACAGGGTATTGCTCATCGCACCATTCTGAAGGTATTGCTAACAGTTAACTTTTGCCATACTAGATAATTGATACATCATTTGCAATGTGCTCCTTTAAATTAGGACCATGCCACTCCTCCGAAATCAGTACTGCAAAACATCCCCTTGTTATGTGTGCCGGATGGTGCAATTGCCCTCGTGCTACTGTAAGCAGCCCTAGGGGCATAACATGTTTCCCAGTGCTCTCCTGCTGCCACATTGCATCTGTGGGGGACAATGAGCACCCCCTCTGCTTCAATAATTCCTGTTCTTCTGATGGTTCTCTTCCCTGTAACTCGATAATTTGTGCTATGGGTAGTGTATTAAAGCCCTCTGTATCACCATGTTGCGTGTACATATGTATTTGTTTGGGTCAGTTGCAATGTCAGATATTTCTGGGAAATATATTGCCCTTTTTTCTTCTAAATCAGCAGCCTTGTTGCTGGGGGAAATTAGATCTGCACCTGTAGTGTGCACTGTGTACTTCACTATGGTGATAGCCGGTGCACGTTCAAGTGCTTCTATGAGCCTTTCTTGTAATTGAGCATTCTGTACTGGTGGTGTGCCATCTGCCCACAGGCAGCAACTCCTTTTCCAACCTGACAGTCCTGCATGTACTGCAGTTGTCACGTAGACAGAGTCAGAATTCACTGTTACTGCCTCATCCTCACGTGTTTCAAGTGGCAAAATCAAAGTCAGCTGCTTGTGCTGATAAATGTGCTGGAAATCTTATGCTTGCTACTATTTCAAAGCTGTCATTCTCTCCTGCCTGTACTACTGCTGTTTCACTCTGGCTTTCTCCAGAGCTCTGATCTATCATCAATGACCCAGCAATGGAGAGAATTGCCTCCTACTAGAGCATTATCCCTGACCTTAGGTACATCATCATAATATTAAGTATAAGTAGCACATGTACATACTCTGCCTCCTTCAGAGCTTCTGCAATGAATATGGCTGGGTTCACTACTCAAAGCCTAACACATTTAATTAATGGATTTGTTATTATGACTTCATCGCCTGATGCTCTCTGTGCTGTCAATGTGCTTTTGGTCTTTTCAAGGATGGAAAATAAAAGAGCGTGTTCAACATGTAATGTAACTGAATAGCCCATAGTTATGCTGGCCAATTTCTCAATTGCAAAAGCCGCTGCAGCAATGCTTGCTCACATGGGTAATGGCCACTCATTACTGGATCTGAGATCTGACTGTTGAATGCTAATAGTTTGTTTCCCAGATAACTTTGCTGTGCAAGGATAGCCATCATCACTACCCCATTTGAATTGGAGAATTGAAACAAGTCTTCTTTATCATTAGGAATCCCTAACACTGTGGCTGTGCTAATTGCTAGTTTCAACTCATGAAAGGTATCCATCATCTTGCTTGTCCAGAATATGTCAAAGTTGTCCTTTGTTCTTATTTTAATCCTTTTAGAAGTGGCCTGACATATGTGCTGTAGTCGAAGACCCATGCCCTACAATAATTGCAAAGGCCAAGATACTGATGTAATTCCTTCACGGTCTCTGGCCTGTGTGTGTTGGTGATTGCTATGGTTCTTTCAGGTGCCACTTTCCTTTATTCTTTTGATATTAGCTGGCTTCTGTATAGGACCTCTGATGAAAATATTGCACATTTTCTTTGTCCACTTTGTACCCCTTGTCTGCCAGTACTGCCATTCCTGTACTCTTAATCCTTGGTACTGCAGACTAATATGTCATCCACGTATTGAACGACTGAATGACTGCACTGTCAAGTTGTACATTTCGCAGGCCCATCTTAAGCAGCCTGTGGTAGACCAAGAGCGATTCACAGTATCCCTGGTGTAGACAGGAATGTTGAAATCAGACCGTGATAAGTGAATGATATGATATGATAGGTTATTTATAATGCACGTAATACCCAGAGATTTCTAAGCGCAGACTCAAGGATTGAACTTGTGTTGATCCATGTTATGTTGTTATGTTATGTTATGTTAGGAGAATTTCTAAACCACAACATTCATGCGAAGGTATCTTGGCACTAAGATAGGCAGTAAGAGGTGCAGCAGCAAATACTAGAACAAATAGATCTTCAGATTCCGGTGGAAGATTGCATGGTTTTCACTGGTGCGAAGATCAAGGGGAAGATTATTCCAGGATAACGCCGCCGTTACAGAGAAAGCGCGGCCACCAATCCGGGAAATCCTAACACACGGAACCGCAATCCGTAGAGCCAACTGTGAGCACAAAGAACGGACAGGCACATATCAGGAGAATTTTTCCTGTAAGTATTCGGCACCTTGATTGTAAAAAGCACGGTGTACTAGGCATAGGGATTTAAAAAGGATACACTTCTCAATCGGAAGCCAATGGAGATGCCTGAGTAGCGGAGTCATGTGGGCACGGGATGGAGGACGAATCACCGCCCAAGCCGCAGAGTTTTGGAGCAGTTGAAGACGCATAGTAAGATAACTAGGCTGACCTAGGTAAAGAGAATTACAATAGTCAGTGGTGCTCAAAACCAGGGCAGCCACCACAGGAGCACAGTGTTTGGCTGGGATGAAAGGGAGCACTTTACATAGGATCCGTAATTTAAAGTGTCCAGTTTTACAGACAGATGCCACCTGGGGTGCCATGGAAAGAGAGGAAGAGAACAGAACACCAAGATGTTTTACTGAGGTCGCAGGTTTAGGGTACATGCCTAGTGAAGTAGGCCAGAACTCAGGGGTCCAGAAAGAGAGGGGACTGGAAGTGCCCACCACCAAAACCTCCGTTTTGGAGCCATTTAGCTTCAACCAATAAGTCGCCATCCAGGCACCAAGGTCTTCCAGGCAAATTTGTAGCCTGGCCGCAGTATCGGCCCTGGTGAGGTCAAGCCGAACCAGGATCTGCGTATCGTCGGCATAGGAATAGTATCTAAACCCATGAGCCAGGAGAGGGCGAATGTATAGATTGAAAAGGATAGGGGAGAGTGCAGATACCGGAGGGAAACCACAAAAGAGCTGTCCTGGGGGAGAGCAGAAGGGAGGCAAAGACACTGACTGGGTCCGATCAGACAAAAAAGCTTGAAACCAGTCAAGGACCTGACCCGAAATGTCTGCATCAGACAGCCAGGTCAGAAGAGTGGGGTGGTCAACTGTGTCAAACATGGCAGAAAGATCCAATAGTAATACCGCTCCCACCTCGCCCTGGTCGACTTACTGGGCAAGATTGTCCATGACAGAGTTAAGTACAGACTATGTACCCCTGCCGCCAGGGTGAAAGCCAGACTGAAAGGGGTCAAAGAATCCAGAGGACTCCAGAAACACAGAGATAAGAGGGGAGACCAAGGACTGAAGCAGCTTCATATTAAATGGAAGCAAAGAGATAGGCCTAAAATTAGCCATAACTTTGGGGTCAAGCGCAGGTTTCTTTAACAAGGGGAGTACCAAAGCATGTTTAAGTTGGCTGGGAATTAGAGCTGTTTGGAAAGAGTTGTTTATAGCAGCCAAGATATAGAGAAGTAACTGTTGGGTGTCCTGACCCACGTTTGAGCTATCATGCTGCAACATTTGGTGCTGTGGGCTTAGAAAATCCAAGATGGCCAAAAAGCCCACATGTGCGCCAGAATCCAGGAGAACCACGCAGTTTGTGCACACTAAAATGGTTGCCTAACTTGCCACCCACAAGTGCGAGCAGAATGGGCCGGGGTGCCATGAGTGAAATGTGTGCCAAAGGAAAAACCGCACTTTAAAATCACCTTTTGTTTCTCTGAATGCCAGCTCAAAATGCCTATTTTCAAACATTGCAACACATCCAAAAATCTCACTGAACACCAGCGGACATCTGGCAGAATGAAGTATGTGTGCATACTAAATCTGGGAAGTTGAAGAGCCCCAAAACAATGTTCTTAACAAGACTGGCTGAGCTCTGCAGGTCTGCAGCAGCCTAACTGAAACTGGATTTAAAACTACCAAAAATCGAAAATGTTTAAATTAACTGAGTGACCTACTTTTGAGTGTCACATAGTTTGTAACTGTTAAAATGTCATAGTTTTGAACTTAGAATCAGCATTCTAGCTGCATATGTAAAAATTGTCTTGACTTAAACTGGGGAACAAAAAGTGACATTTTACCTGAAACCTGGCTTAAGGAAACTGGAATTCTGCCAGACAGCTACCCCCAACAGGAGTGGGGGCTTGCCCAACAAATGCATTCCCAGGCCTGGCTGCATTCTGTTGCTCCTGACAAAAGGAGGTCACACACTCTCTGATTGAATTACCAGGGGATTGCAAGAAACTAAAGAAAGGGCCCAGGCAGATGGTTTATTAGGGTGGTCGTAAATGGATTCCTTTTGAACAAAGCCCTGCCTTGACTCAGGCAGATGGTTTATTGGGGGGACCGTAAAACAGCTTCCTCTTGGCAGAAGCTGGGAGGGGCAGGGTCTCTGAGCTTGGCAGTAACTGGATAAACTGGTTTCTATACCATGTGACCTGAAAAGACACACACCTGTTGGCCAGAATATGATTCTAAGAAAGATGTATAACTCACAGTGCAGACTTGTCAAAATTATTTAAATGATACCATAATTCTTGTGATTTTTCGGTGCACGTTTTAAGACGCGTTGGGAATTTGTGTGATGTTCTGGGGCAAAACCCCGCTATTTATTGACACCACAGACTCTGTGTTTAAGCTAGAGACATGGGAATTTACTGGAGTATGTATGGACAGGCCGTGTATATGTGTATAATTTTTAATGAAAAACCAATGTTGCAAAACCAGTTAGAAAACGCAAAATGTTGCCAGTTCTGAATGCGAGCTCTTAGAAACATCAGAGTTTGAACAGAGTATACCTCATGTGATCCGTGATGGGTGCATGTCATTTCAAACCACTGTGTATCTATGAAATATGTCTTTAGGTCAAATATAGATTTGTGTGTAATTTGACAGGGGAGTGTCCTTTCTGCAAGCCATTAAATGACATCATTCTGACACACAATCCTGTTCTCCAGTGAGAACGCAAAGAATTCTCCATATTATCAGAACTCTGAAGGGGTTGGGCCTAGAAAGCTAGCCTCTCCACCCACTTTCAAAACACATAAAAAGAGACTGCTGGGACAGGTAGAGGCATTCAATTCCATTTGCTGCGGAGCATGCTGACCGACGACTTCACATCCAGAGATCCAGACTTCAAATCCATCAATCTCCAGAACCTGTAGCAGTACCCAGAAAGCAGAGCAGTATCCAGAATCCAGAGAGGCTAGACCAGCAGAGCAGAGCTGACCCAGATCACTGTGAAGTGCCGAGACCAGAACTGGAGTCCAGTCCAAAACCTGACCAGACCCGTGGCGAGGCCTATGTCAAAAATATATTGTGAGTACCTAGCAGAACTGTGCAGAACCAATCTCTTAGTTAAAATAATCTAATCCAAACTATTTTAATCTAAGTAGAACTGCCTCCTAACTGTCACTTGTCAATTCTGCAGCCGCATAGCTGTCACTTGTCATTTTCTAGCTGCAAGCTGTAACCTGTCGCTTTGAACTTTTAAAATTTCAAATCCGAAAAACAACCTTCACAAAATCGTTCATAACTCCGTAACCGTTTGTGCTAGGAACTTGGTTTAACTTTGAAAGCTTAGAATCTCAGCTTTTCAACAAGCTTAGAACCGACTTGCTACTCCTTATACTTTTTCCGTAATCACGATTCTCGCACTCGCAAATTTTGCTGCGATTTGCAATTTGGCCCGATTTCTTTACTTGTAAAAAGATAGCTGCTTTTGCTTGAACTGCTAAATTTCATTTGCCTCTTAAGAACCATCATTGCTAGAGTGAGCCTGAACTCATATTAACTAGATACCACTCACCCTGAACCTCCTGAAGGGAATTAGAATCATTTTCAGCATATTTCTCACTGCATTGTCACCATATTCAAAGCATTTTGCCTGTGTTTCAAAACTCCTATTGTTGTATAAGCTGCTGAGGGGGAATTGAACTGAATTCTATTTGATTGCATTTCTAAGAACTGTGTGCTCTCCTCTTCACTTCCTTACATTGCATAAGGGGGGGGTAGATTGTCAGAGAAAAGTGATTACATTGTTTTGTTGAAATCATATTGAGCATTTTCTGTATTGCATTTTCATTCAACATTGCATCCATCTGAAACTAGATAAAGCATTCTCTACCACCTTATTCTTCTGTTCCTATTCCCAAGCGTGCTACCTCATCTTTTATACTACTCCTGGGTAATCAAATCAGTTTATTAGTAGAACATTACCCATTGTTGTTAACTGCTCATGTTCTGAAGTGTGATATTAATTATTAATTTATTATAAAGTGCGATATATATATATATATATATTGTTTACATTCTCAAATAAACCGTTTAAACTTGCAAAACAGAACTACTTCTTGGCTCAGTGGGGCCAGGGGGGTTCCAAGAGAGGGGTGTTATATAGGGGTAGTCATCCAGAACTCATGAACTGGACAAAGATATATCAATAAGGGTTTCCATTCAGTATCCCAGACTAGGCATTGACTTAGCTGTAGTGTTGAATTGAATCCTCTTACAAATTGGGGGCTTGAGCCAGACGTTTGGGTTAGATCTATCACTTGTGCAGATTAATACAGCGTGCCAGCTGACCAGATACACATATCCGGTCGGATCACCACGCTGTGTTACGCTGTAAAGCACTCCTCAAAGGAACCCTCTAAGGAAAAGGTCTGTTTTGCAAAAATAAAATACAAACTTCTGTAAGTCAGGAAGGAACTCAAATTCTAGAATGACGACCTTGGTAGATATGAAAATAGCCAGAGAGCACTTCTTACATAAGCTATTTGTGAGAGGTGAGTGGACTCATCAGGACCAGACGGTCTGGTGGCAGGCAATCGCACCCCAGATCACTGAAACAGGGTCAGATATATGGAGAGATCAGGGTCCCCTACATGTGGCCCTGAGTGAACTATATATGCCCCCTAAGGCCAATGATGAGCACCACAAGATTGCCAGGGTAGCGGCATATTTATATTTACATGTGAGAGCCATGCAGGACAAATGTGCTGAAGGCCAAGATCTGGCGAGTAGGCAACTGCTGGCATTACAGAAGGCCCAATCTGATCTGGACTCTTCTGAGCAGAGGCTGCACAGAAGCCAGGAGTCCGAAAATGAGAGTAGACAGCACATCATTAAAATAAAGAAGGATATGGATATCCTGCAACAGGAAAAGGCTGACCAGGATACCAAAATTCTGGCTTTGCAGAAGGAACGCCAAGACAGTTTGGACTCCCTACTGCAGAGCCAGAAAAAGCTGGAGCAACAGATCAATTTCAACAGGGCATGCACAGAGCAGGTAGCCACCCTGCAAATCCAACTAGACAGAGAGAAAGAGGAGAGCAATAAACTGATCCTGAAAGACCTGGATACCCAGGCAGAGTTTGATCAGGAGCGCCAGAAAGCTGGTGCCTTCCAAAGGCAAAGGGACGACCTGGCATCACAAATTCAAGCTCTTGGTCAGGAAAGGGACACCTTAGGCCAGGAAGTCTGCCACTTAAGGAGAAAAATGGAAGAAAATCACCTGGCCCACCAGGGACTGGGTGACCTCCAAAAAGAACACCAGGACTTGCTAGAGCACACCAGGAGGGTGGAGAAGGCTCTGGCAAGACAGGAGCAGGCCAATAGGGACACAGCTCAGGAGGTAACCCTCCTGCAGCAAAGACTGGCCCAGTGCTCCAGGACCAATCAGGAAACGCAGAGAGAGAATGTGGCTCTCTGCCAGCACAATGATAGGCTCCAACAACAGGTAGCGATGCAGGAGAGACTGATAGAGTCTAGTAAGGCCTTAACTGAGGAACTGAAGGCGCAGGCTCTTGCATTGCAACAGGGAGCAGGGGCGGATAGAGACCAGGTTCGCTGGGAAAGGGAAACTCCTGAGCATAACTGTCACGCCTGTGCCACGGGCGCATCCATTTACGCTCAATATGGACTATTTGTTTATCATTTATTTACAACAGACTCTTGGATCCATCTATATTTACTTTGGGAACTTTATTTCCCATTTGCGAGACTTTGGTGCTTTATTATTTTTTCCAACAAACTACGTATACCACAATGCACCTGGCTACAAGCATCGATTCCTGGCTGATCCTATTGGTTATCAAAGGAACCACACCCCCCAGAAGTCCTAGGGACTTGCCCTGCTTCCACCAGCCCAGGAACAGAAAGGGAGGTGGCCGATTGCCTGCAGGTGTGCTTAGCCAGGTGCAACCAATTAGCCTGCCTCTGTGCTGGGCTAGGCAGTATAAAGGCTGCTGCCTGCAGTGGCTCAGCCTCTTGCATCTGAGAGTCCTTCCTCCACCTTTCGCGTCTTTCTACGGATCTTTGTATGCTGTTTACCATCTCTCCTGCTTGGATCCTGCCTTGCAGCTTGCTACACCCTGCTGCCTACAGCCCTAGCCTTCTGGGCTCCCTGCCTCAGTCCAGCTCCTCTGGGCTTCCTGCCTTGCAGCCTGTTACACTTCGCTGCCTCCTGCCATTGCCTTCCAGGCTCCCTGCCTCACAGCCCTGCTCCTTTGGGCTCTCCACATTGCAGCTGATCACGCTCTGCTGCCTTCCAGCTTCCGCCCTTGCCCTGCCGGGCCCTCCACATTGCAGCCTGCCTCACTCCAGCTGCCTTCAGCCCTTGTCCTCTGGGCTCCCTGCTCTGCAGCCTACCTCACTCCGGTTGCCTACAGCCCTTGTCCTCTGGCCTTCCTACTTTGCAGCTTATCACGCTCCGCTGCCTACTACCTATCTTTTTCCGCTGGGTTCTCGGCCTAGCCCGCTACAGTCCCCTGCTACCTTTTACTGTCAACGGCCCTGCCCCTCAGGGCCCACTCCTTGCCGCCCGGCCCTTCTGGGTTCCTTACCGTGCAGCCTGCTTTACTCTGCTGCCCTAAGCCCTTTTCATCTGGGCTCTCTAACTTACAGCCCTGCTCCTGTGGGCTTGCTCATTGCTTTCCTGCTCCTCTGAGCTCTCAACCTTGTTCCTTACTGTCCTCTGCTATCCTATCCTGTTACACGACTTTCCCTTCATTTCCTTCTGCTAGTTTGCTATCACCTCCTTTCCTGGATTTGTCTGTAGTATCTTCTCTTGTACTGTTTGTAGACCCTTCTGTACAGAGCTTGTCTGTTGGTTCCCATCAGTCAACCTCTGCCCCTTCCCTTGTTTCGTTTCTACATTACAGACACCCATAGCTGCTGTTCCAAGCCATGAGCAAACAGCGTGGGCCTCTGTTATAGCAAACTGTGTAGAAGGCTAGAGTATTTCCTAAGGTTCGTGGAATACTCTTTTCCTAGATCTGTATACACCCCAAGAGGGAACTCATTCTGTACCTTTTTCCCTTGCTACTCTGGCCTACTCTTTGTTCTCTTTCCTCTCTGCTGTGTGTGTACTTATCTGTCCACTTTATTTTGGCACAAACACCCAAACCCTTTCTGGGTGTCTTGTGCTACTCTTAATAGAGTGCCATCCCTGACAATAACCTCAGGAGCCCTAGTACCAGAGGCCTTTATCTCTCTCAGTCCCTGGACTCTGCCACCCCCATATCCCCTGGCGCACATGAGCACCGGGCCACAGGGATGGCAGATTACTATCCAGCCAGAAGCATGGGGCTCATAGGCCAGTACCTCCCAGGAATGGATGGGCGGGCATCCGGGTATGGGCACCCAAGCACAGTGCAATTTAGTGGGGAACCCCAGGAGAATAGGCCCATTAAGGGCATCCTGAAAACTTCTGCCCAGTTAGGTCAGTGGGGGGGGGTACCCATTAAATCCTGGCAGCAAGGAGGAATCTGAAGACTCCTCTGAACGGCGCAGGACACAGGAGACCAGGTCCCCACATTCTGCCAGCCATTCCCAGGCTTGCAGAATCTGGGAAAACCTGGAAGATCAGACAGGAACCTCTGGGAGCAGTGCCTCTGAGTCAGAGGATGAATGGACCAGGGTTACCTGAACCAAAAAGGCCAATAAGGCAAAAAGGGCCTTGCTTAAGGACCCATTGAAACAGATTAAGGCAATCAGGAGTGTCATCACGCCTTATCATAAGAACGCCAAGTACTCTGTTTGGGAACACTTGGAGCTCTATGAGCAAATGATGGAGACTTTTCATTTGAAGGACAGCCAAAGCTGTATCCAATATGTAAAGTCTCCCCAGAGTACTCCTGTTTCTTTGCGGGGCTGGAGGACCAAAATCATTCAAGGTGGTCCACCTATAGGGCGGCCATATTAAAACATTTTTCTGTTCACAGAAATCCCCAAGAGGCTCGCAAGGCAGCCTACAATTTGCAGTGTGGGGAGGATCAGGCCCCACAAGAGTCTGTGCAAGAATTAAAGCGTGCTTTTGCGCAGACCACCAGAAGGGTGTGCACAGACAGCAGAGAATTTATCAATACTTTTTTCCATGCCTTGCCCAAATACATCATGACCCAGCTCGTGAGAGATTTTCACGAGAAAAGATCTTTAGACTGGGTCATTGAACAGGCTACCCAGAACTATGAGGTGCAGAAGCCCATAGAAAATAAAAATAATGCGCCCAAAAACCCCAAAACCAACAGCACCCCTGCTGCTGCCAAGGTGGCAGAGGTAAAGGTTGCCCCCGTTGTAGATTTGGAGGTGGGGGGGCCTAAAAACCTGCCTGCACCAAATAATTCACAGCCCAGAAGGCCCTTGGGCCAGTCACAGACAGGGAGTCGAGGAGGTAGTCCCACAAATGGGGTCCCCCGCTCCCCTGACTATGTAAGTCACCGCTACAAGGGAAACTGACCAATCCTGGGTTATGTGTGGACTCCTCCAGCCCAAGGGGGGGATCCAGCCAAGCACCTGACCCGGGGAACTTCCCTCCTAACTTCCCCCAGGAGGGCAGAAATTCTCCAAATCCTGGGCAGAATTTTTTCCCCAGGTATCCACCCAATTTCCAGCCCCAAAATCATCCATCCTTCTTTTCCCAATTCCCTGAGCTCAGACAACCTAATCCGGGAGAGGGGAGGCCAAGGGTGGAGGGGTACCAAAATCTTCCCAACCAGGGGTACTACCAGAGAAGGGATAGCTACCCTTCCCGGGATCAGCCCAGGGGAGAAAATAGAGCCCCGTATCAGCCCGAGCGGGTTTCCCAGTTAGAGCGCCAGGTCCAAAATATAGCACGGGATCTGGGTCAAATACTGAGGGCTCAACAGAACCCTCAGATGAGCATGCCACCCAGAATGCCCCAAACTCTGGACCTGGTGCTCCAGAACAATGACGGGGGCAGCACCTCGATAACACACCAGTTCCCAGGGAGGAGGCACAAGGGGAAGGGGGGTGTAAAGCCTTGGAAGAAGCTTCCTTCCCAACTTGTAAACAGCCCCTGAAAAACCAGGAACCGGAAATAAAATCTCCTGCCCCTGAAAGCCCGCCTCCCAAGGAGCAGAGGGGGGGTAGGAGAAACAAAGGACCCAAAAAGACCCACTTTGTGGAGGAGGTACAGGTCTTCCAATTTGAGGGAGAGGGATCCTCAGAAGATCCTGGGAAAAGGATCTTCTCCTTCAGAGATGGGGGAACTCCTCCCAAGAAAGATGGGTCCCAAGGGATGTCAATTCAGACTGGGGAGATATGGAGACTGAGCTACCGCCGCCCATCATCTCATCCCAGAACCCACAATACCGAAATCCCCTGGTTCAAACCCATCCTGGTGACTGCCTCCAAGAAGGGGGGGGCGGCCCAGAACCGGAACCAGCGGAACCCACAATGGCTCTGATCTCCAGTTGCCAACTTTTTCTTTCAGATTCCCAAGGCTCTCCACAGAATTCTGCCCAAATCTCTTCTCTAGCAATGTCCAAAACCAGAAAGTTAGCCCATCAGTTGTCCAAAAATGTGCATTATCTGTGCCCCCTTGAGGAGAAGGAGGGAAGATACTATGCCCCGGTACAAGTACAGGGGCAGGGTACAATTTTGGCACTGGTGGACACTGGATCCCAAGCTACCCTTCTGTCCAAAAGGGCCTTTGAGGAACTAAATGCCGGAAGGGGGGAGAATTACCGTATTCCTCTCACCTCTCTTCCTGGACAACTGCAGAACTTTGACGGGAAGGAAATTCCCGTTGAGGGGACTGCAGACTTGGACATTAAAATTGGGCGACACAAGGTGAAACACCCAGTCATAGTAGTGACTCCAGAGGGCACCCCTTGTTTACTAGGGAATGACCTCCTGAGAAGGTTGTCACCCCTAATAGATTGTGTAAACAAGGTCCTCTGGACTCAGACTAGCCGACCAATAAAATTAAAACAGAGTGTCAACCATGTTAGTTTAACCGGCACCTGCCACATGGTTGAACAAAAATCTGACCAAGTAGAATTTCACTTCCAGAACAACCAAATTCCAGACGTGACAGTAATAGCAGTAGGACAACAGACTGGTGATGGGGGGTCCTCTCTATTTCTGAAAATCAACCTTGCTTCCAGTTTAAGGTGGTATTCCACACTGGAAGGAAACACCCTGAAATTCTTTACTAATCCACAATCAGAAACTCCCACTCCTATAGTCCAGAAAGATGTGAAATCAGCTCAGAGCCTGGCTGATATTCAGCAAATTGGAGAGCAGTTGTTCATCCCTGTTCAGTTAAATGATGGGAAGGACTCTGTTCTCGCTCGAGTGTGCGTGAACAATGGTAAGAGCTTCATCAGCGAAGCCATGTTCCGCCAACTCCCAAGAGATCCAGCCATTCCCACATTCAAACTGATAGAGAAATGGGAAATGGACCTGGAAGCACCTAATTCCAAACATCTCCTGCAAGCAGGTGTATGCTCAAAATCTCCATTGCCAACAAGAGCATAGTCCATAATTGTTGGGTCGTGCGAGACGTCACTGCCGCCTTTTACTTAGGCAGTGACATTCTCAATCGCTTTGCCATTAGTTTGGACCTAATAAACTTCAAAGCTTGGTCCCGATTAGCGGACAATCCCATGGGCTTTGATGATCCAGAAAGCATTTATGGCCAGCTAAATTGCTACCTTATGCAGTTGAAATTCAGATTAAAGAGGAAGTCACCATCCCACAAAGGACCCGACAATTCTCCCTGGAAGTGAAAGTTAAAAGAGGACAACATTTGAAAATCCCTGATGCTTACATACATCTAAATGCTTCTCTCCAACAGCAAGGGTTAGGGGTAAACCCAACACCATTAGTTAACATAGAACATGACACCATTCCAAAAGAGGTGGATGACAGCGACTTAAAGAGTATTACTCTAGCCGCAGGCACCATTATTGGAATGGCGGTTGATGACCGACATTTTTCCATTGATCTAGTAAATGAACTGTTAGGACCAATCCCCAAGGACTGTTTTGACAGTGACAGTGAGGACAATACAACACCAGACAGGATTTTTACCCGGCATGGGGGGAACTTCCTGGTGTACACTTCCTGCCCCTATGGTAAGGAAGATGTGACTTGTGACTTCAGGAGGGATGAGGTGATTTTCCAAGTCCATGAGGGCTGCCTTTCCCACTTGAAGCGCCCAGTCCAAATCAGCACTCTGACCAGGGACTTCTCCACCCAGCTGGAGGAGGCCGCTGAGATAGCCAAACCAGAAGTCTTTCCAGGCTTCAGGCAGATGGTGGAAGAAAGAGTCAACCTAGCTGATGCCTGTGTGACTCTGGAACAGAAGCAAAAGTTGAAACAAGTTTTATTGGATTTCCAAGATCTCTTTGCGGTAGACTCATATGACTGTGGTCGCACCACACAACAACAATCCCCACAGACCCTGGAATGACTCCAGTGTTTGTGAAGCAATATCGCTTGCCTCTCGCATCCATGGAGTCCCTTACTGAAATAATTAAGAACCTTGAGTCCCGGGGAATAATCCGTCCAGTCCACAGCACTTTCAATAATCCGGTGCTGGGAATATTGAAGCCAAAGGGCCAGTGGAGACTCTGTGCCGACCTCAGGGAGCTCAACAAACGGGTCCATACTTCCCGATGGCCTCTGCCCTACATTGACCAAGGGCTGGCCCAGATCCAGGGGTCACAGGTATTCACTGCAATAGACCTGACCAATGGATACTGGACTGTGCCTGTCAGTAGGGAGGACCAATACAAGCTGGCTTTTACCTTTGGGGGCCAGCAGTACACATGGACCCGGACTCCCTTCGGATACCTTAACTCCAGCAATGAATTCAACATTTTCCTACACAAGGCCATGCCCGACCTGGGTGCAAGGGGTAACCTGGCTTATGTAGATGATGTCCTCATCAAAAGTTCATCTGTGGAGGAACACATAGCGGACATCCGTTATGTTCTGACCCAGTTGAGGGCCGCCGGAGCAAAACTTTCCTTTCAGAAAGCACAGTGGTGTAGAACCCGTGTAAATTTCTTGGGGCATGAGATTACTCCTCAGGGTCTCTGTCCCCAGGAAAAGAAAGTGGAAGCACTTCAGAAACTGAAAGACCCCACAACCCTGCGGGAACTAAGGAGCCTCCTTGGACTGACTAATTACAGCAGAAAGTTCATTGAGGGCTACCCAGAGGTCACCAGACCCCTGATTCATCTCCTGAAGGGGGGGGGTCAAGTGGGAATGGGGTCCAGAACAAGCCGAGGCAGTAAGACAACTCAAAAGAAGCCTCTCACAAGCACCCTGCCTAGCTTACCCTGTCAGAAACATGGAGTTCTGCCTGGAGACAGGGTTCTCTAATACGTGCTTGACGGCGGTATTATACCAAAAGCATGACAAGGTCAATAAAGTAATCTCCTATGCGAGCAAAACTTTATCCTCTGTGGAGGAAAAATTCAACGATTGTGAGAAGGCACTCCTGGCAACGGTGTGGGCATTAAAGAATTACTGCCCGTTCATCCATGGGGAACACATCATAGTGGAGACTCCACACCAGCCTCTGCAATATCTCCAAAGTGACAGAATCCGGGCCGGAAATGTGAGTAATTCCCGAATTACTTCCTGGATTCTGTCAATGCAAGGCTTTCCTGTGGAAGTCAGATATGGCCAAAACAAGAAGAGTCCCCTCGCTCAAGGTCTGGCTGACTTGCATGATTGTGCCAGAGAAAACTGTCTCGAGGACGAAAGTCTAAAAATCAAGGACAACACAGAGGCATACCTTAATTTTCCACACAAAGTCTTTGAAGAAGACAAGTGTGAGGGAATGCCCACTGTCTATGTGGATGAATGCTCGTACCATGTTGACGACAACGGGGAGAAAGAACTGTTGGCGGGCGTAGGGAATGCATGGGTGAAGGAGTTCCCAGAACCCTCCGCTGGATACAAAATTGGTCCCCGAAGTAGTCAGGTGGCAGAATTGATGGCTGTGCATCAGGCCATCCTCACTGCTGTCCAGCATCAACTCCACGAACTGGTCATAATCACAGATTCGGATTATGTACGGAACGGGTTCGTGGACCACCTGGTTAATTGGAAAACCAGAGGCATGTTATGTGCTAATAAAAAACCCTTGAAACATGGGAAGTTGATCCAAAACATTGATGATCTGTTTACCTCGAATGAGATGACCATCTATTGGAAAAAGATCAAGGGTCATTCCAAAGTAGAGGGACCAGACAAAACTGGAAATGACTTAGCTGATCAGCTGGCCAAAACCGGGGCCATCCAAGGGGATCTAATTGAGATTGAGTCCCTGTTGGGGGAAATTCAGGTCACTGCTATCACTAGTTCCCAGACAAATGCTCACAATGATCTCTCAATTGCACAATGGAGTAAGGAGACCCCTGATGCTGATTTGATTACCGCTCAGAAGGGGGATCCAATAATTGGTAAATTTTACCAACACATTGAGGACCCTGAGAACTTTCCCCTGACGGATACCGATTACATTGGGAAAGAGGACCTAAGAGTGTTGATGAAAGGTCCAAAAATGTTCCGGATCCAAGACGGTTTGTTAGTAAGGAAATCCAAAGCTGGCCACGATCAGTGGGTGGTTCCTACCTCATTCCGAAGCCTGATGTTCAGTCACGCCCATGATGCGGCCACTGCCGGTCATAGGGGGTTTCACACAACACTGGAAATCTTAAGAGAGGTTGCATACTGGCCACACATGGGCCAGGACCTCAACCAATATTTGAAGGGTTGTCTTGTGTGTGCACAATTTCAGCCAACATGCCTCTCACACCGGGCGCCTCTCCAAAAGAGGGGAATGACACTCCCATGGTCAGATTTACAAATCGACTTTGTAGGCCCCGTGATTCGATCCGCTAGGGGGAATAAGTACATGTTGACTGTCACATGCTTGTTTACCAAGTGGGTGGAATGTCTCCCAGCCCCAAACTGCAAGGCAGAAACGGCAGCTGCCTTGATGATTAACCACATCTTTTCCCATTTTGGTCTACCTCAAAGGATTGAGTCAGACAGAGGTAGCCACTTCACCAGTGAAGTGATGACAAAGATGTGGGAGATACTGGGGGTCAAGAGAAAGCTACACATTGCTTACAGGCCAGCTTCTTCTGGAGCAGTGGAACGCTACAACCGGACAATTGTGAGCATCTTAAAAAAGTTTGTGGCAGATTCTGGGCCAAGTTGGGATATCCGATTACCTCTGGTCCTAATGGCCATCAGATCTACCCCTTCATCTGCAACCAAAATGTCACCATTCGAGTTGATGACTGGACGCAAGATGGTGCTTCCGCAGCATTTGCTCTACAGGACCCAAGAGCAGACACTAATAAATGCCTCCACAACTCACGAGTATGTGGAGAATTTAAGGAAACACCTTCAACATGCTTTTGCTTATGCTCAGCGGAATCTAGAAAGATCAGCTGATAGCATGAAGACCCACTATGACCTGAAAAATTCCAGGAAGGAATATCAGGTGGGGGACCAGGTCTATTTATACAACTTCCAAAGAAACCAGGCGAAACCGCGAAAATGTTTGCCTACATGGAAGGGACCCTATGAGATTATAGACAAGATCTCCCCTGTGGCCTACAAGATCCACATCCCCAAAGGCGGTTTGGCAGAGGGGGAAGACAAGTGGGTCCACATTAACCAGTTGAAGTGTTGCCATCCCAGGCACACTCTGCAACAACTGGAGGAATCCTCTGGAATCCTAGAGGGTACTGTCTCAGATTAATTCAGTTCTAACTTAAAATATCCTACATATAGCCTATGAAATTCTGTGTTTCTCAAGTTTGTGTGTTCCTGTTGCTTAATTAAAAAAAATGTGCATGTTCATATCTGTTGAGTTCTAAAATATATATGCCACCCCACTATATCAATGGTGGGGGAGAAATGACCATGAATAGGTATTGCCGCTCTTCCTCTGTCGTCCTAGGAGAAAGAAAACCTGGAGACTGGCCAAGGAGGACGATCCGGAGACCGGGAGCCGAGACCCGAGGGGCCCAGGGTACCGCCCAATATTCCCATCAGGACCGGCGAGGAGAACCGATCGATCAGTACCGGATGGAGGAAAAGATGCTGAACTGTGCCATTTGCAGAATTGGAAGAAGATTATGTGGACATACCAGTGCGTGGGTCATCACCTTGTGTGCACCCGACTCCCCATCGACTCAAATTCAAAGTGGAGTCGCGTGGGGGGGCTTTGTTGGGTGTCCTGACCCACGTTTGAGCTATCATGCTGCAACATTTGGTGCTGTGGCCTTACAAAATCCAAGATGGCCAAAAAGCCCACATGTGCACCAGAATCCAGGAGAACCACGCAGTTTGTGCACACTAAAATGGTTGCCTAACTTGCCACCCACCAGTGCGAGCAGGATGGGCCGGGGTGCCATGGGTGAAATGTGTGCCAAACGAAAAACCGCACTTTAAAATCACCTTTTGTTTCTCTGAATGCCAGCTCTTAGAAACATCAGAGTTTGAACAGAGTATACCTCATGTGATCGTGATGGGTGCATGTAATTTCAAACCACTGTGTATCTATGAAATATGTCTTTAGGTCAAATATAGATTTGTGTGTAATTTGACAGGGGAGTGTCCTTTCTGCAAGCCATTAAATGACATCATTCTGACACACAATCCTGTTCTCCAGTGAGAACGCAAAGAATTCTCCAACCTATCAGAACTCTGAAGGGGTTGGGCCTAGAAAGCTAGCCTCTCCACCCACTTTCAAAACACATACAAAGAGACTGCTGGGACAGGTAGAGACATTCAATTCCATTTGCTGCGGAGCATGCTGACCGACGACTTCACATCCAGAGATCCAGACTTCAAATCCATCAATCTCCAGAACCTGTAGCAGTACCCAGAAAGCAGAGCAGTATCCAGAATCCAGAGAGGCTAGACCAGCAGAGCAGAGCTGACCCAGATCACTGAGAAGTGCCGAGACCAGAACCGGAGTCCAGTCCAAAACCTGACCAGACTCGTGGCGAGGCCTATGTCAAAAATATATTGTGAGTACCTAGCAGAACTGTGCAGAACCAATCTCTTAGTTAAAATAATCGAATCCAAACTATTTTAATCTAAGTATAACTGCCTCCTAACTGTCACTTGTCAATTCTGCAGCCGCATAGCTGTCACTTGTCATTTTCTAGCTGCAAGCTGTAACCTGTCGCTTTGAACTTTTAAAATTTCAAATCCGAAAAACAACCTTCACAAAATCATTCATAACTCCGTAACCGTTTGTGCTAGGAACTTTCCTCTGAAAGCTTAGAATCTCAGCTTTTCAAGAAGCTTAGAACCGACTTGCTACTCCTTATACTTCTGCCGTAATCACGATTCTCGCACTCGCGAATTTTGCCGCGATTTGCGATTTGGCCCGATTTCTTTACTTGTAAAAAGATAGCTGCTTTTGCCTGAACTGCTAATCTTCGTTTGCCTCTTAAGAACCATCCCTGAATCATTGCTAGAGTGAGCCTGAACTCATATTAACTAGATACCACTCACCCTGAACCTCCTGAAGGGAATTAAAAGCATTTTCAGCATATTTCTCACTGCATTGTCACCATATTCAAAGCATTTTGCCTGTGTTTCAAAACTCCTATTGTTGTATAAGCTGCTGAGGGGGAATTGAACTGAATTCTATTTGATTGCATTTCTAAGAACTGTGTGCTCTCCTCTTCACTTCCTTACATTGCATAAGTGGGGGGTAGATTGCCAGAGAAAAGTGATTACATTGTTTTGTTGAAATCATATTGAGCATTTTCTGTATTGCATTTTCATTCAACATTGCATCCATCTGAAACTAGATAAAGCATTCTCTACCACCTTATTCTTCTGTTCCTATTCCCAAGCGTGCTACCTCATCTTTTATACTACTCCTGGGTAATCAAATCAGTTTATTAGTAGAACATTACCCATTGTTGTTAACTGCTCATGTTCTGAAGTGTGATATTAATTATTAATTTATTATAAAGTGCGATATATATATATATATATATATATATATTGTTTACATTCTCAAATAAACCGTTTAAACTTGCAAAACAGAACTACTTCTTAGCTCAGTGGGGTCAGGGGGGTTCCAAGAGAGGGGTGTTATATAGGGGTAGTCATCCAGAACTCATGAACTGGACAAAGATATATCAATAAGGGTTTCCATTCAGTATCCCAGACTAGGCATTGACTTAGCTGTATTGTTGAATTGAATCCTCTTACATAACTCAGGCAAAGTATTTTTAATCAGGGCAAGAGGAATGGCATCAGCTGGAGAGGTGGATACAGGCCATAAATTGCTTTAAGTATCTCGATTTAGAGAAAACAGGAAAAGATGACCAGGATGATGTAGGGGCCACCAGCCGAGTTAGGGGGGCTCAGACAGGTGGTAGTGGTAGAAGCTACTTTAGCAATATCTGCACATATGCATTCAATTTTTGAAGAGAAAAAAAGTTGCGAGAGAATCACACAGGACTTTGGACGGAATGATAGCAGAGTCCATTTTATCAGGGACAGAAACAGAGTTAACCAGCTCAAATAGAGCCTTAGGTTTGTTTATGGCTGCTTCGATCTTGGCTTCAAAAAAAGTCTTTTTAGCCAAAGCAATCATCTGATGATAGTTAGTCAATAAATTGCGAAAGGTGTGCTTAGCTGTGGGAGAGTAGCATAGCCTCCAGTTCCTTTCAGCTTGCCTACAGGCCAGATTTTTTAGTTTGAGTTTGTCAGAGAACCAGAGTTCTGATCTGTGCGTAATGCTTTTGGAGAGCTTAAGTGGGGCCATAAGATCGGGCACTTCCAGAAAAACATTTTCCATTGTGATAAGAGAAAGGGAGCTGACAGATGAGAGGCATTCCGACAGAGCTGCAACAAGCTAGGAGTGAGATGTTTTCCGCCAGTTGTGCTTCAAGTCGGTAGGTTTAGGGGCCAAAGACTTAAGGGGAACATAGGGAAGAGTGAATTGAATAAGAAAATGGTCTAACCAGGCAAGAGGCTAGGGTAAGGACATTTCAATAGAAGAAGCCGGAGCACATATAAAGTCGAGGATATTACCCATCTTGCTTCCAAGGAGAGCACGTTGCCCCGGAGCTATCCTCTCTGGACACTCAATTATTGAGATTCTTCATGCAAGAGAATTGAAAAGAAGGCATTCTTTAAATAAATCACTGTAAAATATTTAGCTGTAGACTCAATGCTACATAATATTATGTTTGGATTTGCCACCAATGGGAATTGTGGCTCAACAATTTTATTCAGGAGGCATGCCTCCTGTATAAATCTCCACGACCCCCATCACTTTCTTAATTGAGTAGACAACTGTGTTGCATTGTAATTCTGAAGGAATTAATATGTAGTGCAGCAATGGTTTCATATGTCCCATTGCAGGCTTCCTTTGTTATGGGATACTGTTTTACTCATGGTAAAATGACTCCATTCTTCAATTTAATTTTGACTGCTCCCAATCCTTTTATTAGACCAACATCATATGGACTGTTGGTCCATAAGGAGCTTGGTGTGTGTGCCAAATCTTCTTGGAGAAAGGATGGTACTTTCCTCATTGACTTCTTCTGGGTAATCTCCCTGTCCTCAATATGAAACTGATATGCGACACTTATGCTAAACATCACTTTCTTAACTGAGTCCTCATCTGTAAACAATTCTTCATCTGTCAAGTTGTTCAGTCTTTGTTCTGAGTTGAAAGCCATTACTGTGTACCAGTTCACCCCTTTGTCATCTTTTCCATCTAAAACTACTCTGTCCTCTCTTACTATTGCTTCTTCCAGCTCAATCGTAATTATCTGCCCTTTTACCACGTCCATGGGTACTTCTGGCCTAAACAAAAACTCTGCAGCTATCCTAAATAGTTTATCTCGTATTCATGAAAGCCATGCCAGCAGCACATGTACTCCATAAATGAAGACTTCCGAGTTTAGTGGCACCCCTCTCAGTGCTTGTTGACCATAGAATGCTGTTACAAATTCTTGTGCATTTACATAATGGATACCTGGGGTAGAACACTTTATTCCCTTTTCAGTGAATGAGATTGCCATGTTTAGTTTACTCATCAAGTCTCTCTCCAATATGTTAACTGGTATCTTGTGAGCATATAACAATGACATAGACATGTTGTGTTCTCCTATGGGGCTAGGTAATTTGTCTGTAAAAGGAACCATAGTCATCACCCCAGAAAATCTTGCACGCCCATGGAAATGCCTGACATTGAGAATTTTCACTCTCTAACACAAGGTTGAATTGCCCATGTATCTACCAAGAAGGAAAGTGTCTTGTATGATATGGTCACCAAGACCCTTGGTTCCTCTTGTGCATTTCGTGTAATCAATAGGATGGAACACATCCATTTTCTGTGGCCTGTCCTATTGTTATTCTTGCCTATGCTGGTGAAAGGATACCCTTCCACTACTGTCACACACCCTATTCTAGGTGTAGGTGTTTGCCATGATATGCCATGATATGTTTTATTCCCACAGTGCCACTGTGTTCTGTTGTGCTGGTGCGTGTGCCTGCATTGGTGCTTGCTGTGTCGGAGGTTGCATTGCCTGTTGCATCTGCTGTATTTGTGGTGCTGGTGTCTGATAATTTGTGTCAGCTTGGGCATAATCTGTGCTATACAGTGGGGGTATACTTCCCCCCTCTTGCGTCTTCTGCTTTCCATTTCTGTTGCATTCCTCCCCTACTTCTACATACACCTGAAATGTCCATCATTTTCCCACATAGCCAATACTGTTGTGGAGGTCTTCCTAATCGTGGTTGCCGTCCATTAAACCCTCCTCCTTGTGGAGCTTGGAATCCAAACTCTCTGCCTTTTGGTGCAAACCCTAATGCCCAGGGATAATAATAATACTCTACTCTTCTTGCAAAATTCCTGTTCAGTCCTGACCTCTTGTTGCACTACTTTATAACTTTCTCTCACACTTGTCAATACTGCTCCTTCAATTGTCAATTTTGAGTTTTCTCTGAACCAACTGTTCCTCAATCTTTCTGTCTTCAACTTTCTTTCTATCCTTCTTGATTTGTTTTAGTCGACAATAGTCAATTGTATTTCTGCCCATAGTTTTAATTTCACAATTTTACTCAGCTATCTTTGCACTTCTTCAGGAATCCCCTGGCATATTAGGTGGTAAAAAATAGTTATGCATTTGTTGCATGGCTCCTTAGTCAATAGTCTCCATTTCTCTTTAATGTCCTGTATATATGTTGCTGGATCCTCGTCTGGTCCCATTTTACGTGTCATAATTGCACTCATATCTGATGAGTCTGGGTACTATACCCTTAGTGCTCTCCATACGTCAGCTCAAAAATTATTAAAAGGCACTCCATCATGTTCAATCACCCCAGTATACCATTCTCATTTCCAAATGTCATCTGATTGTTCTCCCAGTATGGCAGCGAACAGGCTTTTCATGTCACCTACTGCTAATGTCATATTAGACGTCATCCTTTCCAAGTCATGAATCAATTTGCCTACTCCTGATGATGGTAGCTTACAAATTAATTTGTTTATATCCATTTTTGGCCTTGGGATGTATTGCAGCAGTCCTCCCCCTTTCCCTATCAAGGGGAATTGTGTTAGCCCGGTGCCACGTCCAAGTGTGGCTGCACCCTTTGTCTTAGTTACCATGTCTGTCATGCTAACTCTCTTGCATCTTGGTAGATTTCTTAGTCTATTCATGTGTGGCATCCTCTCTTCTAAACTGGTGAAGCTCACCTTTGGGCGTCTTGGATATTCAACAGGTTCTGGCCTCATCGCTGGTTCCTCTATCTCTGCCAACACTACTGCTTCCCCTGTCTGTATGCATAGATGGGGCTTGTGCTGCCTCCTTCTCACTCTCCTCACCTTCTTTGTCTTTGAACATTGTATCCTCACTGTCTTCATCCTCTTCATCCTTTCCGTCCTCAAAATCTAGTCTCCAAAATTGATTTACCCTATATGTTCCACTCATTACCTCTTTTAATACATTCCTTCCTTCATCTTGCAGTATGAGGAACTAGCAATGAGATAGGGTTGCAGAGACGTATGCTTTTTTCACATTAACCTTTATTGAAACACAAAAGGGGTTGAAAAATGCCTCTCTGTCCTTACTATCAGAGGTATTTCCCTACCTAACATAAAACAAATGGTCTGCCTGATGTCAAGAATTCTAAAACAAACCATCCTGTGTCCAAATGACTGTTATGGCCCTCAAATGCAAACACAAGTAACTCTAAGGTGAAAAGGGTAATGTCTTTGGCATGGAGTAGTGTATATATGTTAACAAAATGTCTAACTTCAGCACATCAACTTGGCTATTAGTCTGTATCTTTGTAGGATATCTGATGTATTCTCCTGCCAGTTTCCATTTCCTCTTGGGTATATTTTAACTCTGCTTTTACCATTCCTGCTGTATCCTTACCAGGACTTCCTTAACTGATGTATTTTACACACTGTTCAACTTGACCTTGACTGGCATGCTTCTTTATCAGGACTTACTTATATGAATACTTTTGCAGCTTGCATCTGCCTGGTATACTCTCCTGACGGGGCGTCTTTCTTATATGAATGTTCTTGTGACTTGAATCTTCTTGTTATATTCTCCTGCCAGGGCCTTTCTCTTGTAACTTGAATTTGCCTGGTATACTCTGCTGGTAGGGCTTTTCTCTTGTAACTTTGATCTGCCTGTTATACTTTCCTGCCAGGGCATTGCTATTACAACCTTAATGTGCCTGGCATATTCTCTTGCCCAGGCTTTTTCTTTATAACTTGAATCTACCTGGTATGATATTCTGTCTGGGTTTTTCTCATATGTGCACTCACACATTTACAAATTTGAGAGTTTCTTATGTGTATTTTATCTCTGTCTTGACTCTGCAAGATATACTATGATGCCAGGGATTTTCTAATATGCATAAGACCTAGACTTACATACTTGACAGCCTCTTATCTTTCCTTTGTTCTGTCTCTTTAAGTAATATTCACTTGCTTGCTTTTTCTCATACACTTTATTCAATGTCATTTACTGTCATGAGGATTGCCAATATATGCCCCATGTCCCCACTTCCCTTGGGTGGACTCACCAGCTGGCTATTGATGGTGTGTATAGGTTCTCCCATGGCTAGCCTGTAGCTCTTCACCATTCCTTTCATTCTCACCGCCTCTGCCTCCCAGCTTCTTTGCTTCTCATGGCTCCTGCTATTCTGTTTGGCATCTCTAAGGGATCAGGCAGTGAGGAGGCTACCTTTTGGCATCTGCCAATATGCTCTAAAGCTTCTTGTCTGCCTCTGGTGTCCTCGCAGCATGCTGCTCCTTGCAGTGCTCTCCTCCTAGTTCTCCCGGTGAGCCGGTTGGCTCCACAGACCTCACACCAGATCTGAAGTCCCTCGGTCAACACCGAAAGTACTAGAGTTCTCCAGCCAGCATCTCTCTGTCAGTTGGTCTGCCAGTTTAAATCTCCCAGTAGATTTTATGTTTTCACAAACAATAAAACACACCTCAGGCTTCTGGCCTTCACTGATCTTCACTGCTCTGTTCAGCTTCCTTGTCTCAGTACCTCTACATGTATGGCAATGGTAGTCTGTGCTTAGTGCCTTTTGTATATAACATTGGAAGGTACCCTCAGTAGTTCCTATGGGTGATTGAAGTGAGCCACTACAAATCACCCACTAAGGCATGATTTTGAAAAATCAGTTCTCGTTATTCCAGTGATTATAGGATATTTAATGTTCCTCTTTCTCTTCTCAGTTTTGGTTACAGGAAAAGGGGAAAGACATGGGGCCTCATTCTGAGTCAGCCGGTCTGGTAAAATTGTGCCGGTATTCATGGGTACCGGCACTTTACCGGACGGGCCAGCTCCTGGTTTGCCAGTGGGGCACCTGGGTTACCTCCAGCTAAGAGCCGGACGTAAGCCAGGTGCCCTACTGGCAAAAAGAAACGAATTACTGGCACATGTTCTGCTAATGACAGCAAATCCCCTCATGGAGGCCTACGGGACTCCATGAATGTGGATTTACACTGTCACTTCGATACCCATAATCCAGCAGACCAGATGCCGGAAACGGTAACTACATTTTCCGGTATCCAGGATACCGGCAAGCTTAGAATTGTGCCCATGGATTTTACTATTGGTCATGACTGGATGTTTTAAGGCAGTGTTAAAATATGTCAGACAGAAATAGGATGATAAAGTGGGGGTTGTTCGATTCTAATAGACCAGTGGTAAGATCTAGAAGGCCACCTTACTCCCCAAAAGGTTGCCTCTCCTCATGTGAAACTCTCACAAACAGCCGGCCCCTGGGTTTGTATCCGGAAGCGTCTGCCTTACCCTAGTCATGAGAAAAGGTCCCTGGGGAACCTATCAGATTCATCAGATGATACTATCAAATTCATCACAGCGGGAAACCCTATTCTCCTTTATGTTAGCCATTCTGAGGTTGGCAGGGCGGTAATTCCCCATGCCACCATGGCCCTTCCCCATTCCCATTTTGCCCCATAGGGCTCAATGGGAATGGGGAAGGCGCTAAGTGCGGCACCGTACTTAGCACCAAGGTCCCTTTGCGGGTCCCTACTTTAACGGCTGGTAAAACCAGCCGTTAAGGTCGAGTCCCGCAAAGGGACCTCGTAATTAGGCGAAACGGGTTAACGGCGCTGCAGCCTTTTACTGCGCCGTTAACCCATTAGTGCCTGGGTCGTAATGAGGCCCACAGGTTAGCAATATAAAAGGCGAAACAGCGCCGCACATTACTCACCGGACAGCATTGCGCACACCGCGCTTTCGCCTTCCGGCCCATGCTCATCTTCAAACTGCATGACAACACGAAAATACCTTTCCATACCTAAAAGGAAAGAAGCAAGACTTTATTATTCGAGCTAAGAGGAACATAACAACTGAATATAAAGACTGTAAAGCAGCAAACCTACGGAGTCGCAGCAGGCCTGCATTCCCACAGGGGGGCTTGCAACAGTGAAGTAACTTGGTCGCTGCTCGCCCCCTACATCTACTCGCCCCTGCCATGAGGAGAAGGACGGAGAATCCACCTTTTACAATATTAAGGTGAGGAGAAGGCCCAAGGGGAGGAAGGAGTTGAGGCCAAGCGAGGTGGGGAAACATAAAACAATCTGGTATTGAATCTAGCTCTCCTATATTGCAGACCCATCTTAAACCAGAGGCCTTACCAAGGGACCGCGAGAGGGTTCGAGACTGCAAATCATCCAACCAGGGCTGGGTGGTGTCCCCGTGGGTACCAGGTGAGCATAACAGTCCTTTCTCTTTCTTCTTCACGCTCGTTCTCTCTCCGCCTCCACTCTTTTCAATTCTTCCTTCTCCTTTCTGTTGCTGACTTCCCTAAATTTCTCTCTAGAATCATCGATTGCCTTTCCATCCAGTTTAAGCATTATTTACCATCCTATCCATTCATTTGGTACTATTGCTGTCTCATCCCTGTCATTTTGCCTGCCTCTCTCTAAACCTCTTACTCTACTTCTGTTAACTTTGCTTACAGACTGTGGTGCGCATCATATTATAGGACTGTAACAATCTATTGGGAGACCACGCTCAAAATAGGGAGCCCCTAAATAAGATGGCTGACAATACAGCATTTATTCTTGGATTCTACTAGCCCAATCTATGACTCATATAGAGCCACGTATATCCATTCCACTGTGCCAATAATGAGCCAAGAACCAGGCCAGGATACAGAGATAATACAAATGTATTTAAAGTATTTGTTCAATAAATTGCCTTTAATGGTTACACAAGCTACCTTCTCTGGGCGCAAAACACAGCTTCAAGGTAACACACGTTTTCCTTTTGTCATAAACAGGTAAATATCACTTGATACGATTCAGATTTACACAACTGACCCGTTTTGAGTTCGGCGGTAACCATGCCGCTATTGGCGGCATGGCTGCTGCCAAAATCGCGTCGGGGTCCCGGTCCTCGGAATGAGGACTTACCGGGCCATTCTGAGTTCGGATGGCCCGGTAATTCCTCCCTCCAAGGACCCGGACATGGTCCTTCCCCATTCCCATTTCAGCCCCCATAGGGCTGAATGGGAATGGGAGGGGGAGCAAACAGCGGGCCATTACGAGATGGCCCGTTGTTTGCTCCCTCTTCCCCTCGTGGGACCCGGTAAGCACGCCTGGTTTTCCCAGGCGTGTTTACTGTGTCCCTCGAGGGGAACTCGTAATGCGGCGTTACGGAGTGAACGGCGCCGGCACCTTTTACGGCACCGTTCACTCCGTACCGCCAGGGTCGTAATGAGGACCCCAGACTTTTGATTAATTAGAACCCTTCTTCCTTCACCCCAAAAACAATACAAAATCATTCTGCTATCAGGGTCACTTCCTCACTCACAGGAAAGAATGTATGGAGGTCATTATGAGTAAGCTGGTCCAGGAAAAATGCTTGTAAATTAGATGGTACTAAGAGCCATGTCATTTTTCCCAGACAGGCTTATTCCGAGTCAACTATCTGCCGGGAGTTGAGGCCTCTTCAGACAGAGAAATCGCTGAAGCACTGGCACGTTAACAATGGTGCCAGTGCTTCAGTAAGGTTTAAGGAGTGGTGACAGTTGGGAATTTCATTGTTGGACCAAGTACACCCCTAAGTGTAAATAAGTCTGGGGTTTACAGAATAAATAAATGCAACCAATTACTTTAATGACAATGGCCCTCATTAGGACCCAGGCGTTAAGGGGTTTACGGCGCCGTAAACGGCGCCGACCCTTAACGCCTGATTCCAAGGTCCCTTTGCGGGATGGTGATTTTAACGTTTGCTTTTTGCAGGCGTTAAAACCCATGCCGCAAAGGGACCTTGGTGCTAATTACGCCACCGTAATTTACGGTGGCGTAATTAGCGCCTTTCCCCATTCCCATTATGCCCTATGCCTATAGGGTAAAATGGGAAATGGGGATTTACCGCCCCACTCACCTTGGAATGGGGCGGTAAATCCACCATCCACCATGGTGTTACACCATGGTGGTAAGGGTACGACCCAGGCGGTAACTTACCGCCTGGGTCGTAATGAGGGCCAATAACTTAATTTTCCTCTAGTAAAGTGTGCAGTGGTTTAAAACTCCTTTGAACTTCCCCCTGTATCTATCTATTTGGGACTTCATTAAATTAATATTCAGTGAAATATACTAAAGGGTCTATGCAACTTGTCTCCATCCACTATTAAGGGAAGATATTAAAGCAAGGAGATCCCCCACACACCTTTTATCATGTGGATACATCTACTTACATTGGAAACCTCAATTTTTGGGCACTGAAGAAAGATCAACAAGGCCCCTCTTTGGGGACAACACAGATCTGGTCAAAGTCTTCTATCAAAGATGGTCGCCAGCATCCATCCCTCATTTGGCTCTCCTTTAACTGCTAAACTATATGCATTTCTATGCAAATAGGGAAGCATACTTGTCCCCAGCACTTAAAGGGTTAAGATTAGGGCCCATTTAGCATTAGCTTTCCTAGCTTCTGTCTCCCATGCAAGGTTAAAGCTCCATCAATGTTAAGGCCTCTCCTCCCACGTAAGGTCAGGTAGCTGTCTCAGGATTCACCTAGGTAGATTATAGGCCTCTCCTTCAAGATGCTTAGCTGCTCTCCCACCAAGATTTCTTTGTGGGCAGTATTTTTCTGTCTGTCCATCCTTTCTCCATATAGCAAGTGCTTTTTAATGCTTAAGTCCCTCCCACAAAATATTACTGTCAGGAGGTATCAACTTAATAGCCTCAAATTCATATTGGAACTCTGCAGTTCCCTCCCAACCCCAAGGTTCAACCCCTCTCTGCCGATAGGCCCTTGGACTTCTAGGATTGAATTGAAGAGGAGAGGGACACACCTTTTGTCATTTACAGTTTTTTCACAAGACAGCTTTTGCATTCAAAATTGCAAAATGTAATAATGTATCAATAAAGACCAAAATATATACATATGAATGTGCCCCTACTCATGATGGAAAGGTGGAACTGCCTTTCATTTCTGCAAGTTATTGCATGTGCAAGCTATGATTCTTCACCCTTTATGCAAAAACGAACATAGTTGGGGAATGTGAAATTTCCTAATTAGATATCTAATTTAATAGGCCATTAACTCCCTAACTTGCAGATTTATAAAATGTTCAGAGCAGCTAGAAACACCTTTTACGTTGTAACTAAAATCCCCCACATTGCATTTGAATCAAAGTCACATTAACAGGACTACCTGCAAATAAGCTTCAACATGACATCTGTCACAACCCTGTAACTATCAAGGTTCGAAAGTGACTGAATGATATGACATTTGTAATCCAAGTCGATGACCATTTATTTATACATAAGTTATAGTTTGGTTCCAGATTCTTGGTCCCATTTTGCCGAAAACACGTTCTCCAGGCCGGTGTTCCAGTCTCTGGGCTCAATGTTGATTTAGCCTGCAATGAAATGATCAGTCACTCTAGTGGAGTCAAGAGCTGAGGCAAAGCATACAGCAGAGATGTTGTCTCTCTGACCATGTGATCACATTCCTGTCACTCAAGAGCTGAATCTGTCTGCTAAGCATCAAAGCAATGGACTTTCAGAGAGGCAACAGAGCCAAGCAGATGTGCCAGTGGGGGTAGAACTTGAGAAATATGTCCAGCAACTAAGGGCATGTCTGCCTTGGACTCATAGGGGATTTACAATTATTATATGCATTTTCCATGTGCAGCCTTGATTCCTTTTACTAACTTGCATCTTGTAATCATTGTTTAATGCAAGTCTCAATCAGTGTATTTCTGTCAGAATTCCTAGCCGAATCCCTAGAACCCAGACACGTAGCATAGGAAATGCCTGGACCCTCAAGGTTGCCGGTTGGCGCAAGTATAGGCTGCAGCCTATTTGTGTGGCTCAGCACCACTTCCAAGATGGCCTCCA
The DNA here is from genome assembly GCF_040938575.1 of Ambystoma mexicanum. NCBI lineage: Eukaryota > Metazoa > Chordata > Amphibia > Caudata > Ambystomatidae > Ambystoma > Ambystoma mexicanum. The sequence continues at coordinate 1,155,155,538 of NC_090924.1, read as the reverse complement.
GAACTGCCCACCAGATGAAAAGAAAGATGGCCCCCGAATATCCAGCTCTGCAATATCCTTGGTGGCCTAGTGGTGCTGGGTGCAGCCAAGGGCTATGTAAGCCCCGCCCTGGGCCACACCCAGCGCTTAGCGTTTTCTCCGGTTGCTAATGCAGGCAATGTAAAGCTTCATGTGCACGTTGTGCTTTGGATCCAGTTCATCATTGTTTACCAGCACAACAAATACTTACCTCATACTTACCTCCGCTACATCCAGGACTCAGTAGGCAGACAACCGGCTCTTTGTTTCTGCATTTCTCCAGCGGGGCTTACCAGTCTTCAGCACGGCTCCTCTGCACGTCCTGCAACAGCGGGGCTCACCAGTCTTCAGAGCAGCTCCTTCGTACCTCCTGCAATCTTTCAGTGGGGCTCACCAGTCTTCAGCGCAGCTCCACCGCACCTCCTGCCATCTACCAGCGTGGCTCTACCGCTCCGCCTGTAAGACAGGAAAAAGACAAGCTTAGACTGCTGCTACATTTCATCACTGCTCCCTGCATAATACTCACCAGCAACGTTCTGGACTCTCCTAAACACAGCGCTGCGGATAGCAACTTGGCAACAAGAAAGACTTTATTACGAACATTCATTTCAACCAAACTTTCGTTTTAACATGTGCAGTACAAAGTGCTTTGGAATATCTTGCTTCTCAGCCATGTCAAACAAGCTAATCAATGTGGTACAGAATTTGAGGACTATATAGCACCACTGGGACATTTCAATGTGCAGATTCCATTCTAACACAGAGACAATTACCCAAAGGCACCAAGTGCGCTGCAGCAGGTCTGGGCCACTGTACCCTGAGAAGGAACTGGAGAGGACTGCATTTGCAAGGTGTCTAAATGATGAGCAAGGATCTAGGGTGCCGGTTATAATATCCTGGGAAGGTAGAAGGTGGTGGGGAGAGTGGATACACAGTAGCTTATGACCCCATTTATTCCCCTGTCCTTAGGTTATCCAGAGGGGCCAAATAACAAACCAGCTGTCCAGGACCCATATCAACCCCATACCAAATCACTTGCGGCCTACAGTCCGCTGGGCATTTGGCCTTGCAGCGTAACAGAGGGTAGGGAGTGTTTTGGGACAAGCAGCAGAAGTCAAGTTCTATACCACACGTGGACAGTCCAGATAATGGAACTCCTGCAGGGCCCCACAGGTAAGCGTTACATTTCTCTTGGTTTGCACACAGCATTGGTTTATTAATGAAGCAACTGAAAGTGAAACCCTAGTGTTCATTTGGTAATTCCCAATTGGTATTTTTTTATTTTTACAACAGTCCTTGTGCCACCTTCAGCAAGACACACATTTTTCATTTGATAGGATCCCTTCGCCTGTTCACTGTGTTAAGTCTTGGTCCGGCATTTATATTCCAGTATGTCCTTTCCGATTATATCAATGTATTTCACAGTAAGGACTAACCTGGCCTCTCTGTTATATCTTCTGGGGATGTCATTAAAGCCCCCCCACCCCCAGCTCTATCATGATCTCTCATGGGAAAGAGCAGGGGAAAGTGGGGTTTGCCTCAGACATCCCGTTTTGCTGCAGCACATCCTGCTCCTTTTCCTTCCTTAGGGAGTAGGCAGCCACTCCATATTTTATTTTTGTTCCCAGGTATGTTCCTGGAACCCCTTTCTTTTCCATGGTCCCTGGGGTCCCCCTGGACGTCAATCCTCCGGTTCCCCAGGCTGGAAGTGAAGGAGGTTCCGTTTTTTATGCAAAACATATTTCCCCAGGAGATAGGCAATGGCATTACAAAAAACAGCATAAGGTAGAAATAATTGCAGATAATTTACATCACCTTACAACTTTCCTTCTTAACATTTCTGAAGAATATGAATTAAACTACTCATCCGTTTCCATCTGGGTTTTCATCCTTACCTCTCATTCCTCAGATGGTTCCTCAGCTCGACCTTCACTGGGCTCCTCAATCAGTCTTAATACTTTTCTGGGATGTGTGAAGGGTCAGTAAATCAAGGCAGACAACAGCTTGTAGTTGTCTCTCAAATCCGACATTTTATAAAGTAACCATGTTCAAACAAAGCCTCTCTTGCCGTAAACTACCAAGGAATTTCCCACCTAGTATTATGGCTAAGGGAATAATCTCTAGCATGGGGAAGCTGCCACTTACTCTAAACAACAAAACATACAAAGGAAATTATATAGCAACACAATGCAACAAACAATGTTAAACAATATCTGAATGGCCTCCACCTGTCCCGAGTAAGATCCTTTCCCCAGGCTTTAAAGACAAATTCAAAAGTTCAAAGGAAAAGAAAAGTCTTGAACCGATTCTTACCAACTCCAGATCAAATCAAAAGTTCATCAAACAAGAATATACTGTTAACAATTCTTTGTTCCTGGATGAAAAGATCCCCTTCCAATTTCCAGCAAGTAAAATAGCACCAATGGTAATCTTGGTTTTGATGATAAATTGTATCTTCTTAAAGATAATCTGTCACAGTTCAAACGAAGGTGCAATATTATTTCCTCAATGACAATAATACACATTTCCTTAGAACCTCTGCAATTACAACTTTACATTTGGTTAGGACTTCTTCAGTAAATTTGGTATATTTGTCACAATGCTTCTCTTAGGGCTACTGCTTCCCTGCTTCTCTTTCGACAACCACACTTCTACTGTTATTTCCATGAGAACAGTCACCTATGTCCCACAGTACTTTTCTAATTCAATTCACTACAATGTGACATCCACTGCCAACTTCCTATACCACGACAGTTCAAGTACTACTACCACTGCTTCATAGTTTTGACTTATTAGGCACAATATGACAACACAATTCAACCTCTTCAGGCAGGCAAGGCACTCTTCCTTTTAATGGATTTCTAAAAAGGGGGAGCCTCTTTGCCTTTTCCATCTGTCGGGCTGCCAACGGAACAACCTGCTTCTGCTCACAAGACTTACTTCTCTCGATCTTCTGTACTCTTTAGCAACTCAGGTTGTAATTTACTTCTGCATACTCTTGACAAGCATTTCGTTCCCCTTCCCCAGCTTTTCTCACATGTATTCTGCTCAATAAATTACCCATGAGCTGTAGTACTGCTCTTTCAGCATCAGGTAACAATGCCACACTTGTATTTTAGGCCACTTGATGGTTGACAACTTCACAGTGTAGGTGGATAGCTCTTCGACTCTAAGCAAGACTGGATTCACTATGAAAAGGGGTTGGATCTTGGCTTGGGTAACTCTTGTTTTACTTTTGAAAGAATGTCGATCCTGCATATAGTATATGAAGTAAAGTAGTCTTTTTAGTGAAAAAACAATTGGGCACATGCAACCACTGTTGAAGTAGATTTTCAAGTTTACACGCGACCTTCCTTTGATGTTGATTTCACTCAGGGTTACTTTTAACTTATACAACATCAATGTTAGGTATTTGGAAATGGTTTAGTAAGCGTTCCTTCTTTTCAGTTATGGACACGTGGCCACTCCGTTTGTCAGAAAAGAGTCCAACAATGGATTTAATTGCCTTTTACTTCTTGTGTGGGTGTTAAAGCTTTTAGAATAAGTGCTACAACATTTAAACACTTCAAACAGTATGGAAGTTATTTAGGGGCTGGATACAGTTATGGGCAAGACTTGAAAAGTGTATCTGAATGCCGTGCTTCACTCACCAGTTTTAGGGACATTTTTTCTGTGGGTTGCTCTGTTTCCCCGACTTCCTTGACCACTGCTACTCCTTCTGGCTCACTTCGAACACACACCCTGCTCTAACACAGGTGTCTCTGGTCCAGCCACTTCAATTGGGAATTTCCTTCTCCTGAGACCCTCAACTTCCCTTCTGCTTCTGGGCTCCAGCACCATCACACCTCTGTAATCACAGCAGCTCGGATAGCTTCTAGCAAGACTTCTGCAGCACATCCTCTGCAATTTAGGTTTTGGAAGAACAGGACCCTGTCAGAACATTCAAGTGAAATGTGCCATCTCCACGTTCTGGCATTCATTCTTTGCTCTGTGAAGGCATCATGAAGTAAGACACAGACAACATATTCAACCTTCCAGAAAAAGCTGTATTTGCTTTAAATGTCAGGATAGAATAAAGCCTAACTTGCCCTATGCTAAGGTGGGATTTCCCTACCTAAACAAAACTAAGAATAGTCAGTGTCAGTAAGTTCAAAATGAAAAGTCTATCTCTGTCCAAAACCTATACTTGCACTTAAAACTAACTCTATACAATGTGTGGGGATGTCAGCAGCAACATAACTAGTGTTCAAAAGTAAAGTTCAGAGCTTCTTCCTGCTCTTTGGCTCTCTCTCAGCCTCCCCTTCCCTAAGTTCAAAACAGAACCACAATGACCTCCGGGGTCCATTACCTAAGAGTTCAACACAGTTCAACAGTTCCTCGAAGGTTTCTGAGTTTTCCATCCCAAAGGTTTTAACACAGTTCATAAAGTCTCAGGGGTTCCTTCTCCAAGAAGCTGACTCTTTCAGCTTGCAAAACCTAAAAGACAGATCAAATCTTCTAACTTTCAAAACAGTACCAGTTCAACTCCTTTCCGGCTTTTCAATAGTTCATACAAATTGCTCTGTTCCTGCATTTACCATTTACTTCAGCAAGTGTTATAGCACACATGCTCCTTTGCAGTTTCTTTCCTTGGCTCTTTTCCAAGTCAGGGTTGCTCGGTCTAGGCACAGTTGTTGGACCACTCCAGGCCACCCATTACAGGTCATGCAACCAATGACTCTGCTTTCCTTGGCCCTTTTCAGGCAGGTGTTACTCGGTCGAGGTACAGTTGTTCGACCACATGTTCCACCCATTACAGATCATCAAACCGGTAACCCAGTGTACCTTTGCAGTACTTCCGTATTCTTCAAGTTCTGGCCAACACAGTTGTTTTTCTCCCTCAACCTGTAATACTGTGGATTCTTATATCTTGGATCAATACTTATTTCACATTCTTCTTGGCAGTCTTTTTGTCTCGGTCACAGCCTGTATCACCTACAGTTCCTTCCATGATATTTAACCCTTTTCCTCCTTGGTAATCTTCTAGACGTTGCCACAATTGGTATCTTATACAATTCCCTCTCTGTTATTTTAGCTCTCCTCACCAATTTTCTTTCAACTGCTCATGATGTGTCATCACTTGCTCTGCTGTCATATTCAATACATACTCGGGGAAAGCATGACTCGGATTGCAAATTAACTAGAGTGATTTGTTTTTTTTAAAGCAAGCATTTATATCATGTGTTTCACTTATGTAATTTAACTAAAAGCCACATCTTGTGATTTGATGAAAAATGTTGTCCAGCTAAGAATGATGTCATAATAACTCTGCTGTTTCACCCCTGGTTAAATTATCCCTTTACTGTAACATTCAGAGCAAACAAATATTGCCTGGGCTCTACAGGAAAACATGCAAGTTGAGAGAAGGTGGGAAGCATGGTGCTATGACTCAAACATAGATTAAAAGAATTCTCAATGGAGCAAGTTCTATTTGCTCATTTGGTCACATTTCTTGATCTCAACCAAATTGGAATCAGGTATCAATTAGTAATACCTCATGGTTTAAGAGAGTACTCCTGCAATTGGTTTTGGTTACTTTTAAAGTGCAAACAAGCATTTCTATTTGCATAGAGCCAAATCTTCATCAGTGGCTTTGTGGACGAGGTGGCAATGGAATTACTCAATCTTGATTGGGACTGGTGGGTAGAATTATCTAAACCTGTATTTCAAATATTTATGAAACACAGTGGATACCACCGAGTTGGAAAACAAAGTCCTATTTCTTTCTTCAAGTAAGTCACAAGGAAAGATTTTGAATGGTGTTGTCTGAATCTTTTTTTCAATATCTCAGGCAAGAAATACATTATTGAATATGACTTCATGTCAACATTTTAAGACAGCGTCCGAAATTTCATGCTCAACTATTCTGTAATTTGCTGTGGTATGTTAGTTGACTACAAATAACCAAAACCTCAGAGACAATGGGCCTCATTACGGCTCTGGCGAAACGGTGCCGGTAAAAACCGGCAGGTAGCCACTGGACCTGTAAACAGTTACCGGCACCTGACTTGCGGTAACACCGGTGTAGTACCACCCTGGCAGGCGGAAAGTCAGGCGCCAGTAAATTGTTGTTCTGCTTTCCGAGTCCCATGGGACTCTATGGGAATTGGGATCACGGAAACACCGGCACCAGTAATAATGGTGCTGGTGCTTCTGTGAAAGTCTGTGGGCGGGTGCCGGTCCACCCGGCAAATCAGACGCACCGGGTGCGAGGGCACATTTACATCTTCTGGGTTACTATCTTTAGTCATGTAATTTCATCAATAATTCCCACAATGAAACTCAAACTCTAAGGGTCCCATGTCTAGAGGTAAAAAATTGTTCAGTTTTGGTCACAACATTATTCAATCTGCTTGGTTGTGACACATATGGTGGTGCTTTAATATCACTTAGGGCCACACTATAGCAAGGAAAATACTAAAACGAAGAGGAAAGAGGTGTTAAGAAGCAGAATATGTGCTTGGTAGGTCGCCTGCCTACACCTGTGGCATGCCTGCTCTGCTGTAGCGATTTCTGTTTCCTCCATAACACACAAGGAGGGTTTGTTTTATTATGTGCACCAAGCTAGGGCAAGATTATCTGACGTTTCTATTGGAGCTAAGAAAAATGCAAATTCAATTTGCAACAGCCTTCCTCCTTAGGTAGCAGGGAATGGAGCCAAATGGTTTTGTTACAACGCATATTATCTGAAAACATTTGCACTAGTGCAAAACAAGAGTCCGAAATTAATTAATTGCTCAGACAATTTGGTTGGGTTATGTTTGTCGAGTAACACATACTTATCACTTTTATTTTACTGTTACACAGCAAACATACTGAAAAATCAATCTGCTTCATTTTCGTCTCCCACCGAAAATATTTTTAGATAATATTTATTGGGGCAAAACCTGTTACCAAGCTGTATCTTAAACGTTGAATACTTGGTGCTACATTTATGTGCTCCTTTTTCACATTGACAAAGTTTAAATAATGTTCCCCCAGAAGTAATATGTAATAAACTGCAGTATAGAGTGTCATGGTTGGGGACAAGCACTGATGTCCGAAATGTTTTCATTATTGTAAAATATGACGGCAGAATGTGAGGCGGTTTGGCAGTGGCAGATGCAACAAAGGAGCACCTAGTTTGAGGCGAGACAACGCGCTCACCTAGAATGGTGTGGCAACAAACAGGTTTGTAAGAACAGTTGGGTTAAAAAAGCTTGGTGAGTGCCAAAGGCATCTCTGGAGTGTCCTGCTGGCCCAACAACAGTTTGATCGGTTTGATGCAAGGAAGCAGAAGGCTGTGGGCTGTCTTGGCTCTCTGGATACTGTGAGTCAAACTCAGGGTGCTCAGGGACAAGTTCAGTCCTTGTAAAATGTCTCTCTGCAAGGGAGGCCGATGCACACCTTCAGGAGTCTATGATGATGCCATTACTTCTTCACCGGGGGAAACTTCTCCCCATGTGGCCAGGGGATTGCAGCCACTACCTGATCTGGATTCTGGGGGCAGTTACATGAAGGAGGACCACATAGCGGGAGGCGACCCTCGAAGGGGTGATGCATCATTGGATGAGACATGGTACCCCCTTTCCCTTTTAGGGATACCCCCTCCATCCTGCAGGCCTTGATGGAATATTTTGCTGATCCCCTTAAACCTTCCACAAGACCTTTTGGTAACACCGTCCAATACTCTACACATAAAATACCAAGAACTGCCTACCACTCCCATACATATAGAAATACTGGGATGAGGAGGCTGAATGGAGTAATGCAGATCACCATGGATGAGAAGCATCAGATACGCTCCAGTGGTCGTGAGCATATTATAGGTGCCGGGCCATTTAAAATCTTTACCCAGCATGGACTCTGCCTGGGAAAGCTGAACGCTCTCGGTGTTGAAAGAAGGACAGAGTTAGGCAGAATCATATGCAGTACCCTTTGGGATCACCACACACAATTAAGACTACAAGTGCAAGTACAAATTCACCTTTGGTACAAGCCTGTAAAGTGAGCAGTATCAGAAGTTACACAAAGGACAGCAATTGCTATGGTTGAAACAAACACTGACTCAAGGTTTCTGGGTAAAAATAATATACATGTATTTACATTATCAGTTATAAAACAATTCACTATAATCAAGCAGCAGAAACATCACAATCTTAATATACTACACAACAACCAATGAATTCTGGACATGTTAAGCTCAAAATGAAGTGTGAGCAAAATGGCACTCCAGTAATTTAAAAAGGGAGGGAAAGACAATGTTATACAAAATTAAGCAGCACCAACACGTAAGTAGACAGGGCAATCTAGAAATGGCTTACTACAATGAGGATTTAAATCAATAGGCCTGGGCCAATGTTAATGGTTCAGAGTCTTTGCAGAGGATCACACAGTTCAGAGTAGTTTCCGGTTAAGGTTTTGCCAAGAGTTCGAAACGAAGTAAGAGTAGAGAAGGACAAGCCCTCGGATTGGCAAAATATTTAAAACACTTTAACCACGGTGGTACAGAACGAACAACCGGGTTTCAACAGTACCTTAGAAGAAGAAGAATGTTGTAGCTGATGCAGACGTTACTGGCAGATCCTGCAGGCTCACAGTTCTGACTGTTGGACTGACACGAAGGAGGAAGACTGGAGGGTCCTGCATTGCCCAGGGAAGAAACCAGCAGCAGAGCAAAGCACACATAAAAGGTGTGCTCCTTAAAACCCAAACAGGGTCCAGTCCTCCTGGCTATCCGGTTCACTGCAGCTGTGCACAGCAAATTCGACCAGGGGACGGAGGCCTTGCTTGAAGTTTGGCAAACTGGTTGGTCCCACCAGCTCAAGGGAAGAAGATTCAGACCCGCAGCAGGACTTCACCGTGAGATTCCGTAGTTGCAGCAGTCCTCTTCCTTCAGCTTCTCTTCGGTTCTCTCGATCCAGTGGCAACTCTGCCTTCCAAGTCCCAGAGACCTGATTTTTATGCAGTTTTCCCCCATTCCACAGCCTGGCTGTCAATCACACAGCAGGGTGGCTGTCCTGGCAGGACATTCACCTAGCCAATCAAACAAGAGTTTGACTTGGGTCTCCGAGGAGACCCTGTGCAGGGGGGCTAAAACCCCTCCCTCACATCCTGTCTACCTAGACTCTCAGGCGCCTAAAGAGGGTTTCTGTGCAGAAGCCCACCAAAGGACGGTGAACAAAGGAACCAAACCTGGTTTGGCGCGCAGAATAAAACACGAGAAAGACCTTTACAAAAAGAAATGGTGAATAAACCCAGCCAAACTAAATAAAAGTAAATGGGGCCCAGCGGATTTAAATTCCAGGCTACTAACATAGCCTAAAACAGTACCAAGGCTATTTTCATAGACTGCGGTAGGAAAAATATGGTTGATGCCACTACAACCAGCCAAATCTTAAAGAAAGGGGAACAAAATAATGTTCCATGAGAGACAGGCAAAAATGGATAACTATTAACCCTATCCAGTACTCCCTTTAAGATAGTTTGTACTGGGTCTGTGCATTTTAAAAGACTAATAAAGTCAATGGCAACTTTATATGTTCTGGGAGACAGTAGTCAGTCGCAGAAAATGGAGTTTAAAGTGGGAAGTCTGAAACAGACAACCCTGTGTCACTGCACTAAAGGTGCTGTGTGACACACAGTAAAAAGATGATGCCTATGGAGTAGGTGAGGCTCCACAGTCTATAAACACAAAAATGTTAAACACACAGCAAAACACATGTAATTGTGGGAATAAAGGCTCACACTCTTACAAGGTGAAAAAAAATAAATCCTAGAAATCCAGCAAAGCTGCTGAGGGACTCAGTAGGTAAGGGAAACAGTAGGTAAGGGAAATTAGCCATTCAGGAGAATTCTCCCTAACAGACGGTGAGGACGCTGAGACAAACGTGGAGCCGGTAGGCTCGGGAGAAAGGCAGGAGACAGAGGACTGCAGAGGCCAGTGTACCGTGCAGTGAACGCAGGAGGGAAGGAAGAAGAATCCTCCTAGCAGTCACAGAAACCTGGAACAGCCTCAGCACCACCCAAAAATGGAACAAGAGCCCAGAGGAAAGCGTGAGCCATGAAGGATATGGAAGCTGTCCGGTGAAGCCGCAGAGCCCAAAACTTGGAAGTGTGACATCAGAATGCTGCCTCCTATCTACTGTGAGGAAACTGAAGGACGCCACAAGAAACCGGCGAGTCCTAGCGAGTGAGAATGGGACACTGACAATGCTGACAAATGTTTATGAGGCGAATGAGGAGGCATATGAATCCAATATTACCGGAACAGGTTTTCAGAACAAATGTGAAAGAAAAGCGTAGAGGGTAAATCAGTTGAAAAGCCCTGGCAGGAGAGTAAACCAGGCAAAAGCAAGTATAAAAAGTAAATCAGGTGAAAAACACTGGCAGGAGAGTTAACCAGGCAGAAGCAAGTTTTCAATTGTATAAAGTAAATCAGATGAAAAAGCCCTGGCAAAAGAGTAAACCAGGGCAAAGCAAGACTGCAAGGGTGTAGAGGAAATCATATGAAACTTCCTGGCAGGGAAGTGCCCCAGGCCAAAAGACATGTTTAGAAGTGTGAAAAACCAATCAAATAAAGAAGTTCTGGCAGGGGAATACAACAGGTGAAGTCAAGTCTAAAAATAAAGTTGAACAAAGTGGCCAGGTATCCTATGAGGTTGAAACATGCATCCAAGTTGGTTTATGTATACAAATATTTTGTTGAACGAAGATCCCTAAGGAGAATTCATGCCCTTAGGGTTTTTAGGTGTTTTGAGGTGTCTTGAAGAAGTAACCTGGGGTTAAGGAGTTATCCCCTAGAACTGTGAGCTTTATCCATTGGGATCTTTTGTGTTGGAGTTATACATTTCTTTTGAACTTGAGCGTTTCGGTACTTACAAAGCCAAAGACATTACCTGTCACATATTAGAGTAAATTTGTAGAATGTCAGGGCATGGATAGGATTTCAAACACAGGACATTTTGCTTTTGACATCTTGACGCTGGACAGAACTTTTAGTTTTGGTTGAGGTAGGAAAACACCTCCTAGAGTAGGGAAAGTGAAGCCTTTTCCAAACCCCTTTTTTAAAAATAAATGTTTATTACCATAGCCATGAGGTCACTGTGTCTGTATTCAATTCCTTCACAAGTCATTCACCAAGTTGAGGTCCTGGCAGCAGTGTGGCTTGCAGAGAGGTAGGTCTTGTTTCAGCATCAGGTTCACTCCCAATGTACCCTGGGAATGGTTAGGGAAGAGAGCTAGCGCTACCTTGGATGCTCAGACTTAACATCCCTTGAGAGGGCTCTAGAAAGTCAACGCTCTCAACAGAGGTCCAATGAACTCTTCTTCGAGGGTTGGATCCAACGATAATCAGAAGAAGTGGTGTGAGACCTCTTCTTTTAAAGGCAAAAGTGCCTAGGTGATTGAACTAATACTAGCCCGCTATAGGGGTACATACCCTTCACTAAAAGAAGTGGACTTTGCCCTGCTTACATCACACCAACGTGCTTTGCTCTAGAAAAAGTGTAGGGGACAGGATGGAGAGAGAGGTAGAGAGACACAGGATGATGGAAGACTTCCCCAACTGTACAGAGCTCATCTGTCTACAATAACCCCCCACCATATCCTTCTCACAAGGATATAAAGCATTTAGAAATGTCACAGAGTGGCTATCTCTGTCGTATGGTGTCCCCTACCCACACACAGAGCTCAAGGAATAGGCCTGGCCATTCAGGTTCCTTCTTTGTCATTGGGCATGGCCAGCCTGTCTGTCCAGAATACATGTCACCTTCCATAGCTAAGCTGGCTCACAAGACCCAGCACATGAGCGATATCAAATTGGATGTGGCTGCAAATATCATGAGTAGTGACATGCACCATGCCTTAACACAGGTATAGCTTATAATCTATAGTTTACAGTGCCACCATCATGGGCTACTTATGAGCATCAGAGTTTTGGTACAGGGGTGCAATTTTAAATGAAGCCACTGCTCTGCAGACTCTTGGCTCTCTGTTAGGCAGAAACCTGTGCAGTTCCCTTGGGGACCACTGCAAAAGATTTAAGACTACAGGTATAGCAGTAAACCCACTTGGTAGCAGTCCGCACCACCCAGATTTACCTGGTAGCTGTGGCTGAGCAGTCAGACTTCCCTCAAGAAGAGTTAGGCAGTATGTAAAGTATACACAATAGGTACTCAAATACAATAGCACAAGCAAACACTGACCAGAGCTTGGTTTCAAAAGTATATAGTTATTTATGTATCAAACACACATAAGTTGAAATCACTCTAGCAAGATATAGTAAAAACACTTCAAACACAGTTATAATGAAAGCAGTTTCCACCCTTACTCCTATCTAGACAACTCTAGGTTAACACCACATAATTAAAACAGAGGTGAGCGCTTAACGTTAGATGACACTCTAGTAGGTTCAAGAAAGGGATAAAAAGAAACAGAAAACACACCACTCTAAGGTCCAGAACACTTGCAATAGGCTCACAGAAGCACAAAGTCACAGGTGAGCAAAAGTCACTAGGCAGGGCCCACTCTTAGAGTAGCCGGAGCGAAAATGTGCCCAAGATCACACTGTTATTAGGGATTCAAAGTCTTGCAAAGAGTTAGAAAGAGTTTAGAGTGGCTTAGAAAGTTTAGCCAGGGTGTTCCAGGCACTCCCAGGTTCGAAAGCCGGGGGCTAAATCTACCCCGTACAGTCGGTGGCAAGGGAAGCCAGGCGGAACACGGTACCTTAAGTGGAAAGGATCCTCCAGCGGGAGCAGTTGTTCCAGGCAGTGGCAGCAAGGCTCGACGTCGGTCAGGGGAGAAGAAGTTCTCGCTGAAGAGCAGAAGAAGAGGGTCGTTGCACTGCCCGGGAAGAAACCAGCCGCGGAGTCCTCCGGTTAAAGGGTTGTACCGACTTTCGTGGTTGGGGTAAAAGTGGTGGGGTTCCGGTTGCCGGGGTGCTTGGCACTGGCAAGGCGGCCACGAGATACCTCGAGAAGCGGAAAGAAGGTGAAAACTGGTTGTCCCCACCAGTCAAGGGAAGGAGCCACTCCGTTAAGAGTTCTCCTCGGTCGTCGGGAAAAGTGGTGAGACTGTTCAGCAGGGCTCCACCGGGTGGTGTTGTCGAAGCAGGTCGGCTCAGCTCTTCCCTCGTCAGATTCTTGGTCCTGTGGCGACTTCTGAAGTTCCAGTCCCCAAAGCCCTGCTTTTATGCAGCAAACCCCCATTCACCCAGCCTAGCTGTCACTCAAACATGCTAAGTGGTGAGCCGGCCGGCTCACCACTTTGGCCAATCAGGACGGAGTGCGACTTGAGTTACCAAGGTAACTCAGTCCAGGGTGCCTAAATCCCCCTCCACCCCTCCTAAGTACCCCAGACAGAGTGGCACCACTTTGGAGGGCTTCTGTGGAGAAGCCCGCCAAAAGTGGAACAAAGGGCTCCACTTTGGGTCAGAGTTACAGAGGCGAACGCCAACGCCATTTTAGAATCAAGTTTTGGCAAAAAGTCCCAACCGGAGTTATAATAATAAATATATAAACCGGCGGTATGTTTAAGGCTACCGTAAATAAATAATTAAATGTGTTAGCCTAAAACAATGGGAAATCCCATAGGGAAATATTCGCGGTCGAATATAAAAAGTAGTTTCCACTGCCACCAGCCAAAACTCGATCAGGGGGGACGGAGACGTGCCCCCTCGACTAACAGACCCTGGGGCAATCGAATTGCCCCAGCCAGTACGTCCACAATATGATGGTTTGTACTGGTTCTGTTCAGGATTCAAGACTAGCAAAGTCTTTGGTGACTTTACATGCCCTGGGAGACAGTAGTCAGTCCCAGGGTATGGAGTCTATGTTGGGGAGTCCCTAGGACACCCCTGGGTTACGGCACAGAGGGTGCTGTGTAACCCACATCACAAAAATACATGAGGCCCTATGGGGTAAAAGACCCCATAGCCCATTCAACACAAGGTTTAACCAAGAAAACACACTTCAACATGTCCAAGAGTGAGGGTAAAAGAGTCTCACTCTTGGCAGGAGAAAAAAAAGAAACCCCAGAAATCCAGAAAAGCTGCTGGGGGACTCACTAGGTAGGGAAATTCAGCCTAAACAGAGAATTCTCCCTAACACTCGCCCCCCCCCCAGACTAAGGGACAGGAGGATTTAATCCACTCCTGGATGAACCTCATACCTCTAGTCGATGATATACATCCTAGAGAGTCCATCAGCATTTTGATGGTGACACCCTGACCTGTGCTCAATGGTGAAATCAAACCCTTGCAGGCAGATTGACCATCTCAATAGTTTTGGATTTTCCCCTTTCATTTGCATTAACCATCTCAAGGGTTGGTGGTCAGTCTGAATAATAAAAGTAGAACCATACAAGTATGGCCTAAACTTCTTCAGTGCCCACACAATAGCAAAGCATTCTCTTTCGATTGTTGCCCACCTTGTCTCAGGATCCTTCAGTTTTCTACTGATGAAGCAAATGGGGTGCTCCCTACCCTTCTCATCCAGTTGGCTTAGAACTGCACCTATACCTACATTGGAAGCATCAGTTTGTACAATGAAAGTTTGGTGGTAGTCAGGAGCTCTCAATACTGGAGCTTGGCAAAGAGCTCTCTTCAGTTTTTCAAAGGCCTGATTGCACTCCTCATTCCATTTTACCTTTTTAGGAAATTTAGGAGAGGAGATTACATTCAGTGGAGAAGCTATGGTCCCATAGTTCTCAATGAAATTCCTGTAATACCCAGTGAGGCCTAGGAAGGCTCTCACTTGGGTTTGAGTAGTTGGTGTTGTCCAACTTTGCACAGCTTCAATCTTGCTGAGCAAAGGCCTTATTTCTCCACCTCCTACCTCATGCCCAAGGTAGACCACTTTACTTTGACCAATCTGGCACTTACTGGCTTTGATTGTCAAATGGGCCTGTTCCAGAGCCTGCAACACATGTCCTAGGTGGTTCACATGTTCTTCCCAGGAGTGGCTGAAGACTGCAATGTCATCCAAGTATGCCATGCAGAAATCTTCCATCCCAGCCAGAACCTGGTTCACCATCCTTTGGAATGTGGCAGGTGCATTTTTTAATCCAAAAGGCATGACCTTAAACTGGTACAAGCCAACTGGGGTTGAAAATGCAGTCTTCTCCTTGGCATGGTCTGTCAGGGCTATTTGCCAATAGCCTGACGTAAGGTCAAATGTGCTGAGGTACTTGGCTGCACCAAGTTTATCCACCAACTCATCTGTCCTGGGCAAAGGGTGGGCATCAGTCTTGGTGACTGCATTTAGAGCTCTATAGTCCACACAGAATCTCAAGTCTTTGGATCCTGCCTTTGGTACTAACACAACTGGGCTAGACCATGGACTAGTAGAGGGTTCTATTACCCCGAGATCAAGCATCTTCTTGACCTCTCCTTTGATGTGGGTTCTGATATGTTCTGACATTCTGTACCCTCTGCTTTTGACTGGCAGACAGTCACCAGTGAGTATCTCATGCTGGCCCCAAGGGGTCAAGCCTGG
Organism: Ambystoma mexicanum; assembly: GCF_040938575.1. Taxonomy (NCBI): domain Eukaryota; kingdom Metazoa; phylum Chordata; class Amphibia; order Caudata; family Ambystomatidae; genus Ambystoma; species Ambystoma mexicanum. Next base: position 1,155,140,008 of record NC_090924.1, on the reverse strand, counting down.
TGACAGTGAGAACAGGGAGGAAAACTGATTTAACATAGATTTGCACTCCTCTTGTTGCTCAGGTGTCAGGTCTGAAGAGAGATTAACTCCTTCGACTTTTTCATCTAAAGGCACCCCTCTGAGGAGATCAGGGAGAGATTCACTCTCTTCCTCCTCTGCAGCTGAAGCTAGGAGCAAGGCTCCTACGTCAGGTCTGGAGATGTATGCTTTTAGTCTGTTGGTGTGGAAGACTCTAGGAGCTTCCCTGGGTCTGCCCAGATCCACCAGATAGTTGACCTCTCCAAGCTTTCCCACAATCTTGAAGGGTCCCATCCACTTGTCTTGCAAGGCCCTCTGCCTTGTTGGGAGCATAACTAGAACTAGCTGGTCTTGAGTAAACTCAACCATGTTAGCCTTCTGGTCATGCCAATGTTTGACCAGAGCTTGACCAGCTTTCAAGTTGTCACTTGCTTCTGCCATCATGTGTGACATTCTCCTCCGGAGACCTATCACATAGTCAGTCACTCTGACTGGCTTGAGGGGAGGAGCACCTTCCAACCCCTCCTTAATCAGGGCCAATGGACCTCTGACCGGATGGCCATAGAGAAGCTCAAAGGGAGAATAACCTACTCCCTCCTGAGGGACTTCTCTATAAGCAAAGAGCAGGCATGGCAGTAGAAGGTCCCATTTTTTCTTAAGGGGTTCCTCTAAAGCACCTATCATGCTCTTCATGGTTCTGTTAAACCTTTCAACCAATCCGTTTGTCTGAGGGTGGTATGCTGTTGAGAACTTGTAAGTAACTCCACAGGTTTTCCACATGGCTTTCATGTAGTGGGACATAAAGTTTGATCCCCTGTCAGAGATTACTTCCTTAGGAAACCCAACCCTGGTGAAAATACCAAGGAGGGCCTTAGCCACAGCCGGAGCTGTAACAGTCCTCATAGGAATTGCCTCAGGGTACCTAGTAGCATGGTCTACTACAACAAGTATAAACCTGTTGCCTGAGGAGGTTGGAGGATCAAGGGGACCAACAATGTCAATCCCTACCCTCTCAAATGGGACTCCCACAACTGGGAGAGGCACTAAAGGTGCCACATTCTTGGAACCAACCTTACCAGAAGTCTGGCAGGTATGGCAGCTCTTACAATATCTATCTACTTCAGCCCCCATCTTTGGCCAATAAAAGTAGAGTGAGAGCCTTTCCTTGGTCTTCTTGAAACTCAAGTGACCAGCCAAAGGTATCTCATGGGCTAGTTGTAAGAACTGTTGTCTGTTCTCTTGTGGGACTACAAGGCGTTTGTAGTCTCCAGGTTCAGACTCAGTGGGTTCGCTGTAGAAGAGGCCATCTTCCCAGTGCAACCTATACTTCCCAGGCTCTTGCCCATCAGCTTGAGAAGCTGCCTGGTGGCGGAGACCTTCCAGAGTTGGACATTCTCTTTGCCCCTTACGGAAAGCAGCCCTGCTAGGCCCACCTTCTGCCAGTAAAGACTGCAGCTCAGGATGGTCCTCAGGGTCCAAATCTCCAATAAGGTTTGGGCCTCCCTCTAGCTCTTCCTCAGAGTCTAGCTCAACCACACAGGGTTGTACCTCCCTCTTAGCCTCAGCTGGAGGTGGAGTTACAGGTGTAACTTTGGACAACCTAGGGGAAGTCCTTGTTGGAAGCACTGGAGTGCTTGCTGCTGGCTTTTTCCTAGGAGTCTTGGGTTGCCCCTTTGCTCCTGATCTGGTTGTTACTGCAGTAAGTTGTTCCAGTGGGAGAGGAGTGATTTCTGTCATCATCTCCTGAGATAACCCTCTCAGGGTTTTCTCTCTTGCAGGTTTTGTGAGCTCCTGTAACCTTTTGCTACGGGGTCTGGGGGTATGAGATACAACTCCAAGAGCTTTGAGGTCATTACCCAACAGAACCCTACCTGGCACTTCACATTGTACACTGACAGGTATTTTTACAGCCATATCATTACATTGGATGAGAACTGGTAACTGGGGACACATCTGCACAGGCCCACCAGCTAACTTGGTGAGGCATTTGGGTGCCTTAGCAACATCCTCTGCCTTGAAAAATGATTCATCCACCACAGTTATGCTGGCCCCAGTGTCCCTAATGGCAGGAGTCTCCTGGCCATTCACTTGGACACTGTCCTTATAATACTCTTTAGTATTATCTGGGATAGAGTTATATACATCTAAATTCTGTTGTTCCCACAACCCCAGAGAGACTAAAGAAACACTAGCTGAGACTCCAGTGGGTTCATCAGCCAGTAATAGAAAGTTTCCACTTGCCATATGTACTTCCTCTTCTGGAGCGAAGGCTAAGGAGGCAAGTTGGACCCCTGAAGGTTTACCCTTACATCTGGGATCTCCTTTCACATGGTCAGTAGCCTTACAAACAAAGCATGAGCCAAAGGCTCGCTGGAATGGAGGCTTGTTCTGACCTCCTTCTGGTCTGGAGGCTTGTTCTGACCTCCTTCTGGTCTGGGACCAGAAGGTACACTAGCCTGATTCGGTTTCCCTTGTGGCTTACCCTTATAGTTTTGTTTGGGGCCCTCTTTGGAATTTGTAGTATTTGAATTCTCTTTGGAGTCCTTTTTAGGCTGTCTCCCCCCCCTCCTTTTTCTGAGTTACCCCAGAATCCTTGTGAGTGGCCCTGTTGGCAACCCACAAGTCAGCAGCCTTAGCTAGTTTCCGGGAATCTAATTCCTTGGAATCAGCCAAGTGTTGTCTGAGCTCAGGAGAGCAGGCATCATAAATAGTCTCCAACATAAACAAATTCTTCATACCTTCATAAGTGTTCACCTTGTAACCCTTAATCCATCCCTCTAAGTTTTTCAACCCTTCACTCACCCAGGTAGCCCAAGGGGTACCATCATGCTTTTTGAGGCTCCTAAACCTCTTAAGATACTGGGAAGGGGTCTTCCCAAACCTAGCTATCAAAGCTAGTTTCACACATTCATAGTCCTTCTTATCCTCCTCCCCCATCTCCATTACCACATCAGTTGCAACAGGGGGAAGCCTAGAGAACAACCAGGTGAGTAAGTCATTTCCTGTGATGTTCTGGAGCCCATGATTATATTCAAACAGAGACAACCAATCCAACACATCCAACTTAGGCTCATACATACCAACCAATTCTTTAGGCATCCGGGGTCTTTTAGGACTGGAACTTCTAGAGGAGCCGGAGAGAGAAGCATTCTCAACAGATAATTTCTTCATTTCTAGCTCATACTTGAGCTCCATTTCCCTTAGCCTTAGTTCTTTGTCAGTTTGAGCATTCAGTTTCTTATACTCCAATTCTAGTTTCATTTTCTCCAGTTCAAAGTACTGAGGACTAAATGTGGGACCTGGTAAAGGCCCAGTAGGTACAGCAGGTAGAGCAGGTAGAGGCCTAGGGGGGACAGTCACAACAGCCTCACCCTCCTCTTCTGACTCTTCCTCAGAATCATCAACATTTGGCTCCATGTTAATTTCAATACTGTCATCTACAGTTGCTGGAGTGGTAGGTTCCTCTGAACCCTCACCCAGACTTTGGTTAGCTAACAATCTTTCAATCAGCTCCATTTTCTTGCCCTTAGTCAGGAGGTCTTTATGTTTACAGAGCACTCTTAAACAATCAGCAGTTTTGGCTGCAAGGGACTCTTGACTATAGCTTTCTATAACTGACATGTTAGAGGTTTACTTTTATAGTGCTAAGCTTTGTGGTTAGTTGCACTAAGGTATCTAAAGCACACTAAAATGTATACTTAATACAAATCCCACCGCTGTACACCAGTGTTAGGCAGAAACCTGTGCAGTTCCCTTGGGGACCACTGCAAAAGATTTAAGACTACAGGTATAGCAGTAAACCCACTTGGTAGCAGTCCGCACCACCCAGATTTACCTGGTAGCTGTGGCTGAGCAGTCAGACTTCCCTCAAGAAGAGTTAGGCAGTATGTAAAGTATACACAATAGGTACTCAAATACAATAGCACAAGCAAACACTGACCAGAGCTTGGTTTCAAAAGTATATAGTTATTTATGTATCAAACACACATAAGTTGAAATCACTCTAGCAAGATATAGTAAAAACACTTCAAACACAGTTATAATGAAAGCAGTTTCCACCCTTACTCCTATCTAGACAACTCTAGGTTAACACCACATAATTAAAACAGAGGTGAGCGCTTAACGTTAGATGACACTCTAGTAGGTTCAAGAAAGGGATAAAAAGAAACAGAAAACACACCACTCTAAGGTCCAGAACACTTGCAATAGGCTCACAGAAGCACAAAGTCACAGGTGAGCAAAAGTCACTAGGCAGGGCCCACTCTTAGAGTAGCCGGAGCGAAAATGTGCCCAAGATCACACTGTTATTAGGGATTCAAAGTCTTGCAAAGAGTTAGAAAGAGTTTAGAGTGGCTTAGAAAGTTTAGCCAGGGTGTTCCAGGCACTCCCAGGTTCGAAAGCCGGGGGCTAAATCTACCCCGTACAGTCGGTGGCAAGGGAAGCCAGGCGGAACACGGTACCTTAAGCGGAAAGGATCCTCCAGCGGGGGCAGTTGTTCCAGGCAGTGGCAGCAAGGCTCGACGTCGGTCAGGGGAGAAGAAGTTCTCGCTGAAGAGCAGAAGAAGAGGGTCGTTGCACTGCCCGGGAAGAAACCAGCCGCGGAGTCCTTCGGTTAAAGGGTTGTACCGACTTTCGTGGTTGGGGTAAAAGTGGTGGGGTTCCGGTTGCCGGGGTGCTTGGCACTGGCAAGGCGGCCACGAGATACCTCGAGAAGCGGAAAGAAGGTGAAAACTGGTTGTCCCCACCAGTCAAGGGAAGGAGCCACTCCGTTAAGAGTTCTCCTCGGTCGTCGGGAAAAGTGGTGAGACGGTTCAGCAGGGCTCCACCGGGTGGTGTCGTCGAAGCAGGTCGGCTCAGCTCTTCCCTCGTCGGATTCTTGGTCCTGTGGCGACTTCTGAAGTTCCAGTCCCCAAAGCCCTGCTTTTATGCAGCAAACCCCCATTCACCCAGCCTAGCTGTCACTCAAACATGCTAAGTGGTGAGCCGGCCGGCTCACCACTTGGGCCAATCAGGACGGAGTGCGACTTGAGTTACCAAGGTAACTCAGTCCAGGGTGCCTAAATCCCCCTCCACCCCTCCTAAGTACCCCAGACAGAGTGGCACCACTTTGGAGGGCTTCTGTGGAGAAGCCCGCCAAAAGTGGAACAAAGGGCTCCACTTTGGGTCAGAGTTACAGAGGCGAACGCCAACGCCATTTTAGAATCAAGTTTTGGCAAAAAGTCCCAACCGGAGTTATAATAATAAATATATAAACCGGCGGTATGTTTAAGGCTACCGTAAATAAATAATTAAATGTGTTAGCCTAAAACAATGGGAAATCCCATAGGGAAATATTCGCGGTGGAATATAAAAAGTAGTTTCCACTGCCACCAGCCAAAACTCGATCAGGGGGGACGGAGACGTGCCCCCTCGACTAACAGACCCTGGGGCAATCGAATTGCCCCAGCCAGTACGTCCACAATATGATGGTTTGTACTGGTTCTGTTCAGGATTCAAGACTAGCAAAGTCTTTGGTGACTTTACATGCCCTGGGAGACAGTAGTCAGTCCCAGGGTATGGAGTCTATGTTGGGGAGTCCCTAGGACACCCCTGGGTTACGGCACAGAGGGTGCTGTGTAACCCACATCACAAAAATACATGAGGCCCTATGGAGTAAAAGACCCCATAGCCCATTCAACACAAGGTTTAACCAAGAAAACACACTTCAACATGTCCAAGAGTGAGGGTAAAAGAGTCTCACTCTTGGCAGGTGAAAAAAAAGAAACCCCAGAAATCCAGCAAAGCTGCTGGGGGACTCACTAGGTAGGGAAATTCAGCCTAAACAGAGAATTCTCCCTAACACTCTCACTGCAACTTTCAGATGGGCAACTGTGACCTGTGAACCTTCTCTGTGCCACTGGTAGAGGAGGCGCTGCAGATCAGGACACTGATGCAGCAGGGCACAGATACACACTATGCTTTTATGAAAGGGGAATCATTTCAGATATGGAATTACCCATATCTTTATTAATTAATGAAAATCAAACAATCCAGGGCTTTCATACCCTTCTCAGTTGGCAATTCCTTACAGTTCTAACGAGGAAGGCTTTGGTGGGAGGTTTGGGATTTCCCCAAACACACCTCCATGTAGACTTATTTACATTTCTGGGATGAAGCACTTTATGTGGGGGGGATGGGTAAATTTCTCTCTGATTTTTGGTGCCCATATTTCTCAGCCGGCCTATCCAGGAGGTGCTTCTCAATCATGAGAATGAGGTGGATTCAAAACATCGGACTGACATTTTAATCAAGGAAAACCATTGACATTTGAAGATCACAAATAATGAATTTAAAGTGGAAGGATCAGAACAGCTTACCCAGATCCACCCATCACTGGATCTCCAACAGTCAGGCATGGAATGCAAGAGAACGAAAGGTCTTACGTCTCAAACTTAGGTTTTCTGTCAGAATCGGGCTGTTGGGTAGAGTAGATATAACCGAGAAACCTGCATATACGTTTAAAATGGGGGTCTGAACTGTATGTCATTTTTGATATGGTTGATAGGTGTTTTTCTTATGGGGAATATGCATACAAAATCTGTTAGAGTTAAATCTACCATTGTCACACATTCACAGTATCACTCTCTCCTATTCTCTTCTGTCCTGCAGAAGCTTGGGGTGGGGACGTGATCCAAATCTGGTTGACATGGGCCAAGGCAACAATTTGATGGAATGAGGCATATTGGTAGCGTTCAGTCACACGTGAACATTTGGGTCTTAATTGTAGATGGTGTGGAGAAGTGATCTACCCACACATGGCTGCTCCACAGCTTTTAATGGCCAAATTGCTGAAAGAATCAAAAGAGGCCCACTTTGAGGGCATGGTGGAGATTTGAGAAATGTTGGTGTGAAAGAAAATCATTGCTCGTCTCTTAAATCATTTCTCGAAAACCACTGCGAGATTGTCCTCGATAATTGACGTCTGCAGAGGTAATCTTCAAAGTGGCTTTAGACTTTCACTAATAATGCATTTTTCATGTATTTAATATAACTGACAGTTGGGGAAGCGGCAGTGAAGCCTGTGTAATTTGAGTTATGATAAATGTCGTTCAACACTTTGAGTCTGTAACTAATCTATTATAAAAGCTGGCTTTAACTGTTGAAAACTGATATTGGACATGATAAATTTCATGTGTTGTCCAAATAAATACGTCTGCTAGTGAGCACACACAGTCACAACCCCTATAAAATGATCAATTGAGGGGACAGAGAAAGTGAGAACAGAGTGGTGAACTAAATCTGCAGTCAGTGGAGGACAGCCAATATCAGGAGGTGTGGGTGATATATACTGTGCCCATCGGAACAGACAACATGAGTGTTCAGTCTTGAGAGCAAATTTGCTTTTAAAATGAAAAACAGGCATCCTGAACCTTAGGTGGATTTCTTTGAGTCTGAATACTGATGGAAGATAATTCCAAAGGGCAGCTCCAGAGACTGAAGGTTCTCCCACCGTTTTTCTTTTTCCTAATGGTCAGCAAAACAATGGTCTGGAATATCAAGGATACAAGAATGACTGCATTTCTTTACCTTCTGGTTACATATGGCCAAGTCCCAAGACATTGGGGCTGATTCTCAAGGTGACTTGAAGTTGAAGTACACTGCAATAGAGAGCCAACGGAGGGCGATCAGTGCTGAGTGATGTGATGTGATCCAACATTTTCAGGCAAACGAATAACCAGACTGATTTGTTCTAGATGATCTGTAGGTGATGGGTTAAGTGCTTAGGGAGAAAGAGGTACAGAATGTCGCAGTAGTCAAACTGTGATATCACAATAGCACTAGTTTTTGGCACTCTGTGAGGCATGTTCAAGAATGGAAGTATATGTCTGAGAACAGGTACTGAAAATTAGTTTTCTTAAACATATCTTGAAAATATGGCAAGGACAGATGACTACTGAAAACCTTGAGAAGACATTTTAAGTGACAGTAATCATAGGATAGCAAGCTGAAGCTAAAGACCACATTAGGAGAGCGGGGGGAGACCAGGCTGCTTTGTTATGTTAGGCCTTTGCATGATTTGCTAAACATTCAAATGCGTTCTTACTTCTTGCCATGGTCGGGTCATGGCTTGCTATGCCTTGTGACATGTGGCTTGGTGTTTAGTGCTCCTTGATAAACTACTAAACATTCTACTTGTAACCTTATACTGTTTCTGAAACACTAGTGTACAAGCGTGATAGAAATAAAATATCAATTCAATTCAATTCACTGTCACTTTGCTACCGTGTCTCCCACTGCAATATTCCTAATCTGAGGTTGTACTCCCTGGTCCCCACTGATTTTGCACACTGGGTGCCAATGCATTTAGTGTCCTACCAATTTTTCTCTCTTTTATAACCCATGTAATATGTGGGACTGGCTTCTGGATAGTGCACCTTGACCTCCTAGCATGCTGATTTGTTCCTACGGATACCACCAAGAATCTGCCCTTCCAAACTCTTCATACCCACTGCTGCATGCTTCCTGTGGCTGCGACTCCTTCCAGAGTTCCACCACTGTCACCCATAATCTGCTGCTGCCCACTACCCACTGCCAGGGAAACAGCTCACTCAAGAGTGATTCAGACATACCCTCACAAGTCCCTTACCAAAGGGAACCACTACTGAAACCTTGCAATAGCCACACTAGATTTACCAGGACTGCCCCTAATGTTCTCAACTCTACGCATAAACACACTATATGCGCACTGACTAACCAACTGAAACACGACAACTGAACAATATTTATTTATGATACATTTATAGGGCATCACCTGTGAAAACACAGTCACTTAAATAGGCTACCTCTGCCAACAGATATCAAACAACTGTATTATACGCCTCGAAAATTAAGCATTACACTCTGCACGTCCTAACACAATGGGCCCACGCACGGCTCCCCTCATGACAGAAATACCTCTATTCTCCCATCACATGAGGCTCCGAAATATACCTGCATGGAGAGCTCTGGGTTGTTCTTGTGTACATTTGCCAATGTGTAGCTAGCATACATGTTCTCTTTCTCCTGACTAGCCTACTCCACTTCTTTCTCTTTTGGATCAACCAGGGCACTGGCAGAGGTGTGTGTGCTATAAATCACATTAACATAACATCATATAGGGATATGTTTCTGTAAAGGTGGAGCCAAGTACCCACACCCAAAGCTCCTCCCCTATGTTGCCTATATATTGGGAGCCAGAATGTGAGACACGTGCACTGCCAGTAAGAATACTGATACCGAAGAGGATCATGGAAGCAAGGTTTCCATTGAGAAATCTGCACATGCATACACGACAATATGATGGCCATTTGAATGAAATCCCAGAGGAAGTGCGAAAAGCAAGCAAGGAAGCAGACTGGTGACATAATGAAGAGCAGAGCTGATGCACTTAGAAGAGATGCAGACATAAATAAGAGAACATAAAGATTCTATAAGCTCTTACGTTCAAGGTGTTAAAGATGAGCAACATATCGAGCTTGAGATGAAGATGTTCATGCTACAGAAAATAAAGCAGATATTGAGTCATTTTATAATTGTACAGTTGCAGCAGCAACACAAAAAGATAACGTATTTAAACTGGCTATGTAGTCAATTAGATGCAGCGATGCGCCAACGTATGTGTATAGGGAATGAATGGACTACAGATATTCCATAAATGCACTTTAGCAGAGCTGATCACCATAAGCAGAAAGGATGTTTCAGTGTGTCGCAGTTAGAAATTGAAAGTTTAACCATGGAGGTGAATCAAGGAAAGCCTTGGTAGTCTAAAACCAGGATGTCAAGGCCACCGTAGGCCTGAATGTTCAAGTAATGGTTACAGAACGTGTGAAAAGAACAAAACTCCTGTTTGAAGTGAGGATCGAGAACATTAAAGACGTCAGAGTTTCTTCATTTAATAGAGTTTTATACAGTAAAAGGCTCAAAATTACGGTCTGCCGTCACGTGGTCGGGTGGAAATAGACGCTGGGCTGCGCTGAATCGAAACTGGGAGGAAGGGAATGTGTATACTCCTTATTCCCAGTCACAAAGAACTCCCTCTTATTGCCAGACATGAAGAACAAACTCAAGGACAATCTTCAAAGGACTAATTGACTGGCAGACAGCAGAGTGCTAATGGATAGTAGGCTAATTGGTGAGAAGCTATGGTTATGACCAGCCTTCCAAGCAACTGGGTGAAAGCCTGCATGCTGCTTTCGCATGTGGAATATTACAGAGGGGTACAAGGGTGCCAACCAATTATAGAGGGACACGCAATTGAGAGCCCTATAATTTGTTTAACCAATGGGACTTTGTGTATTTGATGATGTTCATGATGACGTACACTAGAGGAGGGCTTAGTTTCCCACCTAAGGTTAGATACCCAATCACCTACCCTGAAAAGTATGGGATAAATACCTAGATGTTCCTTGCAATCCTATCACCATTTCAAGTAGGGTTTTTGTAGTTTGCCATGTAGATTTACGTCAGTAATGACAGAGATTTTAGTACAAGAGTGCTGTGTTTTATCAAATGCTTTGAGAGATTGCTTGTGCGATGTCAGATGATGTCCGTTGTATTCCCTGTTTTAGATAAATGACATTAAAACAATTTAAACTTTGCTAACTTCCTGAGTCAGTTTTATTATTGGTGTTTGAGTAATATTCTGCATCACCTTCCATCTATTGCTACCTCATCTTAAAGGGCTGGGACGGTCACCCTGGTTCATTCTTTGAAAACTAGTGAAAAGCTAGAAAACCTGTAATGTTGCACAAGTGGAAGTACCAGTTGTAATTGCCAGACCATGGGCCTCATTACGACTTTGGAGGCAGCCATGGTGCTATTTGCGCCATGGCTGCCTCCAAAATCGTGTCCGGGTCCGATCTGGTGGAGTGGGGTCTTACCGGGACATTCCGCCCTAGGCAGACCCGGTAAGTCCCCATTCCAAAAGAGATTCCCCATTCCCATTTGAGCCCCAATAGGGCTCAATGGGAATGGGGAAGGCGCAAATATATTTACTCCCTGATCCCTTAAAGGGACCCGTAAGGGACGTGTGGTCTGACCAGCCGTCCCTTGCGGTTCCCGCTAAGGGACCTCGGAATTGGGCGGTAAGGGATTACCGGCACCGGTCTCCTTAGCGGTGCCCGGTATCCCTTACCACCCACCTCGGAATGAGGACCCATGTTGTGTCACGTTGGTAGCATGAATAGCATAGGGCTATGTTATAGATGGTGCAGTTTTGAGGGGCAATATAATTGCAAGAACAAGGGTAAGATTGCTGCCAGAATCAGTGTATATCATCAGACTAGGTGGAAGGGGCTTATGCGTGCTTCTGCTCTGGTGACTCTGCGTTCCCATTGGTGCTGATAAGTGTTTCATCACATTAGCAGTCATTAGCCATTAGTAGAGTGGGTAATTGTTGGCTGTGGCAGTTTACAATGCTTATTCTTAAAATATTTAAAAATTATATATGTTGGTTAATCCACACAGCGATGGAGCGGTACCAGTTCCATGTTATAGAGCTTGTCTTCCTCTAACAATTATACTTTGCCACACTGCATCTCATATCCAGTTCCAACTGGGAATCCTGATGTGGAGAAGACACTCAACGGAGGGTCGTATATGAGCTAATGGGGATCTGCCCCAGCTCCAAAGTGTTATCACACAAGAAAATAGGCAGAAATCCTTTATATTTCAATTATGTGCAAAAAAAAAACATATGCAAACAGTCATTCCAAGAGGATGGTGATGGTACAATTATCTAACTTTGAGTAGTTAGCTACCAAAGGTGCCAACAGGAAGGAGAGAAGCAGCTAAATTGCCCAACCTAATACCACCGGGCCCTAGGGGATGATGGTGTGGATAGGCAAAGAATTCAAAGGACGACCAATAGTGCATTGTCAGATGTTTCTGTTTTTTCTCCTCATTTTTCTACCATCACAAAACCTCTTCGACCTCACTCACACCTTTCCAAACAAAATCAATACATTTGGAAACATGTGTAAAAGGTTAGTGGGACCCAAGATACTATCTATAGCAAATCCTTGTATTTTTTAATGGCTGATAGTCTGGGAGCACTATTTTCAAAAACAATATTTCAATTTTTTTAAACTGAATTGGACCAACTCCATCTACTTATGTGTTCTAGTATACTTGGCCACTCAAGCATAACGTTTATTGTGGATCGCGGGTTTTTATTCACATCGGCACCATTTTTGACCAGTTTCAGTGGGCCAATATTCTTTTTCCACTTTCATCAGGACGGTTTTAGCATAAACACATTTTTATACTTGCATCTATAGGTTGGTAAGGTACAATTGCATGCAAGTCTTACCTCATGTATGGATAGGCACAAACACTGTGCAGCACTTCCGTGACTCAGTATTTGAGAAATGTCCAAAAACAGAATGTTACGTCTTTTTGCACTTCACGCATTATTAATATGTCTCAGTAGACACAACACAACGTGGTCTGTTTGCCCAGGTTGACTTCTGTTATTCTAGTGTTAGTCATTTCAGGCTAGCAGAGGTTCACTCTGTGTATTCTTTTTTGCGTTTGTATTGCTATTTTTTCATTGTAATTTGTATGCCTACTTTCGACCAGGACTCATTTTCATGTGTGCATGTAACACATTGGGCCTCATTCCAAGTAGGGCGCAAAGGGATACCGGGCACCGGTAATGACACCGGTGCCGGTAATCCCTTTGCACCCTACTACGAGTCCCCTTTGCGGGTCCTTCCTTAATGCCTGCTTTTAGCAGGAGTTAAGGACGGGACCCGCAAAGGGACTCCAGGGTCAATAACGGTACCATAATTTACGGTACCGTTATTGCCACCTTCCCCCTACACATTGAGCCCTATGGGGGAATGGCCCTGGTGAATGGGGAATTACCAGTCCCTCCGACTTCGGAATGGACCGGTAATTACCCCATTCACCAGGCCGGAGTTTGGACGAGTTCGGAGGCAGCCATGCCACAAATAGCAGCGTGGTTACCTCCGAACTTGGAATGAGGCCCATTATCTTTTTTCTGTTTATTGATTATGTGGTCACACTCACCCCACACTGGAGATGATGTGCTTCTTCTCTCAACATGGAACATCCCAACTGGATTGATATTTGCATTGACACTATTCCATTTGTGTCAATATAATTACTTGCATTGCTGCACAGGATCTAAGAAGGCACCAAAATAAAAGGAATATGTCATTTTAGGGAACCTTCACATTCTGATTTGGAGACAGCAAAAGTGACCTGCCACACAACCAGTGCACTTGCAGATGTGACACTTCTGCTGTGCCCCCTGCATCTTCTGGAATGCTCATGCAGTTGTGTTCAACAGTTGTACCTCAAGTGGGCAAATGTGCTTCTTAGCCAGGAAGCACAGCGCAGCCAAATGGGGGAGCCGAATGGACATTAAGTCCGTTATTAAAGGCCGAGTTCGGTCTCTGCCAGTTTCTCCTGTGTGACACCGACCTTCTAGACAGGATCACACCAGTGCATCATCCTGCCCACTTGGGTTCCCACAACCTGCCTCTACTTCCAAGGTAAGCCTTGCAATGCAAGGAACATGACCCTCCAATTTCCCCTACTCGATGTCCGCCGTCCTTATACTGCAGCCATCCACCTCTCAGCGGCAGCGGATATCCCCTCCCCATGACTACCCCCTTCCTTATGCTGCTGAAACCTTCCACAAGGAGCCAATGGCCCTGCCTGTGCCAGTAGATGCTGCTGCACCTCTAGACCCTACCCCGCCCTTCACAGTCGCCCAGCTGGGGCACCTGACTTTGCCTAGCAGGTCTGAATATACAGCCACTGCTAAAACTGCTTGTGCCAGGAGCTTATCCCTGCATCTACAGTGTTTCCTCACCATGTCCTGTCTGCCCTCACTAAAATGCTGAAATAAAAATCCTCATCTGAGAACCCGCCGCCTGATGACTTGCACACCTAAGTGCTTTCGCTGCACCAAAACCACAAAAAAAATAAGAAACGCTGACATGAATTCATGCCCTACGTACAGAATTCTACAGTGGCAACTCTCCCTACAACAAATACATACCTTTCAGCCTTGCCATTTCTTCTCCACAAAGAACGCCTGGGCCCCTCAAGCATACGACTCTTGCACTCAGCGCTGCAAATGTTGTGCATGGCAACAACACAAATAAAACACTGAAGCCAAGCTTTGCCTCCAGAGAACCTTACCACTGGTCTGAAGTCTACAATTACTCAAACAGCCTCACCAGTACCACACCGTCGGCTCGCCTGCCTGCTACCAGCCCTGCTCTAGCGGCCAGTCACACGAAGATGTGCACACAAGGTACGGCAAGATAGGCTACCTTTCCTCTTCTGTTCCTAGCCTGTATGCAAATGCTTACTGTCCTGCTGCACATAATATGGGTGCCACGTCTGTCACCATTACGCTTGCTTGTGAGAATATCCTCCCTGTACACATTGTCTCTGATGCTGTTTCTGCTTGTCCTGCACCAAATTGTGGTATCTTAAATGTGATTGCTGCTAACCATTGCAAAAAAGTTTCCAATATTGCTTGCCCTGCACCAAACATCACTGCAGCCTCTACTGGTGTTGCCTCTACCCATGACAGAAATCCCATCTGCCTGGCTCGCCTTGACTCTGATGTTAAGGCACCTGGTAAGCCTCTCATCACCACACTTATTGACCCCTCCTTCTGCTACGCCCTGGTGAACACCAATTCAAACCAGCCCACCCCTTTGACATCCATAATATCCTTACAACAGGAAACCTCGACACACTTGGCCTCACCGAAACATGGCTCCATACTGCCCCTGGCGCCGTCCTCTCACTAGCTATCCCTGCATGATACATTATTCTTAGGAAGGATAGATTGAAAACCAAACCAAAGGAAGTGGAGTCGCCATCATATCCAAGGATCACTTATGCATCAGGGCATTCAACACCTCCATTGAAAATGGCAACATCAGATCTGTGAAGCTGACCACCTTTTGTATCAACACTATCACAGTCCATTTTATTTACCGCCCACCAGGCCACACACTTACCTCGGAGGGAGACCTTATTGACACAGATTGTCAATAATATCAAAACCCTGACAAAAAGGATCCTCCTTGGATACTTGAACCTGGGCTTGAATGAACCTACCAACCTGAAAGCCTCCTCCCTTGCCAGCCTATAAATGCCCTGGGATTGAGCCCCAGTATCAGATCTCCCACGCATGGCAAATGCTGCCCATTGGATTGAATCCTGGACCTTAATTGCCCGGTCACTATTAGATCTAATTCTCCCTGTCCATGGTCTTGTAGGTGCCTTTCCCCGTCTTACTACGTGTGAGAGAAAAAATAAAATGGCAGACAACACCCCTTGTTGGGGAAAGAGGCACTGAGAACCGGCTGCAAGAGTTCAAAGGATGGTTTATTTCTCCAGCTAGGAAATAACCCAAAAAACTATCTCCCCTCATTACATCAGTACCAACATTTATATTAGTTAAAGTAACTCTAACAAAAAATACTAAATGGACCCGATTGGTCAGATGATGTGGTGCTGTAGGTGTGGGTAGCATCTCTTCCTCCTGGTTGGCTGAGTAGCTGACGGACGTCAAACATCTTGTGCTTCATGCAGGTCAGGGTCCGGTCACTGTGGTCACTACCTAAGCTAGTATTGTTGCATACTAAATGACAAATTATTTTAAACATTTTATGCTACTTGTCACATTTCTACATAGTTACACACAATGATTATGGTCAGTACAATTGGGTCATTTGTGGCTTTAATTGAAGGCCTTGACCTTTATTGTGCATGCAAAAGAATCAGACTGTGTTTCGCATTTCTTTCTAGGTTTCAAATTCATTAGTGCAAGTAAAAGCATATATAATAATAAAAATGCTTAAGGTTAGTAGTGGGTGTGTTGGGTGGGTTTCGCAGCACAGGCAAGGGTCTGGCACTTGAAAGAAATACCTTACAGAGGGTGCAGGGTCAGGATGGCAATAAATTGTTCTAATGGGGGTGGGTGGCTTGCACGTTTATGAGGATGAATTGAGCAGAAAGTGCTAAGCTCATCTTGGTTCACATGCCGGCTCTTAGACGAACAGTGATCTCAGAGGAAGAAAACTGTAGCATATTGATTGTTGCAACTTTCTCCAGCTTCAGCGTGAGAATGGAAGCGCAGAGCTTTCCTTCGCAGGGGGAGTGCAAGGGTGGGGGCTAGCCAGCTGCCTGCGCGCCTTGTGTGTGTGTCTCTGTCCTTGGCTGCTGTGGTGGAAAGGGGAGCTGAGCATTGCTGTACTATCGCAGTGAGGCCTGTTTACCCAAGATGGAGTCGAAAAGGGGCACAAAAGATGGATGCCCCGTGTCCTGCTCAGTAGTCCCATCTATGCAGTAGTCAACCGTAGTTAACTTCACATAAGGGCAACGGGTAATTCCACTACCGGAGGCACGTGGTCCAAGCCTTGTACTGAGGAGCGTACGACGCGAGGGGGCCTGAGGACCCCTCGCTCCCATACACTCCCCCCTTCGTTACATCTAAAGTAACAAACTACTTTATCTCGTTCTTTCCGTTCTCCCTTCGGTAGCGCTCAGCTTCAGCCACAGCCTCATCCCAAGCAGGTGTACCCTTTATTGGCATCCATGCTTTACACACACTTCTTAAGCTGTTACCCCTTCTTGCCTATTCTTCGGGGGTGACCATTAAGTATATCCCACCATCCCCATCTAAATCTATCCATACCTCATTATACCACAGCAAGTTTTTTGGTTCTCTAATGGTAGTGTAATGTAGATTATCGACCACGTCCCCATACTGTCTATAGATGGCAGTCATCCTATATTGTGGTGTGGTGTATTCTCCGGTTTGTACTTGGGCATCTATCATGGTAGCCACCGTTGTCTGTCGGTCCACTGTTACCATCATCATTGCTGAATTAGGCATATTATTTTCACAGCATCTTAGTCCCAGTTGGCACACACAGAATATTAGGAGAAGAAAGACTATGATGGGAATGAGTATCTTTGCTGCGATGTTCACCCACGATGGTATCCAGCTGAACAGATCATCAAACCATGTGTTGTTGTCTACTCCGCCTTCTGCTCTTATTCTTTCTCCTAAATTATGCACTGCTGTTATCACATGTGACAGTGTCCCGTTATCAGCATCGGAAGTTGATACGAACGTGCAACACGCCCCCCCAATTTCTTTGCAAACACCACCGTCCATTGCTGTGATAAGCAAGTGCCCCTCCAGGATGCTGGGAGATGCAGGTAAGCTCGTTTGCCACAGATCCAGTATATGTCCATTAATGCAGTAGTGCCCTTTTTCATGACTGGCATTATTAAAGTCTTATTGCACTGCCGCACCCATCCCATGTTCACCTTCCCTTCTCCATGGAAGCAAAGTTTGTGCGGTATTTCCTTTTGAATCTTTATGGGTCTCTCCAGGGGTGTGACCCATGTCAGCTTGGTGATATGCTGTGTCCAGATGGGGATGCACGTTTCTTTTGCCCATTCGTATGTTTCATCTGGCAGCCCTCGAAGCCCCTCAGCTTTGCATTCAATCGTTTCATCATGCCACTTGTCATCTGCATATCTTGTGCCTTTTATAACGAAAAATGGTTCCTGGAGGCAGATTACTCCTTGTCGTCTGCAAGTTTGTTTGTTTTCCAATTTTTCATAGTGACTATATGTGCTTGAAATGTCTTTTTTATTCTACACAGCATCAGATGAGTCAAACATTGGGCCGCAGACAAGGATACTTCCTGTGGGATTAACATTTTGGGGTTCCAGTTGCGTGGGGAATAAGTGAGCAAATGTAACAACCTTTGTTACTTGCTTTCTTTGCTGAGGTGCTCATGTCTGAATACCATTTGTTTGATTGGTCAGGGTGTCGTGGGTCCTCTATTTCATCTAACCCCAAGTTATGATAAATATCGTATCTATTTTTTCCCACCCCCCTTTTTCTCCTCCTTCTGTTTTTTAATTGGATTCCAACTAGTGAACATTTCAGCGGGAATATTCTAGACCATGCTTCATCTATGTTGTTCATTGTGACATGTGTGTGTTCAGTTGTGGTTTCTGGTGCAGTGTGTGTACGTATGCTTGTATTTCTGGAATCAGTTAACCAATAGTAATCATCATTTACATTCCATCCAGGCTCTATTTCCTTGGCTCCAGTATTATTCAACATTGGAATAGCAGTTTTGTTTACGTGCAATTGTACAAGGGGCCCTGTTATATTTTTATCATTCAATTCAATGTTATAAATGTCCTTCAAAGTAGTTGTTGCTTCAGTCCATATCAATTTAGACCCTGGTTTTGTCATATCAATTTCGCTTCCCCCTTTGTTCATTTCATTTGCCACATATAAAACAACATTATACCAAATAAAATAAAACATCATTATTGCAAATAGTATGCAAGCATATTTTATAACACATTGAAATTATTTAATCTACTGGCCCTAGTGGCATCCCTATTTCTATCTAACATTTCAGCTTGCTCAGCCATTTCGTCGCATTGGCTCATGTTGAACCTATGTGGGCGAGACAAATTTGTTAAGTCATATGAAAAGAAACATAATTGCAATTATTCACTCTTTTTCATTTCTTTACTCAGTTAGGCATTTAACAATTCCTTTTCATTTCTTCAGGGAATAAATGAGGAAAAGATAGAAAAAACAACACGATTTTTATGAAGAGAAAAGAAAGAGAAAGAGACAAAATATGTAAAACCTTTGCTTTTTCCCCTATGCTTTCCCTGTCTAAGTTGCGATTTTCATCATGTCAACCTGTGCCAGTAATGGCATCCACACAGTCGGTTTCATTTTGGGGAGGTGTAACACTGTGTGCCCTTCTTACGTCTGAGAGGTGTACCCAGTATTTTAACCCTGTGACCTTGACTGCAGTTGGGGTGCTGTCCACCACTGTATATGGACCATGAAATCTTGGTGAATTCCACCTTCTTACAAAGTTCCTAATAAGAATTTGCTCCCCTGGCATTAAAGGCCCCTCTGGGCTGTCTGCTGTCGGCATGGAGGTGTCTGTTGCTACATCTTCAGTAAACGGTGAAACAATTTGTTTTGCTATGCTGCGTACTGCGCATGTTAGCTGTGTTAGGTATTCCTTAAACTCTTCTCCCAGCACTGTGGCAGCCCTGTGTGCATCATACGCCCTCCTAACAGGGGAGAGCGGCGTGTGCATTCTTCTTCCCGTCACGATTTCATGTGGGCTTAAATGGTGATCCTTGCATGGTTGGTTTCTGAGTTGGAACAGTGCTAGGGGTAGACAATATACCCAATTCTTTTTCAACGTGCTGCATAATTTCGATACATTGCTTTTGAGCAGCCCGTTGATCCTCTCCACAACTCCATTGGCCATTGGATGATAAATCGAACATAGTTTGTGTTTCACCCCCAGAAGGGAGGTCACTTCTTTGAAGAGGTCATTTACAAAGTGCGTGCCGTTGTCTGAACGGATCACGTCACAGATTCCCCACCGTGAGAATACTTCTCGCACAAGGAACTTGGCAGCACATTTTGCATCAGGATGGGGACAGGGGCCCGCTTCCACCCACCGTGAAAAGGGGCATACCACCACAATCAAGTATCTTGCTCCGTTACATCTTTCTCCCATATCGGCGTAATCGATATGTAGTTGTCTAAATGGACCTGTAGGGCGTGGCAAAGTGCCACGCAGAGTTCGCAATGTCATTCCTGAATTGTATGTTTGGCATGTAGTACATTCAATCACAAATTTAGTTAAGTATTCATGTATATTAGGAACAAACCAATCCTCTTGAATATCTGAGGCAATGTGTTGTTTTGCAACGTGAGCTGGAAAATGCAGTTGTTGGAATGCTACTTCTAATAATTCTACGGGCATCACTACCTTGCCTGTCGTTTCCTGTCTCCAAATGAGATCTGTGGCTGATTGCTTACACCTTCGTTTGCTCCACAACTCCTGCTCTTCCGGTGGGGCTCTTCTCTGAAGTTCTATCAATTGTGCTATGGGCGTGTTATTGTATACATCTACTGGTTGTTCTGCTGTGGTTGTTTTTACAATGTACTTTGATGTTGGTGTCTTATTGAAGTACAAGGCTTCTTTCGCTGACGCGTTGGCTGCCGCGTTCCCCAATGAGACGGCCTCTGTGTTATGGGCATGGGCTTGGCATTTAACCACCGCTATTACCGATGGTTCTGCTAAAGCTTCTATTAGTTCATTTAGCAACGTGGCATGTTGTACAGGGGACCCGTCCGCTCTTCTGAACCCTCTCCTTCGCCAACGTGATAGCCCTGAGTGAACTGTGGTGGTAACATAAGCTGAATCTGAATAGATGGTCACGGCACAACCTTTGGCTGTGTGTAACGCGCTGATTAGCGCAGTCAGTTCGGCTGCTTGTGCAGAGTAATGTGAGGGGAGGCGTTTTTGCACAATCACTTCGTATGTGTCTTCTTCCATGCGCACTACCGCCATCCCCACATGCTTCTCTCCTGTCTCTGAATTTATAGATGCTGACCCGTCTATGAAATACATTTCACCTTCTGTAAGGGCGTTTTCGCTTGCTTTGGGAATGTCATCGCCCTCTCCCTCGTATGTGCTACAATCGTGTTCCTGTAAATCCTCAGTTGTGCATGGCTCTGTAATGAAGGTAGCTGGGTTCACTATTTCGCATCTGACCACATGTACATTTGGACTTGATATTATTATTTCATAAGCAGAGGCTCTCTGTGTTGTGAGGGTAGATTTTGATCTTTCCAAGATAGCAAATAACGAGTGTTCCGCATATAGCGTCACTGAACATCCCATTACGATCGTGGCACTTTTCTCAATGGTGAAGGCCGCTGCAGCAAGGGCCTGTTAGCAAGCGAAATGTCCCTGCATTACTGGGTCCAATATTCCACTGTAGTACGCTAATGGTTTGTGGCCTAGCGATGTCTTTTGTGTCAATACTGCTGTCATCAATGTTCCATTGCTGTGTGAAAACAGGAAAAATTCGCTTTCATAATCTGGATTTGCAAGTACTGGGGCGTCTGAAATAAGGTCTTTTAATCGAGAGAATTGAGCAATTGTCTCCTGTGTCCATTTTATTGGGGCTCTGTTCTTCTGTGCTTCTTTTAGGGCTTGCAGCATTGGCCGGGTGTACGCTGCGTAATCGAGGATCCATGCTCTGCAATAGTTACATATGCCAAGAAATTTCTGCATGTCCTTCACTGTTTTTGGAATGATAATGTGTCGAATAGCTTCTGCTCTCTCTGGTAATATTCTTTTTCCATCTTTAGATATTTGCTGGCCAAGATACACAACGTCAGCAAGGCAGTATTGTAACTTTCCTTTGTCCACCTTGTATCCTTTGGCAGCCAATACGTTAAGCAGTGTTATCAAGTCTTCTCTACACTCTTCTTGTGTTTTACTGCAGACGAGTAAATCGTCTACGTACTGTATAATGGTGCTCCCTACATCTAGTTGACAATGTCTTCTCGTAGTACTCTGTTAAAAATGCTTGGGCTCTCGCAATACCCCTGTGGGAGTCTGCGATGTTCATATCTGTTGATTCCTAATGTAAAAGTTGCAAGGTACTGCGACTCCGGTGCGAGTGGCACAGAGAAAAAGGCATTTTTCAGATCAATGACAGTGAAGCAAGTTGCCTCTTTTGGTATACTGCACAATATTTATGACGCGTTAGGCACTAAAGGGAACTCTTTTTGGATGATGTCATTGAGTGGGCGGAGATCCTGGACCATTCTCCACGCCCCTCCTTTTGCTTTCTTAATCGGAAAAATCGCTGTGTTGCATGGGGAAATTGATGGTACTAAGATACCTTGGCTTAGGAGTGCATTCACTGTTTCTCCAATACCTTCCTCTGCTTCTTTTGATATTGGGTATTGTTTCACTCTGGGTGGGAGGGCACCTGGTTTCAGTTTTATTTTTATGGGAGTTACCTCATGCAACAATCCTACATCGTGTGGTCCTGTAGTCCAAATTTCAGGTACTACCATGGCCATGTCTTCTTCAAACATTGTCAGTGGGGCCTTTATGTTAGCCATGAGTGGATTGTGTATTTCTCTGTATTGAATCATAATGTCACATGGTATGCTTATTTCCCTTATTATTTCTCCATCCCCTTCATAATCAGTAAACAATTCTTCAGCAGTAATATATTTTAGCATTATGTTTGGCTCTATGCATAGCACACTTCTCCACTCGCGTCCTTCCATGTCCAGGCCTATGACCACAATGCGTTTGTTGGAAACTTGAACTGCCTCAATGTCCATAGACATAATTGTGCCTGGCACTACATCTGTTGGTGTGATTGGGCGGAATATGAAGTCGAATGGTATTCTCCACTCTTTTTGTGTTATTTCAGGCACTACTCGGGCTAATACCTGTATTCGATAGACAAACATGTCCATGTCAATGGGAATCCCTCTTACTGCAACTTCCTTTGTAATCGTGCTTATTATCAAGAGTGCCCGTACGGGGCATACCCCTGGCGTCGAGCACACTATTCCTCTTTCAGTGAAGGCTATGGTCATGTTTAACTTACTGAGTAGGTCTCGTCCCATTAAATTGATTGGCGCGTCTTCGTAATACAGTAAGGATGCACGCACTGTTTTTCCCCCCACTGTTACATCAAGATCTTTTGTATAAGGAACTTTTAAAATAGCCCCAGAGAACCCCTGCGTCTCCAAATTTCTTCCCGAGAGCTGAAACCGCACTTCTGTGAGGCATGATTTTTCTGCTCCAGAGTCTACCATAAAGATAAACTGCTTGTTTCCTATCTCTGCCGCCACTAGTGGTTCCTCGTTCGCACTTTGTGTGGTGGATAGGACTGGACACACAAGTGCTCCCTGTGGGCTGTCCTAGTCTTGGTATCTTTGCTGACCTGGCATTGAAAAAACGTTGTCACCCACGACGTTATGCCGCGGTATGGTGCAGGGGCACCGTTGCGGCCGCTGCAAAAGGGTTATTGTTTATGTTCCCTACTGGGTTTTGTCTCGCCATGGCTGTAGTGCGTTTTGCTGTTGTGGCTGCTGCTTCTGTTGCTGCTGTTGTGGGGCTTGCTGTCTCTGTTGCATTTGGGGGTGATAGCAGTATTGATCCTATTGTCCCCCCTCCCCATTGAAGCTCCATGAGGGCTACCTGGGTGTGGGCAGCCCCACCCCTGTTCATTGTTCATGAGCTGTTGTTGCTGTTGAAAATACCCTAATGGTCGCATTCCACAATCTCGTGAATAATGTCCCCATCTTCCACAATTCCAACACGACCCCTGTTGTCCTCCCCTTGGTCCTTGCCCACCATACCCTCTGTTTCCCATTCCTCCGTATCCTCCCCTTTGCCCGCGGTACCCACCTCTTCCTTGGGCCGGCCTGTTCTGCCACTGCGATCCTTGACATGGCTGTTCTTCTCCGTTCCACTGTCCCTGGTCCTCTCCAACCCACTGTGCTGCTATCCCGACGGGCCTTCCTCCCGCGTCTTCCACTCCTTTGTTTCCTCTATCTGCTGTTGCACTGGCAGTAATGGCGGCGACCTTCACTAATTTCGTCTGTACTCATTTTGCTTCGTCTGCCAACCTCTTTTGCATGACCTCCGTTTCCTTCTCTTTTATCCTCCTCCAGTGGTGTACAATAATGCTCTGAATTTCAGGCCACCCTTTGGCTTCGATCCCAGCTATTTTGTCCAATGCCTTCTGCACCTCTTTCGACAACCCCTTTTTAATGATAAAATAGAATAAAGCTGTTGATTGATTCCATGCTGTACCAGTTTCGCTTCTCCATAAATCTTGCACTCGCAAAATGAATTGCGCAGGATCCTCGTTCTCCTCCATTGTACACTGCATCACTGCATGTAAATCTGGAATGTCTGGAAATGCACGCTGCAACGCATCCCACACTTGTGCTCGAACATTGTTAAATGGTGATCCATCGTGTCGGTCACAGCTCATCGTTACTCCCGGGAACCCTGCCCTTTCCCAGATTGTGTCTGCTTGGTCCCGATTGCTGAAACAAATAGACTTTTTATATCACCTATAGCTAACGGCACGCCTGCTGTGTTTTTCTCAAATACATGTATCCACTTACCTGCCCCTTCCTTCAGCGGGGGGAGGGGCTTTAACAAGTTGGTTTTGTCCATTTGGGCCAACGGAATGTAATTTGGCCTACCGGCTCCTTTATGTATCAGTGGCATTTGAAGTTTTTGTTTTACTTACCAATAGGTTTCCTATCCTCCCTGTTCATTGTCTTAATCTACCTTGCCATAATGGTGGCGATAATGTGTCTGGGTAACGGTGGTTTGGCAGTGGGGAACCCTCCGCGGCAGCTGCCTCTTCGTATTCATCTAAATCGTCCCATATTTCTTCTATTTCTGACTCTAACTCGTTATTATCCTCCCAGTTTTCCTTGTGTTCACTTCCTTGTCTTCCGCTCTGGTCTCCACTTTGTTGACGCTCTGGTGTATCTGGGCATATAATTCTCACTGGCTTGTTATTCAATTGAAACAGGAACTGTCCTGACTGCCACTCTTCTTCTTGCCTCTGCTGTGATGAAGTCCCTTGCGATACTATAGACTGTCCCGATACCGAGGCTGCTGGGGTTGCATTGCTTGCTGCCCCTATTGGGTGTGTGAGATCGGCCAGTGACAGTGGGGGTACCTGCCCTCCCCCTGGCAGCATTTGCCCCTTGTCACATAAAGCCCTTAACCGTGTTATTTCCATTTGTATGTGTGCTAACTGACGGTTCAAATGACCTGTAAAACGTGCTATGTCCACAGGAGGCGCACTCGTGGGGCCATACAGGCCTCCTTTATCATATGGTGGAGGTTCGGGGGCTGTTGCCCCGCTCTGGGCAGTGGCGGTGGGTGGTATATACAGGGGTTCACTAAACCCTACCGCTGGCCTAGTCATTAAGGGATACATTTTTGTTACTTCGTTTTCGGTTGTAGTTGTTTAGCATTCCCCTTTTGGTGTCCCATCCACTTCATATAATAATAAAAATGCTTAAGGTTAGTAGTGGGTGTGTTGGGTGGGTTTCTCAGCACAGGCGAGGGTCTGGCACTTGAAAGAAATACCTTACAGGGGGTGCAGGGTCAGGATGGCAATAAATTGTTCTAATGGGGGTGGGTGGCTTGCACGTTTATGAGGATGAATTGAGCAGAAAGTGCTCAGCTCATCTTGGTTCACATGCCGGTTCTCAGACAAACAGTGATCTCAGAGGAAGAAAACTGTAGCATATTGATTGTTGCAACTTTCTCCAGCTTCAGCGTGAGAATGGAAGCACAGAGCTTTCCTTCACAGGGGGAGCGCAAGGGTGGGGGCTAGCCAGCTGCCTGCGCGCCTTGTGTGTGTGTCTCTGTCCTTGGCTGCTGCGGTGGAAAGGGGAGCTGAGCATTGCTGTACCATCGCAGTGAGGCCTGTTTACCCAAGATGGAGTCGAAAAGGGGCACAAAAGATGGATGCCCTGTGTCCTGCTCAGTAGTCCCATCTATGCAGTAGTCAACCGTAGTTAACTTTACATAAGGGCAAGGGGCAATTCCACTACCGGAGGCACGTGGTCCAAGCCTTGTACTGAGGAGCGTACAACGTGAGGGGGCCTAAGGACCCCTCGCTCCCATACAGTCTGATCATCATATCATTGCCTTTGTGATCCCACTCTCACACCAAAACAAACCCACCACCATACCACTCCCCATCCCCACCTTAGCACGCAGCTCCTGCAAACTCACCAAGGAGCAAATCCTACCGGTACATCCTTTCATCGCTGGAGCTTTTTTCGCAGGGTTTTTTACAGTGGATTCTTTAACGAAAAAAAACCATCAACGTTTCTTGGGGAGGATAGAAAAATATATATATGGGGTGTGGGTGTTCAGGAATATAAAACAAATGAAAGGAGATGGGGTTTGGTGTTTTTTCATTCAAAAATCCACTGTAAAAACCCTGTGAAAAAACATCCCACGATGAAATGACACAGAACCCTCCTGCCCTATCTTGCTCCCCTCAAACAAGAGTACCTCTACTCACTCAACCCATACACCCTAGCAGACCTCTATATCACAACCCTAATGACGGCAGTGGACACCATCAGCCCTTTAATGCCTAAAAAAGCTGAACCAGCAGGGCATATAAACTCCTGTAAGAGACTTGCAGAAACCAGTTGGAAAAAAAAAAGTCAGATGCGCTAAGGCTAGCATTCACAAGGACTGCTAAACTGTACAAACAATCCATCATCCACGCCAATGCTACCACCTTCAATACCAGAAACAGCAATGCCAAATCTGACACTAGAGAACTTTTAACCATCCTCAAGGAATTGGAAGCCCCCATCACCCTACCCTCTGCCCCTACTAAAGACAAGGCATGGTGTACGAAAATAAAGAATGTCATGATCCTAAAAATTGACACTATACACACAAAAATTCTCATCATTCGATAGACCTTGAAACCTGACCAAGCGGCTATTGCTGACAACACATTTTCCACCACCAATAGCCTCAGCATCCCTATGTTCCACTTCAAAAAAATAACTGAACTAGAAACCCTTCATATCTTACAGAGCCGTAAACCTTCAAGATGTAAAGGATAGTTCTGCATTGTATCTCTTGTAAAGGACTGTGTGGGATGTTTAACAACATTCATCAAAACATTCATTAATGCCTCCTTTGAAACAGGCATAGTGCCTTGCAGCCTCACGGAAGTCTGGGTCTTCCCTTAGCTGAAAAAACCTACTCTTGACCCTGCCCTGCCCAACAACTACCGGCCGATTACCACAGTCCCCTTTCTACTACAAATTCGGGACAGAGAAGCCTATATCCAAATTCAACATCAGCTGGAAAAGAACCAGACCCTAGGAATCCCGCAGATTGATAGGATCATGGAGACCTTCCCTGCTACTCCTTCCAGACCTATCAGCTTCCTTCGACCTAGTCAACAAAAAAATCCTCTGCCACCATTGGACCACCTCAGCGTCTTTCTCACCTGAAGCCATGACCTGGATTGCCCCCTTCTTAGATAGCAGAGCAATGACAGTCTTTGCTGACAACGCAAGTGCTCACCCACTCCACAGTGCCAATCACATGTGGAGTGCTGCAAGGATCTTGCATCCGTCGCATGTTATATAGTATATTTACTAAGCCCCTCTTCGACTTCCTGGACTCCCACAGCATAGCCTACGATAAATATGCCAACGTCACACAAATACTTCTGTCTTTCTCAGGAAATTACTCCAATGATGCTGACACCCTCAACAGAGCCTACCCTACCATCCAAGCTTGGATGGCAATGCATGGCCAATGTCTAAATGATGAGAAGACCGAACCCCTTGTGGTGGTACCTTCTTCAGGGAAGGTGTTCGGTGTGAGGTTGTCCAAACATGCTGTACATTAGGTGATGGTCCTTATCTCCAGATGGGAAGTTCCTCCTCATGAGTTCCACCTGCATTATACCATCCATAGGGGGGCTAATGGGTAGTGGATGCACCTCCCTAGCCTCATGGGAAAGGGCTCCCCCTGGTGGAGAAGTGGCGAACCTTGCACATCGTCACATACCCTTCCCCAAATGCTGCTGGCTTCTCCATCTCCATCCCTATAAGGGAAATCGGGAAAGGAAATCAACATTTCCCTTTTCTGTGTCCTACACTAAAACAGAAAGGCTGGAGATCAAGGAACCAGCACATCATTCGTGGGTTTGTATCTTTCCTTAAACTGAACCAGATAAGTGAAGAGGGGTCAGTTACTAACTTAAATCTTCTCCCCGTTAGATAGTATTACAAGTGACCCACCACCCATTTGATTGGCAGGGCCTCAAGCTCAATTGTTGCATAATTTGTCTCCCTTGTGAAGAGATCCCAACTGATGTATAAAACCAGATGCTCTGTCCCATCATATTCTTGGGATTCTCACCCTAGAAGCATCCGTCTGAAGCATGAGATCTTTATTAAAATTAGGAATCTTCAGAATGGGCTCACTGCACAAGATCTGTTTCAGGGTATTAAGGTGGCTTCATCCTCCTTTTGCTAATGAATCTCTTGCGGCTCAGCATTTTTCAATTTGTCAGTGAGGCGAGATGTTATGGCCGAATAATTAGGAATGAACCTCCGGTAATACCTGGTAAGCCCCAAACCGGCCCTCTCTTTTGGTCTTTGGGGGAGGTGTTTCCAGTACATTGTTGACTTTTTCCAGTTGGGTTTGGCCGGCTTACCTCAGAGAGCGGGTGATTTCATATAAGTGAAACAGGTGCTCCTCCCAGGTTTTTCTGTGGATCACAATGTCATCCAGATATGCACCACAGAAGTGGGAAAATTGTTGCAGTATCTGGTCCATCAGCCTCTCAAAGGTTGTTTGGGCCCCATGAAGTTTAAAGGAAAGGACTTTAAAGTGAAATAGTCCTTGCAGGTGGAGAAAAACATTTTCTCTTTATCAGAGGGATAAAGTGGCACCTGTCAATAACCCTTTGTTCAATCAATCTTGGAGAAATAGACAGCCGATCCCAGTCTGTCGATGAGGTTGTCAATTTGAGGCATTGGATAGTTGTCAGACAGCTATATAGCATTCAACATCTCAGAGGTCTATACCAAACGTCCACGACTGATCAGGTTTGGCCACAAGGACCATGACCATGCACTCTGTGATCGTTCAATTATATCTGTGGCAATCATTTTCTCTACTTCCTGGAGGACCACCCCCTACCTTGCCTCCGGAATTCGGTAAGGCCTCAGGTTAATCACCTTACTTGGTGGTGTGCACATGTAATGTTTTATCCCTTTCACTCTTGGTATGTTATTGAGGTCATCTGGGAATTGATGTTTAAATCTTGGATGTCCTGCTGTTCTGGGTCAGTCAGAGGGGACCAAACTATGTTTGGATCTCTCTTCGGCTAGCAAGGTGGCCATTAGGACAAAAGAGGACTCCACCGGGTCTTCCTTCCATTCTGTTATCAGTGATGTTGCCAATGTTGGATTTTAAATTGAGTAGTGCAGATTCTGCGCCATTTTTAGTTTGGAAACCAGATTGTCTACTAGTCTTCCATGAACTTGAACAATTGGTGACTTTATCCAAAAATGGTAACAGGAAGGGCACCTTCGCTATGGGCATATAATTAATTGGTATGGAAGGATCCAACAGTTTTTTTTAAGACAGGACGTAATCCACACTTCTTCAAGAAGGTCAGGTACTTCAGCTTCCTGCTTTGACACCCTTACCCCTTACATCACCAAAACAAGAGCCCCCCCCCCCCAACAGCCACAACATTTAGAAGAGGAACCTGATGAAAATGAAAACTCAAGACTGAACCTAGAAGAGCTATTCGACGACACAGACACAACAGCAGCAACACCTCAACTAGAGATCAACTTGGAAGGAAACCAAAACACCAGTCAGACGATAATGCTGATAATAAAGCACAAACCAAACTATACCTTAAAATCCACTGCAACTTAATAAATGCAAGATCCATGTCAAAACACTCAACAGAGTTCTTCCACCTTCTCTGAGACAACAGTATCAACATCCTATTTGTGACAGAAACATGGCTGGATGACAACTACAAAAATCACACTCCAAAATTGCCTCCCCACCAACTTCAAATGCCTTCAGTTAAACAGAAAAATAAAAAAAAGGACGAGTACTTGCAATAGCGTTCAAAGAACACCTGAAAATAAAAACAGACAAACCTCTTAACATTGTGAATTGTGAATCCATGGTCATATACCTATCGGTGAATCCAAAAACAAACATTACTTTCATATTGGTTTACAGACAACCAACATATGATGCAACCTTTGTTGACAACTTCATAGAAGCCATCACCAACATAGCCGTTCAACAAGAACATTTGATAATCCTATTTGGTTCGAAAAAAAAAATGGCAACTCTCAAAAGTCACAAATCGGACAGCTAACAACCATGAAACTACAACAGCTGGTCAAAAGGGCAACACACTCAGCAGGACACACCATTGATACAATCTTCGGCAAGAAAAAACTCATCACCACTGCACCACCAATACAAATATTTTGGAGCGACTATCTCATAATTCCATTCATGATCACACTACCACCCAGCCCCTCAAGCTCCCAGACATCACAAAAAGGAAACTGGAAAACCATAAAAGCAAGCAACCTAACAGAACAACTGGAGCTGACCAAATCTTCAACAGCAGAACTGGAAAAGGCATACCTAGACGGGAAAGTGGAGCTACTCCACACATGGATTGCTGATACAATCGAAAAAATCTCCCAGAGAAAACCATTTACCTCCTCAGGAAAAAGAGCAATGGCAAAATGGTTCACCCCACTACTAAGCCCCATTAAAAAGAACAAGAAGCTGGAATTAGAATGGAGGAAAGAATATGACCAAGATACGAAAACCCAGTTCCAGAGACAAATTTGATTGTATAAGAAGGAAATCCAAAAGGCTAAGAAAAGGCATTATGATGACAGAATCACCAAACCAACACACACAAAGAAATGTTGAACATCATAAACGAAATGAGAAAGCCACCAGGTTGCGACAACATTCCAATGCCCTCACAGAAACTATGCAACAATGTGGCAGACCATTTTGAAAACAAAATCAATGACATCCGACAAATCACACAAAACAGACCAACCAACCCTAACACTCAACCAACCAGACCTGCCGAGGAGCCACAGCACAAACTCCAAAACTTCCTGGAAATATCAGTAGAGACATTCGTCAAGCTAGTAAAACACAGCAATAAAGCCAGATCACCCATGGATCCCTCCCACCCTGAGATCTACAAATCAATCCTCGCACAAGAACACCATCAGCATATTACAGCAATCTCTTGAATCTGTTGCTCGCAAAAGATACAGTGCCACGATTTTTTAAATCAGCATATATTAAACCACTTCTAGAAAACACAAGTGGCAACGTGGAAGACCTCTCCCAACTACCGACCAATTTCAAACATTCCCTACCCGACAAAACTCTGAGAAACCTACATATACAAATTAACCCAAGAACATGTAGAAAAACACTAGTTGCTAGACCAAGCACAAGTTGTGCTCAGACCCACAAGAGGAACAGAATCGACACTACTATTCATCTGTTCCAACCTAAAAACAAAACGCAGACTCCAACACAACGCTCGGCCCTTATTCTGCTCGACCTCTTGGCAGCTTTCCACACATTAACCCATGACACCCTAATCAAAAGATTAGAAGATATAGGTATAACTGACATGGCACTACTCTGGATTAAATCATTCCTAGCAAACAGAACAGAAACTGTATGGATACAACTCTTCAAATCTACTCCACAAGTTAATGACTGTGGAGTACCACAAGGATCCTCACTATCACCACTATACCTCAACATCTACCAAACTCTGTTAATCAGGATTTACAACTATGCAGTTGACACATCAGATCATCTACAAAATCGAAGATACACAAGCTGATCACGCAGCCCTAGTAGAATGTGTAAAAGAAATCTATGAGTGGATGAATGTCAACAACTTAAAAATCAACCCAGGAAATAGAGAAATCACAATCATATCCAAAAACCAAGAGACCAACACCTACATTCCCTGGCCGACAGAACTGGGAACCACGCCCACACCATTTGAGGTAGTAAAAAACCTGGGAGTCCTAATGGACAATGCTCTAACCTTAGAACCACAAGTAAATGCGATAGTTATGATATGCCTCTTCCCCGTCACTCAACAAGAAGAATCCTACCTTTCCTCTCCTTGACCTACAAAACACTGACAATCATCACCCTCATCATGTCAAGAATCAATGACGCAAACAGCCTATATCTCGGGATCCTCGAACACCTCCTGAAGAAACTACAATGCATCAAAAAGGCAGCAGCTAGACTCCTCCTCAAACTATCCAGAAGAGACCACATCACTGCAGTGCTTAAGATGCTAAATTGGCTTCCAATCAAACATCATATCACTTTCAGAACAATGTGCATAATACACAGGGCAATCAGTGGACTGGGAGCAGAGTTCCTACAAAAGAAAATAACAATCTACAAGCCAATGAGACTCCTCAGGTCAAGCAATGAACTTTACCTGGAACCAAAACCATATGCCAGGAAAAAACAAGGGGGCTTCTCTTTCTCCCACATAGACGCAAAAATCTGGAACAATCTTCAGAAAAATATATGAAATACTAAAAACCACCTGGAATTTAGAAAACTTCTAAAAGCCTGGCTCTTCAACACCTCCAAACCAGACAGAAACAACTGAAACAATCAAACGGGAAACACGAAGAACAGACAGACAGAATATATGACAGCACAGACAACACTTAGGACCGACTAAGGGAAACCCCTACAAGAACAAAAGAGACAATGCTAGGTGGAACAGAACACGAGCAACAACCCAGTGAGGAGAGAAAAATAGCAAACATGCGTAACACAAAGGCACTACCACCAACCTTAGCCAACCAGAAAGGGCGTAGGGTACGGGGTAGGTCCCAAGTAAATCAATCCGAAAAGACTAGGTTGCAGCAACGACAAACTGGGATGTAGGGGGTGGCCAAATACAAAGATAGAAACACAAAGGTAGCGTACTTAGCATAATGATAGAGAGATGAGACAGCCTTATCATGCTGAAACGTAATCACTGAAGGAAGACAACCTTCTCTAACTCACGAAGGAGACTCAATAAGAGTGTGCATTTCTCCTAATAACAAGGCTACTAACCAACCCCAAAACAACTTCTGAAAACCTCACCACTCCTCACACACCTATCACACTCTAACCAAACACAACCACACCTCTTAAAACAGCAGCAACCCGCATTTACTTCACCACATCTCAACAAGAAATACACCACACAGACCCCCACACAGCAGCACATGACGGACTTAGGCCTGAATACCACAGCAATAAGCTCGGCGAATGGTGTTAACCAAACTAAAGCTGCCAAGAGTACTTCACAGCTTCTCCAAACGTTTTCCTACTAACACGCCCTAACCTAACCCCCCTTTTGTTTCAGATCCATCCGAGCGCCAGGGGACCACTCCGGTGGTGATAGTGCACGGTACATATATTCTTTAACATTGCATGAATGAGGTGTTCATAATTTTAGTTATCCAAGATAGTACGGACTCCAAGTAACCTTTAAAAAGATGAGAATGATAAGCATCTCACTGACAAAACATGTGTTTCATGTTTTTAATATGTCAGCAACCTCTGTTTCACTTGCCTAAAGGAAAACAAAGGCTAATTTAAATGAGACATATCTCTGACTTACTGAGGCATCACTGTTACTACCAACGACTTAAACAACAGAAGCCAGTCTTTAATAGATTTTGGGTACCAGCAACTTTTCTGAGCAAATTCATCCTGTATAGATTAGAACCAATTCTGATTTATTTCAACATTATAATTGCTGGGGGATTTGCCGTCTAATTTTGCATAGAATAGTAAATATTTCCTTAGAGTTAGATTTTACAGCCGAAATTCGCTTGGTATAATTAGCCAGTTTAGCCGCCAAGATAGCCTTCTTGTAAACCTTAATCGCATATATGATGCCTTAGTAGCAGAACAAGGATGTTTCCACCACAGACGCTCACAGGAGCGTTTCTGTTTTCTAAAACAATATCATCATTAAACCAAGAGTTGGTCTTTGTAAATCTTTTAGGTGTTATAGTGCATAGTGGCGCTAAAGAATCAAAGACTTCTTTAGAAATCTGTTGAAATTGCTTGGTAAGATCTGAACGGTGAATAACCCAGGTAACTTTTAAGCTGAGGTAAAACAAGGGCTACAAAGGCTTCTGGGGTAGCTTTCCTGGTATTCCTCACCAGAATAGGTTTTCTAGGAGACATACTGAAACGCATGTAGATGTAGGGTATAAAATGTGAAATGAGAGAAGTAAATGGCCAGACCAGGGGCATTCAGACAACTTCACAGATGAAATAGTAAGATTCCTAGATAAAACCACATTCTAGGGTATTACACTCGAAATGGGTAGGAGCTTTGATGTGCTGCACTAAACCAATGGCTGTTGACTTATTTAAAAGTGTGGAAGCGTCAGAGTCTACCGCATTATTTGCCCATAAATTAAAATCGCCAAGAGGAAGGAGGGTGGCATGTGACGAGGAGTCCTGAAGCTATGTTTAGGTAGCAGCAAACAGGCCCTATTGGGATTCCAACGGGTAATCAGCAAGTTCAATAGCCTGACAAACACGTGATGGAGTATTTAAAAGAGCAACTTTCAATGGTGAGGAGTCAGTATGAGCTTGGGTGCTACCTGATATGAGCGTTTTCTCACGTAATTTTATGGAGGTCACTTGTAAAGAGGGCAACTCAGCAAGATGATTAGAAAATTGGGGCTGTAGGGTCATTCTTTTTCAACTGAGGGCCTGATTCAGAGGTACATGTTATTATAGAAAGGTGCTGTGTCTGAGTTGACAGACACTTTTCCAAGACTACATGTATTCTATTCTGAAGTAATACAGGAGTGGCGGCAAAATAAGCGAACTCTGCCACTCCAACAAAGCCGTGATTTACGACATGGCAACAACCTTGCCAACCACCTCACATGTAAGGGGCTGGCAAGGACTGTATTCAGAGGCCAGAACACCGTTCCTGCACCAGCCAAATTTGGCGTTCAATAACGGTACTCTATGAGGTGCCGTTAAACAACACAGCACATTTTTTCCCATTTTAAACATGGCATTTCTCAGACTGCCGCACCACTTTTCTAGTATAATGGAATTTATGAAAAGGTTTGCAAATTAGAAGAAGTGACAGTCTTTTGGGAAATGCTTGCAATGCCATTGGAGCACATATTTTCCCGCACAACATTTATCGTCCAATATTTTCCACCCATCTCAGAATGATGCTTCTGAAAACTGGAGGGGAGAATATTGGCTTTCCACGCAATAGTTAGCATCTGAATCAGGCCCTTAGAGGTGCCCCGGGACCAACAGAGATTAAATACAAGACACTAATGGGACAGTACTGAGATTCCATTGGAGGAACCTGAGCCCTCAGCAGGGGAGTTGCTAGGCCTGGAAAAGACCCGGGGCTAAGCTGATGTCGGAATTGTTGGGACTGGGGGCTAGCTGGTCTTTTGGCTGTAGCTCCTGAGATTCTATCCGGGGCTACAACCAAAAGATCAGGGGCTATAGCCCTCTTAGCCCCCCCGTAGCAACGCCCCTGGCCCTCAGCTTTAATATCAGAGGTTCAACGGAACTTACTCAGAGTGCTGTTTGGTCAGAGAGTGACCCCCCACTTTCCAAGAGTGAGCCACAGCAGACTACAGGTGGGGCAATACCTTTTGATGCATGCTTCAGAGTCCTTAGTCCTATATCGCGCAACTATATCAGCGCATTTCCGATGGTACTTTTCAAACGTCTCATTATCATTCTCTATCCTATTTTGCAAGTCGACCCTGGAGCTACAAAGTATTCCGATTAATAATAAAAATAAACACACAGAGCTAGCGTAAATAAATGCCAAGAACCTAAGCAGGCAAACGAATCAACGGCTCTGTACCTCTTTGCGCGACCCTTACGCGCCTTCTAATGAAGTTAAGTACTCTAGGTAAACTGGGAATTGTAGTCCGGTGGTGATGACAAATGAAAAAGATCAATGCCCTAACAGTTCAGAATAAGAATAGCAACGGCTGCATGGTGATTAAAATAATTACGGCCCTACATCATACACAACAAAGCTGAAAGAACGAGTAGAATGAAATTCTAAAAACAAAGCAGCAGCGTTTCACTATACTCTAAAATCAAGTCTAACGTGAAAAGAAGACATAAGGGGGTTTTAAATTCTAGTGCAAACCAGCCACACGCGCTGCCCCTCACGTGCCTGCTAATGCAGTTGAGTACTCTAGATAAACCAGGAAGTGTAGTCTAGTGGTGATCACAAATTAAAACAAGATAAAATGCTGTCAAAATGAAAAACATCAATGCGCTAACAGTTCAGAATCAGAATAGCATCGTCTGCCTGGTGATTAAAATAATTTGCGGGCCTATATTAAGCACCAGACAGCCAAAACAGTGGAACTTCCTCACACCCTCCTTGGGAGCGGAGCCCTCTTACTGGGTCTTCCGGAAAGCCCTCAAAATGTGATTATATTCGAATTGTATCTCAATACCGCTTTGTCTTTCGCATTGGTGCCTCACGAAGCATGTAACTGTCTCCGCGGCCACCATGTAACTGTTTCTCATGCAAGTAACTGGTTGTAACAGCACCAAGATGCCTACAGGTTGCTGTGCGCTTTATAAATGAAATAATAAATAAATAAATAAAAGCACGAGCAAAATACAATTCTAAAAACAAAGCACTAGCGTTTCACTATACACTAAAATCAAGTCATATGGAATCCTGGAATAGACTTCCAACTCCAGATTAGATTGGGAGATACCTAAACAGCACTGTACCCTTTCCTGCCAGACACCCCAAAACAAGTTTGCCCAGATTCTGCACGCATATTACACAGTAAAGTTAGACTCTTCCTGATGATTTCTTCAACAAATAATTGGCAACTGTCCTTCGACAGCTTTAAGCAAACAATGGTGGTGGTGTACAAACTCTGTTCATACAACAGAAATGTGTTTTTTGAGTCCAGGAATGTGCCAATCTGGTGATATTAACTGTACAAATGAATTACTTGAACACATGGATCCAGGCAATTAGAATGTATCTAGTGTGAGCAACCTGAGGGTATTCTCACTCCTACTCCCCCTAGATCCACTTTTCAGGTGGCCAGGGAAAGGCCATTGCTTTTGGATCCTGACCCCGGGGTGCAGAACTGAGGGAGAATCATCTGGGTGGAGGGTCCTTGGGGATTGGGAGTGGGAGTGGGGTTCCCAGAGGCGAGGCAATGTATCCCGCTTTTTCTATTGACGACCTGCCAAGCCCATACTCAGCCTTTATGGTCTACTGCAAAACATCTCCCCCTATTTCCTCACCTTTAATCTCTGAAAGCACTGGGATGAGGAAGAGGAGACCGATAGTAATGAACACTAAACTTTCATTTTACCACTCTGTTACTGGGATGAAGAAGTTGCTGCCAGAGTATGGTGAGAGTCAGGGATGTTGCTAGATCTGGAAAAGACCCGGGGTTATGCTAATGTCAGAACTGTCAGAACTGGGGGCTAGGTAGCATTTTGTTTGTAGCCCCTAAGATTCTATCCAGGGCTACAACCAAAAGACCAGGAGCTATAGCCCCCTGAGTCCCCCTAGCAATGCCTCTGGTGAGAGTCAGGCATGTTGCCTTAAGCATAGTCAGGCAAGCCCAATTAAGGATATACACATGGACTCTGTTAAGTGGTTGCAGGTGAATTAAGAGAGGGCCAGAGAACAGCATTGAGAGCAATAAGGAGGTCTGTAGGGAACAGACCAGCAGGGGACCCTTTTCCAAAGGAGGCAGCATGATGGGACCGGTGGAGGAGCCAGGACGCCA
Organism: Ambystoma mexicanum; assembly: GCF_040938575.1. Classification (NCBI taxonomy): domain Eukaryota; kingdom Metazoa; phylum Chordata; class Amphibia; order Caudata; family Ambystomatidae; genus Ambystoma; species Ambystoma mexicanum. The sequence goes on along the minus strand of NC_090924.1, from coordinate 1,155,102,627 downwards.
CCCAGCAGCCCAGAGAACCTGTGCAGCCCCAGGTGAGCCGGGCCGATGGGATTTTACGGGTGTGGGAGCCTTTGCATCAAATAATCAGCAGCAGGAACTGCGAGAGAGTGGGAGAAAGAAGGTTGTTGCGCACATCCTGTGGGATGTTTTAACCCACTTCTGCTCATCTTTGCTGCATCACTGTGTTATGATGGTGCCAAAAACATCAAAATGGCTGCAAAACCCTTGTGTGTGCCAAAACCTCTGAAAATCACGCTTTGCAAAGCACAAAAAGATGGTTGCCCAATCTGCCACGCATGTTGTCAGTGGTGGAACAGATATCTCATTCCTGAAATTTGTCACTGGGCTCCACAACAAGTGAAAATTGAGTACAGAAGGAAAAAGAAGTGCTTTGCTAAATGAAACCCAAAACCTTGCTTTAAATCCCTTTTTCTTTGGTGCTGAAACTGCAGAATGCTGGTACAAAACACCCTCAAACATCCAAAATTCTTGCTGGGTGCTACAATTCACTTAGTTTAAGAAATCATTGTGAACTTGCAAGGTCCTGAAAAGCTGAAAGCATAAAGGTATTTCCACAGCAAAAGTGGCCTGTCTGTGGATGTCAAAAATCTCTGTGCAGCAGAGGACTGCTGGGATGACAGCTGTCAGGAGCCTGCCTGATTAAACTTTAAACATGTATATGAACTGAAATCAAATGTTTGCAATTTAAGAGGCCTGTTGTTGATAGTAACCCATAGTGTAATTGTTTTGATCCCATGGTTTAAAATCTTGAATGAATGAATTCTAGCTGCTATTTGAAACCACAAGTTTGTTATATGCTAAGGGAAAATTCAACAGAAATAACAATTAGAAAAAGGTTGGCTGAAGCTACCAAACTGGAATAGCAGGTTTCCTCACAGAGGGAAGACCTTTCCCCCAGCAGGAAATCACACCGAAGCAATAATTATAGGGTTTGGAAAGAACCTGGTCTACAGAGGCAAACGGGAACAATGAACAGTTGCTACTAAGGAAATACGGGGTGTGAGGACCGTCGTAAATGGCCTCTGCCAAGAGCAAACAGGGAGGAGATTGCTCCTGGACTGCAGGGAGACAAAAAGAGATGGACCCAAACAACCATCTGTGGCTGAACATTCACAAAGAACATTTTTTTAAAAAGACTTATAACTTGTCAATTAAAATTGTCAAAAATATAAAAGTAACAGATTTGTGAATCTAAATTTTGGCTGGACATTTCAAGAGGCGGCAAAATCGTGTGACATGTTCCGGAAAGAAATGGCAGGAAATGTGATTTTATACAAAATGTATAGTATGAAACTTTATACACGTATGCCCATGTTAAACGCACACACTTGTAGAAATTTACTTATAAATAGGACATTTTGTTCCTGATGAAAAGGGCAAAATTCTGTGAAAAGCAGAGATAAGATCCCACAGCTACAGGGTTTTGAGGAGTAGCTGGTAGATAAAATATGTAATCTGTATATGAGATTCTTAGCCTCATAAAATCACACCATAAAGGTGACACTCTGTTTCTATCCTCCTATCAAGGCAGAGAGTAGACTCTGACCCAATCACCTGTCAAAGGGGCGAGCTTAGGCTAACCAGCCCACACACACCCTTTATCATAGCATAAATAGATACAGCTCACCACTCAGAAAAAAAGACAGATTCACTCACTATCCTGATACTGGTGGAGCACCCTGCTACTGAACTCTACATCTCCCTTGCTCCAGACTCCAGAAACTTGGCAAAGCAGAAACCCATTGCATAGCTGAACCATTTTCAGCTAGGCCTCAAATTCCAGAACCAGAACCCCACAATCCTAAGGGGAAGCATCATACTACAGCCAGGCTGCGCTGTACTGCTTGCCTGCTGAAAATCAAATTCATCCTAACCAAGAAGGGCAGATCTAATCCAGTCCTGTGCGGTGCTGTGACCAGAGTGCATTACAGATCCAGTCCAGTCCTGAGCTGTGCTGTGACTAGAGCGCTTTACTGATTGCAGATCCAATCTGATGTGCCCAGCTGTCTGTCCTAAAACCAGATCCAATTCCCTGACCCGAATCTTGAAAACATATCTATTGAGTATCTATAGATGGAACTGTGTCACTAGCATATGTACATTGCTTAGTTAATCCCTATCTTAAACCCATCCTATCTTAAATTCAGAACCCATATTGGTTGGAGTATTTTTGAATTGTCTGAACTCTCTATCCAAACTATCATATCTTCCTCCTGTCCTAGTATTGTTAAAACTCTCTTTGCGCGGATCTTTTCTCATCTGAAGAAGGCGAGTTTCCTCTGCAGGCAATCATTCTGATCAAGTGGCTGTGTTCCTGTGTCATATTCGTTTTGTTCATAGTCATCCTCTAGTGTAAGAAATCCTTTTTGTCATTTTAAGAGTGCATACCTGTTTTACATTCTTGCGCCTATCTCGAAAAAACAACCTCTACTAAAATGTCCATAACTCCCTCAATTTTTGTGCTAGAAAATTTCAACTTCTGCTTGTAGCTAACATCCATATCTATAAATCGCATCTAAAATCGCTTTCCAAATCAATCGGTTTTTCCGTGAATAGTTTGCCGGAAATTTTTGTTTAGGGAAATTCTTATACATGTAAAACAGCTTTTGATTGCTTCCGGCTTGAATTTTAAGATTTCAAATTGTTTCTTGGTAGTAAATCATTGCTTGTGTTTGTGTGCAACTATCCAAAGCGGCTCCCATAAGAATTTATAACAATTTCAGCAATTTAGACCATATTTAGTGTTTTTGCCCCGTCCATTCTAAGATAACTTTAAAAGCCATTCTGATAGTTTGACAGTCAATTCCGTTTTTCTCTTGTGTTAGCTGGGGGGAAGTGGGATTGATATCTTGTTTGAATTCTGCCATTCCTGAATACCTGCTCTCTCTTCCTATCTCTTTAAATTGCCTATTGGGGGTTGAGGGCTGTGCAGAGGGAACCTTTAACCCTATCTGATCTGAACACACACACAAAAGTATTATTTCTGTGCTGAATTGTTTTGCTCATTACTACTCCTTGTGTATTAAAGAGATTATTCAGTATTACATCACCCCATTGGTGATTATTGTGTACCCATTAAAACATAATGGCCCTCATTACGACCCTGGCGGAAATCAACCGACCGGACCGCCATAGCGTAAATAGCGTTTCCGCCATTGCACGACGGAGCAAAGTGCGGCTCATTCCGACCCATCGGGCACGAGCACCACGCCATGGCGGAAGTGCAAAGTCCGCGATGGCGGAAATGACCCCAAAACGGCCCACACCGCCGCCGTACGGCGCCCTAGGTGCAATTTCGCCACCCCTCTTAGCGGTCACCGCAATGAGCGGCAATCGTAAAGTACGGTGACCGTAAATATACGGAAACGGAAGTAAAAACATGGTCCCGGAACGGGAAACATCACGCCGTACACCTATAAAAACACTATTTCCACACAACCATTAAAAATACTGAGACACATCCCAACCCGAAATCCACCCTAGTGAAACCAAGAAAAATGGGAAAAGTAGCGAAGAAAGCGTGCGACCACAAGCGGCAGGTCCACTTCTCCCGTGAGGAACTCATCGTGCTCACAGAGACCCTCCAGGAGAATGCCGCCATCGTCTTCTCCACGCAAATGACCAGGACGGCACTTGCGAACAAGAAGGCCATATGGGCCCTGGTGGCACAGCGGGTAAGTGCGGTGGGGACCGCACCCCGCAACCCACAGCAATGCAGAAAGCGATGGGACGACCTGCGGATCCGCGTCCGTAGCATACTTTCTGCCAACCGCAACATTGCCACAGCTACCGGGGGAGGATCGGAATCACCCATCAAGCTGACCCCCTGGGAAGAAATCTGTGCCTCCACCATTGGAATGGAGAGTATCGAGGGAGTCGGAGGGATGGAGAAAGGAGTGCAGACATCCGAAGAATCAGGTAGGTGTCCCAAATAAAACAATGCTAAAACCACAATGTCCAATCATGTGAAGTACCACGTGTCCACATAGTGCAACAGTAACACATGTCCAGGAGAACGGCCACATACATAGGCCCGATAGCACACTTTAAAACTCACATTAAATACATAAATAATTAAAAATCCTAAAAACACCCTCTACACGTGCAGCAGGCACACCCTAACTGCAGGCTGCAAAACAACTGCACCCTCACTCCACACAAAAAAGAAACCACCTCCAAGGCCCCAACCCAAATCACCTTCAGGTACCACCCCAATGCATGTGATACATTGCCATTCCAATTCCCACAGACCCATCAATAACGCTCGCCCTCTTCTACTCCACCACAGGGTCCGATTCAAACGACGAGCTCCAGGACACCCCTACCAGCACACCTGCAAAGAGGGCCAAGACCAACGGCCAAAGACCCTCCACCTCAGCTGCACGCATCAAGACACGGCAGCAGGACAAATCAAGTGGCAGCACACAGGAGGGAACTCCAACAGGCACCCCAGCACCCAGCATGCCCACAACAGCACCACCACAGGTACCCCCAATGGATGCCACAGAAGGCACTGCTCCTGGTGGCAGCAGCACCATAGGTGACACTGCATTAATGGCAGCATGCTCCGACACAGAAAACGGGGATGTCGAAGTCAGATCCATCCATGACCTGTCTCAATCCCCCTGTCTGTTCCATCCCGTACACCATGAGGATACCACGCAGGGGCACCCACAAGACGACGACTGGCCATCCCCCACAAGCCCTGTGGCAAGGCAACATGAGGTGACCAGCCCCTCTGTGACACCACCGCAAATGGCCATGGCCCAGCAGAGGCAACAGTCCCTCGACCAGGTAATCGTGCAACAGCAGCAACTGGCCACGCTCCTCAAGGACCATGCCGATCAATGTGGGGGCACTAAGGCAGACATAGAAACATCAACTGAGACACTTAGGGCAGAAATGGAGAGAAGTACAGAGACACTAAGGGCACAAATGGAGAGTAGCACCGAGAGCCTGAGAGTAGAAATGGAGAGAAGCACCGAGAGCCTGAGAGTACAAATGGAGAGAAGCACCGAGAGCCTGAGGGGAGAACTGCATGCGACGTCCAAAGACGTATGTGCCGAACTTGCCGCTGTGCGCCGTGTGCTCACTGAGCTCTCACAAACCCTTAGGGACATGCATGGACGTGAGCAGGCAGAGACATCATCTGTTGCAAGTTCCGTCCAGGGCAGCCCCCAACGTAGATCTGGGAGGAACCTGCGCTCCACAGGCAGGGGTGCCCCTGATACCCGGAGAGGGGGCTTGCAATAGCGACTGCCCACTGACAATGAGCATCTTTGGACACTGGTGTTCGGGGGGGAGGTAGGAGGGTGGAGGGGGTGTGTTGGGCTCACTTGGGTGGCGGGTCGATGGGGTGTGTAACATGATTTCACATATGCCATAAACAATGCACGATTATCCAATGAGATGTGTGGACATTGATCTTTGTGTACGAGGCCATTATAGGCGTACAGTCCCTATTGTGCATGTTCCGGACACACACAGTGCCACAAGTTCCGTGTCCATGTATCAGCCACCAGGCGTGAGTGCTAGAAGCATGCATCTATGATATGCTGACGAATGTCACGGCCCTCCTGTGCCTCGGGGACTCCTTGAGGTGCTGCCACATCCCCACCCTCATCATGACCATCTTCAGGTGCTTGCAGTTCTGCGTCAGGGGGCATGGGCACATTTCTACGTACGCACATGTTGTGTAGCATGACACATGCCATGACCATCTTTGCAACCTTCTCATGGCGGTACAGGAGTGCCCCGCCAGACCTGCTGAGGCAGCGGAAACGACCCTTCAGTAGGCCGAATGCCTGTTCTATGACTACACGGGTACGTGAGTGGGCATGGTTGTAGTCCTCCTCATGCTGGTCCCGTGGGTTCCGGAGTGGTGTAAGGAGCCATCTCTTCAGTGGATACCCGGCATCACCTGTATGTGGACAATAAAGGATGTTTGAGGAATGCCATTGCTACGTACGCACCCCCCCCCCTTCCTGCTAGGTCATTGCCGCATCACATACCCCACATTATCATGCTTGAAATGAGACTCACCGAGTAGCCAGGATCTGTTCCCTGCGTGTCGCTCCATGTAGCGTGGTATTGTAGAGTTCCTCAAGACCATAGAATCATGGGTTGATCCTGGGAATCGGGCACAACAATGTGTAATGATCCTGTTGGAGTCACACACCATTTGTACATTCAGAGAATGAAATTGTTTTCGGTTGCGGTACTGGGCCTCCATGGCATGTGGGACGACCAATTCCACATGGGTGCAGTCGATGGCACCAATGCAACCCGGTATGCCGGCAAGTGCATGGAATCCCACTTTTGTGTTTGTAATTTCCTGCTCCGAGCGTGGTAGAGAGATGTAGTCGTCTGCGTGCTGCAGGAGGGCATCGAGCACTTGCAATAGTGTCCGTGAGAACAGTGGCTGTGAAATGCCATGCAACTGTCCGACTGTGTGCTGGTAGGTGCCTGTGGCCAGGAAGTGGAGTACAGACACCACCTTCAGTAGGGGTGGGATGGCGGTTGGGCTGTCTATCATGCTGGCAAGGTCAGCCTGTGTCATGTCCACAATGGCGGTTATGGTGTCCCGGTCCAAACGGTAGAGGGTGTGGATCTGCTCATCAGTGAGGTCGAACGGATGTGCTCGGAGGCGTGGGATTGCGGGCTGCCTGCGTGGTGGTAGTGGCTGTGCTGGCGGCCCTTGCTGGCCCTGCCTTGCCCTCCTCCTCCTCCTCCTCCTGCGTCTCCTCCGTGCGGCCGGTTGTAGTCGGTATTCGTCTTCTTCTTGAAGTTGGAGTACTTGCAGTGCTATCAGGTCCCCCAGGGCCAACATGGCTAGTCCTGCCGGTAGTATTTCGGTGTGGGTGTGGTTGTGGGAGGGGGTTGGGTGTGCAATTTATGTGTTTCCAGGCTGTATAGCCTCCACCTGTGGTGATTCATTCCACCTGTGCAAGCTGCTCTCCCCTTTGGGCGAGCACGTCCCGCACACAACGCTGCAATTCGACGAATGGCATCTTGCCATTGCAATCATGTATTTGTACCCGATGGCAGTGTAACATTGGTTGATATGTTCATTCTGCTTAGGTCCCATTGTTTCACATACTATCTTTGCAGTCGCGAACAGACTTGTGAAGGGTCAGTGGAACGTAGTACTCGAGTAACGGTGGACCCTCATGCAACACTGCACCGAGGTTCACCGACGGGCGGGGCGTCCCATTTGTGAGTGAAGGCAGTTGCCATTTTCACACACAGCCGCACTAGATGGATGAATTTGTGATTTCAAGCGGCCACAGATGCCTTTTCGACGTGATGTTGCAAATGAGGAATTCGAAGGACGGCGCTTTCGGTTTTCAGCTAGCGGCAAGGAGATGCCCACAGGTCTGACTGCAAATATAACGTTCTATTGTTCAATGTCCTTGGGACAGGGGCCATGGCGAGGATGCAATGATTGATATGAATAGTATGGGATGCGCAATAGCGAAGTGGGCCATAAGGCCGGACGTTCCCAATTACATGTTGCTTCACAACACTGGAATTACGGGCTGGGGCACAGTGGATTTTGCAGGCTGCATTACGCACAGACTCAATGGAAGTTTCACATGTCATGTGAGTATGGAAGCAGGCGTTTGTGATGGTGTTTTCACCTCGATATAGATAGTTATGATTCGCTAGTGGTTTTTGGTTGGTGATGATCCTTTGGAGTGGGCTAGCATGCATATGGCTGTGGATTTGGTGTGATCAGTGAAGTGAGTAATTCAAATGTAGTTCTGATGGCCATACTATTCTTTTTCATTTCGTTTGGGTGACAGGTATCTCCTCCCCTTTTGCCACTGCCATCTGTATGCCACTCCTGCAGATGGATTTTACTCCCGACACCTGCTGCTTCGTGTTAATCAGTGGAGCAGCATTACGATCTTATGGGACGATCGCCAATGGGCCACATGCCCTTACGCAGTACTGGTGGCTAGGAGCAACATTTCGGCCTTTCAGCTGGACTAGTGCCTCCCTATTGGGACGGCCCTGCGGGTCGAGGCGCTTCCATGTTGCCTTTTCGTACGAGAATGTAGCCCCTGTGTGCCATGAGGGTACAGGGCGTCACACGAGAAGTAGCTGGTCATTTCTTGCGGATGCAGCCCACAATGGTGAAATGTATTTTGGAGTTCATGGCCTGATGGCTGTATGGGCTTGGTGAATTTGTTGTGCATTAAATTCCTATTCTGATATGAACCGTGTAGCGTTCTTCTTTGCAGGTGATGTGTCATATTCCTATTTGGGGAGCGATGTATTGTGAGAAGATCTGCATTGGGTTCCAGCTTCGGAGTATAGTTGCGTGGTACTGTGCTGGGCGCGTTTGCCTACGAAGCCCAGTGAGGTCAGGGATGAGGCCTGCCAATGTGACTGTTTTGATGATGTGATGCTCAGGGGCGGGGGAATGGCTTTTGTGTAACAGATGCCGGTCAGCCAGTTGGATTGGTGGTATGATGTGATTATCAGAATATGGCTGGTCACAGGTGCCTGTGTTTGCGTGCGTTTCTTGGAGGGAGACTGAGGTCATGTCCATTTGTGTGGCTTCTGTATTCGTGCCATCTGTGCCCTGCAGCTCCCATTGGCCCCTCTTGAGATTCATTTGTTCGTTGGCAGGCATGGATGACTTGTACATTTCACTGGTTGCATTGTGTGACTTCATTGCACCTACGGGGAGTTGTGCAATGTGGCCAGGGAGCGGTGTACAGGCACTCAGTAGGGCCGTTTACGGTTGGCTTGCGATGCCGTACTTCTCGCCATGGCGGAATGGTACTTTCCGCCGTGCTTGATGGCTTTAGGTGCATGTCCGCTGGGGTCAGAATTCGCGTACCGTTGCGCCATGGTGGTAATTGCGGTTTGGCATGGCGCGCGCGCGCGTACTTGGTGCAGTTAGCGTTGGCGTTCACTGCGGTGTCGCTAATGGCATCGTACTTTGCGGTGACGGGTCATAATCGCACCGAGCGCTATTCGATGGCGGTGTTGCATTTCCGCCATCGTTTTTCGATTTCCGCCAGGGTCGTAATGAGGGCCAATGTGATTACATTGTAAATACATGAATAAATATTTTAACTTTGCAAACCAGCCTGATTCCTGGTTCAGTGTGACCGGGAGGGTTCCAGGAGAAGGGCGTGATATGAGTAGTATATCGTTCAGAATAAAGATCTTTTAGACAAAAATAAATAAGGATTTCAGTTGTGCATTACATGCTAGGCGTTGACTTGGATGTGTGCCGGATTGAAATCACTTACAATTCGTACAAAGGCAGTGGGCTACTGGTGGATGCAAGACAGCCCGGTATGCGAGCAGGGCTCACAGGAGCTGGCCCATCGACCTATGGAGCAGAAAAGAAGCAGCAGGAGCTGCCGAGAAACAACACCACGGACTGGCGAGTGTTGGAGCGAGCTGCTAGACAGCCGGTGCGTTACTAGTGGGATGCAAATGCATATTGAATAGCAAACTGAATAGAGACGTGAAAAAAACTATATTTAATGCATATTGAATACCGAACAAAAGGGAAACTTGAAATTCCGCATATCGAATGCATATTAAATACCGAACTGAGTGGAAACTTGAAATTAAGCATATTAAATATTTGTTGACTGCTTAACTTAATGAATCCTTGCAATTAAGCTTATTGAATACATCAATTAACATCTTATGGGCAAAGCAAGTAGCAGAGGACAGTCAAAGCGAAAGTGCCCATATGAAAGGAATTTATAGAAAAGAGTGCAATTGTGAAAGAGTGCCATAGAAAGGTGGGACAGGGACAGACCACCACAAAGTGAGCTTTATGAATGAATCCAGTGCGGCAAGGTCAAAGACTGTCAAAAAGTGTGTGACACATTATGGCTGAGCCAAGGGGCTAACCAGGAGAATCCAGAGGAGAGTAATCATTGCACAGAAAGCCAAGAGGCCAAAAGAGAGAAACTAAGGAAACGTGACTCTCTACACAGGGAACACATACAATAATCTGTTTGGGCTGAAGAGCATAGTGATTCTGGTTGTGTGACCTCTGGTCGGTTGTCTGTGTTGTCTGACAACTGCACCTAGACCAGTGAGCCCTGGATCATGGGAACCAAGGACACTGTGAAATAAAGCAAGGAGAAGAAATACAAGTGAACTGGTGATGAAATCCAAAAGGAGTGTTCGATTGACCTTGAGTTGTGTTAAACCTTTTGAAGAGAATGAAACAAGTACAAATGGCTAAGTTAAAGTCTTGGGGAAGGGAACCCTGAGACTCGAAGAGCTACGTATTATCTTGAAAATCAAGGCCTCAGGACCCTATTCTGTTGAACTGTGTTGCTTGGAATTTGAGGAAGGGAACCCCAAGGATTGTGTGGAACTGTTTTCCATTGAACTTAAGAAATGTAATCTTGAGATTATGTGGAATTTGCTTGACCTTGAGGAAGGGAAGCTGAAAAGGAAGATAAGAGCTGGAAGAAGCTCAGAACTTTATGTTGATCACCATTGATTTGATTAACATCCCTAAACTTTGTTTATCATTGGCTCTGACTTTCCGTAGTGTTTTTTCAAGTAGGGATATCCCACCTCAGCATAGGGCAAGTTAGGCCTTCTATCATCCTGACATTAGATTTAATAAAGTATTTTAGTTGGAGAGTTGAATCTGTTGTCTTTGTGTTACTTCATGATGCCTTCACACTAGCCGGACTCTTCATAGGACATACACTGAAGCACTTTAGCTAACTTCAGGCAGCATCTTGACTGGAAAACAGGTACATCCATGCCTTTCACTAAAGGAGCTTCTTCTGGATCATTCATTAGGCCTCATTACGAGTTTGGCGGGATCATTCTGGTTTTACCGTGATAGCGGTCCCACTGGTTCCGCCAACTCGCTCTGCCGGAAACAAGGTAGTATTACGCATTGTCGGTCGCGCACACCCAGTATATGCAGAACTGATGGCACCACCATCACGGTAATACCAGCAGAGACGGTTGCATCACCACCAAGGTGGGCGGTGCATCTGCTTCTGCCGCGTGCATGACGGACGTGGCAGCACCATGGAAACGGAGCCGGAAACACCTGAGCCGGAAATAACGTAATCGCTGGAACTGGAAAGAGGCCGGTCGCCATTACAAAAATCACTATCCACTGCAATCTGCCTGTACTGGAAGCCATCCACCCCTTCTGAGTGCCTGAACCAATCAAGGAACATGACAGCAAGGAACCCTCAAACCAGCCAGCGCAAGCCACGATTTGGTGAGGCTGAGCTCAACATGCTTGTTGACATCCTTGCGAAGCATGCCTGGGAGCTATTTTCTGGCAACCAGCGCCACAGCACGCATCTCTGGAGGAAGGGAATCTGGGAGGAAGTTGCCCAGAAGGTGACTGCTGTGGGGGTGACAACAGGCAGTATCAAGGACTGTCACAAGCACTGGGATGACCTGCGCCTGAGGGTGTGCAACCTCCTTGCTGCACACTGCAGGCACTGCACAGGTTACAGGTGGCGGACCATCCTCCCCCATCAAGCTGCTGCCCTGGTAGGAGAAATGCAGCAGTGTGCTGGATATGGAGGGGATTGAGGGAGTCGGTGCAGCAGAGACGGGAGCTGGAACACCTGTTGAGGCCGGTGAGTACAAAAAGTGCCATAATGTAAAATTCACACCTGCCCACCATCCCCCCCATATACCATCACTGCACTGAAATGGCCATACCACTGGCTACATCACCCAGACCCGACCCAGCAATAGCATTGCCCCAAACTAGTCAATGTGGCACAAATCAGGTCACATGCCATGCTTCCCATGCATGGCCCATACCCAACCACATGACAAGGCACCACACAGTGCCCCACATCCTGAGTGTTGCAGTCCCGAAATAAGGGTGCCTGTAAGTTCACCGCCACACATGTCACTGGACCGGCACACACATGATGATGCCCCATTACTCTGGCTGACAGGGCCGCAGCACCCAACAGGCCTGTCCCTGGCGGGTGCTGTGGCCCTGGCAGGCTGAGCTGGCATGGAAGCGCTGGCACCGCTAGCAAAGGTGCTGCTGCTTCAAAGTCGCCAGCGGTATACGGTCAACCACACAATGAGGCCCAGTGTCAACTGTACACTGCATCACACCCACCCCCTGCAGGGACACCCATGCTCACCTGCATGAACACCATGGGTACGGCCTTGACTATGCACCCATGCCCCCCCCGCACAATAACCAGCACCTGAGAACCCTGATGAACACCTCATAGGCAGCCTGTACTGCCAAGTGAACAAGCATAATCCCAGATGCAGACACTGCCCCCCCCCACACTGAGTACTGAATGTGTGCCTGCTGTGCTGCCACTGCCACAACAGCACAACACTGGTAGCCCTCACCTGCATGCCCACATGGGCACCCACCCATCCAATGGGGATTGCATGTCCCTAACATGACCCTTCCATCCCTACCACAACCCCCCCACACACATACTGGGCATGCAACTGGGTCACCCATCGACTCTAGGTAAGCTCCCCCGATCATCCCCCTCAACACCCCCCTCTTCACATCCCAAAGACCTACACACTGGCAGACTGGCATGCCACTACCTACAGACAAATGCTGGTGTACATGGTAGCAGTCTCAGCACAGCTGTGTTGCATGTGCCACCTGCACACTGTCTGCAGCTGTGTTTAACAACACTGCATGTCCCCACAATGTAATGCTGCACAATCACCATGTTGCATGCGACTGGCCAATTGTTAGCCAGGCTAGTCATTGACATCATGCCTTTCATCGACCCACAGGCACATCATCTGACACAGACGGCGGCCAACCAGATACATCGAGGGTCACCAGACGTGCAAGGTGGACATCACAACGCCCATCAACTTCCTGTGACAGTTCATCTGGCACTGTGCACAACACAAGTTCCACTGTGCACTAGGCAGCCCTTGTGGAGGACACACCAGCTCCCATTGTGCAACAGGCAGCCCTGTGGAGGATACCCCAGCTGCCACTGTGCAACAGGCAGCCCCAGGGGTGGGGAGGTTGGGGAGGGGAAGAGGGAGGGAAAGTTGGGGAGGGAAGTGGAATGGTTGGGGAGGGTGTTAAAGGGCCACCTGCAGTTGAAATACTTCATGTACAATACACTTGGTTCTGCATACAAATCACAACTGAACATTCAATTTTTGTGTGAGTAAAAAGTGTTTAATTTCATGTGCTCAAAAGTACGTGCCACCAGTTCTGCACCATGTGGTTGTGACTAGAGTTCAGAAGAAGTACTGTATTATTGCATCATGTGCATGTTGTCCATCCATTGTCTCCTGCCTGGGTCGCAATGGCATCCCGTCATCGTCGTTATCGCCATCCTTCTACGGTTCATGTACAGGGGCACTGCAATGTTGCATCTAATACACATATTGTGCAACATTGCAAAGGCCAGGACGATCTTGCCCATCTTTATGGGGATATATATAAGAGCACCACCGGCAGCAGAAGCTTGCCTTGAGCAATCCAAATGTCAGTTCTATAGTGCCCTGTCTATCTATATGTGCACGATTGTAGGCCTCTTCATGCATGTCTCGTGGCAGTCTGACGGGTGTCATCAGCCATGGTGCAAGGGGGTATCTAGCATCACATGCATGGGAGTGACAGAGGGGGATTGAATCATTGTGGTACAATGTCATGTCAGTGAAGTGTGCATCTACCCATTTCCCACATTTACTTAGCACAAGACGTAGCAAATGGCGCATATGACCCTAGTAACTGGCGCAATGTCACACACAATGACATAAATCCATTGAAATGGTTGGTCAGTCATTTGATTTGAGACTGTTCTTTGTGCTCACCGCCTGCAGTTATACATTGAAATGGCCTTGAATGCTCCTATGTGTACTTTTGAGGCCTGACACTGCTGTGCGCTTCTGGCCCGGGTTGGCTCTGTGCTCACAGGAGCACCAAGAATGTTTACAACGGTGCCAACCCGCCCTTGTCCATATCACCATTGTGTACTATGGCACTCCGTGGTAAAGGGGACTTGCATTTTACCGGCACCTGGCTTCCTGGGCTGCACCGACCTGTATTGGCCCTGTGGCACCGGTAAGTCAGGTGCATGTAAGGTGGCTGGAGTCCGGCAGAACCCCGGCGGGGGTACGGTCGCACTTCCTGCTGCCCTCCCACTACATCTTAAGAGTGCTCAGATGTCAATTTCCATGCCTGCGATCACAGATCCGATTTGTTGAATGATGGCACACTGATGTGCATCGATTTGGGATGTGCAGTGATACATTTATCGTTCATCACACATGATGTAGCATGGGTGTGGTTGCTTTTCATTGTCAGAATTGGGTACTGTTTGAGGTGGGTATATGCACTGTAATGTGCAATTGGTGCTTGCTGCACAGTTGTGCCTTGGTCCCTATCTAGGGTTGTTGACTGGGTTGACTGGGTGGTTTGGAATCACTTTTCCATCACTGATTCTCACACGCCTTGCCATGTTGGCCTATGCCTCCATGCCCCCCTTCTATGCCCATTACGTCAACCCATACTGTGTCCGTTGATATGTCGTACACTTCACATCACTGCCATTCAATCCTGTGTGCCACATTAAGGTTCACATACATGTCACATGCATATGGGCATGTGCTCCTGTGACAGGCATGTGTAGTGCCTACATGCTTTGGGGTTCACTGCTGGTGGTGTGTAGGATTGCATTCAATTGACTTGTCCGTGATGCAGGTTGTGGGGGATGTGCACAATCTTATTGCCTGGATTTTTGTAAATGGTGTGATGCATTCTGGTACATGTGGTACTATTGAGTTGCCTCTATGACTTCAATATGATTGGGATTGGGTGTGATCTGTATGCCCATTTGGTACATGTGTTCCATGCCTTTGAAATCAGGGATGCTATTTGTGTGTGTTAGGTTGCATTTGGCACATGCTCTGCTGACTGTGCATCTACACCCCCATCACCCCAATACACAGAGGTCATGCATTGGTAATTTTACTCACCCAACAACCAGGTGCACTCTGGTGAGTGTCTATTAACCACCCCCCCCCTACCTACACAGAGGCCAGGCATGGTCATTCTACTCAACCATCAGCCATGTGCACTCTGATGAGTGACTATTACCCCTCCAACCCCACTACACAGAGGTCATGCATTGGTCATTCTACTCACCCAACAACCACGTGCACTCTGGTGAGTGCCTATTAAGCCCCCAACTACACATAGGTCATGCATTGGTAATTCTACTCACCCAACAGCCAGGTGCACTCTGATGAGTGCCTATTAACCCCACTCCCCACTACACAGAGGTCATGCATTGGTCATTCTACTCGCTCAAAAGCCAGGTGCATGGGGAGTGCCTATTAACCCCTCCACACTACATAGAGCATATACATTGGTCATTCTACTCACCCAACAGCCAGATGCACTCTGGTGAGTGCCTATTAACCCCCCACTACACAAAGGTTATGCATTGGTCATTCTACTCACCGAACAGCCAGGTGCACTATAGTGAGTGCCTAGTACCCCCCTACTACACAAGGGTCATGCATTGGCCATTCTACTCACCCAACAGCCAGGTGTGCTCTCTGCTGTGTCGTGCCATGTGATCCGGCATTGTGGAGTTCCTCAGTACCATTGAGATGTGGTTACATCCCAGAAACCGAGCGCAGCAATGTGTGATGAGGTGTTCAGCCTCACAGACCATCTGCACATTGAGGGAGTGGAATTGTTTCAGTTTCGATACACTGCCTCAATGGCATGTCTGGCCACCAGCTCCACATGGGTGCAATCTAACGCACCAATTGGGCTTGCCTGCCGGGGCATGGAAGGCCACTTGGTGGCATTCACCTGAGCCATGACGTCAGGTTCCAGGGTGTGGCACTGATGCAGGGTATTGATGGCTGCCTGCGGGGTGCTACCTACTGGCCATTGATGTTCTGCATGGCCAACTAGTTCCTCATTCGTCTTGTGCACCTGTGCTACCTCCTCTGCCTCTCTGCTGCTTCATGCTCAATTCCTATTAGCAGGTTCCCCAGCCCAATTGCTGCTACACTGAACACCAGCATGGTTGTGTTGGGAGGTGGGTTTGGTGTGAGTGTGGTCCTTTTGTACATTTCCAGTGGTCAATGGTGTGCAGCTGGGCTGATTTCTGACACCTGGGGCTTGTTGCTGCTCACCTGGCACTGTATAACTCCTGGTCAGCGGTGCCAGTATTACAGGCACAGTATTCACAGTGCCACTGCCATTTTTATGGCATTGTTTCCGTGTAGGCAGTACTCAGAATGTGCCCATACTAACGCTGTGCCAGTGATTCAGGCAGCTCATTCCACAAATTACAATCACAGTGCTGCCGGATGCGTTGGCACAGTGGGTGTCACTTTGCAGTAACAGTGTTTCTGCCTTAGCAACTCTTAATGTTTTGGTCCAGAAAACAGTGCTGGTACGGTGCTGCCGGCACCGCTCTTTCTAGACCGGCATACTTGTAATGAGGCCCACTGTCTTCTTTGACCCCCTAAATAACTGCACAAGTGTTTGGACAGTGAACCAAAAATATTACGAGAAAAGAAACTTTAAGATAGAACTTCAAATAAGCATTGAACCTGAAAACGTGATTGTTTGAGAAGTTCACAGTGTACTCGAAGGGAGACCTTGAATTACATGGAACTCGCATCCTCAAGGAAGATCCTCAGAGACATGTTCAAAGTTAACGTCAATATGGAGCACTGTTTCAGAGAGGAACAATAGATGACTTCATTTCACCTCAGTAACTATGTATCAAGTCAAGTTCAGTTGCCCTGGCAGATGCTGGAAATGTGGTAAGTAGAAGGTATGCATATATGCCTATTGACTCTTTGTGTAGAAGTGGCCCTAACTGGCAAAGGATTAATGAATCCATGATCCTTATATTGGGTTCTGAGATACCTTCATAATAAATTGGTGAAGAAGTTTCTGGTCAGTGGAAAATAATTGTGTTGAAAAGCTGTAAATCACAAAGGGCCCTTCATGTTGATGGCTGGTCAAACGAGATGGGCATGTGTTACATTTAAAGTTTAGGGTAGTACATATTACTCTAGAGCCTCAGGTGACACAATTAGATTTACTGGCTTCATTAGTTACAGGTAAGCACATTAGGAGCAGGTAAAGTATATTAAATACACGTTCTTGGTAAGAGAGACATCCACCGGTCCGCCTGTGCTCAAACCAAGGCCCAACTGACTCTCTGGAATCCCAGAGGCTTAACATAATAACATTCCACACATAGCCAACACTCCATACTCAACATTCTAAACTCAGACACACAAACCAGATAAGGTAAAACCTAACAGAATCGTATCCAAAGGAAAACAAACCCTTTAAGAACGACTTAGACAGTTTCTTGAAATATGCAATGAATGAACAACTCCTGCAAATGTTCCCTCATTCTTTTTTATCTCTCTCCTGATCCTGCCAATCATACTGCTAGGTGGGTTAACACTCAGGTGCCGGTATGGCATGGTAGGAATTTCTTGTGGTTGGCCAGCTGTCTTGATGATCTAGTCTGACAGACTCAGAGTGAGACCACAAAGGGTGTAAGTTTGCCTGATATTGAAATGTTTTCAAATCCACTGCACGTGCTACTTCACTTTCACATCTTTTGTCACACACAGCTCTCTCTTTAAAGCTCTATTTCACATTGTTTCAGAAAGTACACTACTGGGTTATGTTTTTTAAAATATTTTGGTGTACCCTGCTAAGGACACAACTACAAAATCGCTAAAAAGTGATTAAATATGGCCATACATTGCTACAATATCTAGGAAATCTACTCCAGAGGCTTGAAGCAGGGAGACAGTAACACATAAATGAACTTCAGATGGTGCATAGAGGGAAACAGAGAGCATATCCAAAGCCAGGTGGTTTTATGGCCCTTCAGAAGCCTAGAAGCATATCATCTCGTGTCCTCCAGACCAAGTTTCCATAAGCACCTTGAGAACAGTCAACTTACATCAAAGGGAGAATATTCCCCATCTTCAGTCCATCAGGCCATCATGCAGAGAGGGAGACTTAGTGTCATATATAAGACTAGTCAGTTGAAGGCATCTTGGCATGATGCATGTTCTTAGTCATGTCCCTCAGTATGTGGCAGTCAGCCTCCAGGTGTTGAGTCGTAACTGGTTTGATCCCTTTCTGAGTCATTGGGTCAAAAGAGGAAAGTGGTGCTCAACAGGCGGAACCACCCCAGACCAATGTTATTCAGGGGAAACTTGGTTGTCCTTTCCAAAAAAGGGGCCATTAGCATTATCAAAGCCCTCATTCTTCAACCTCGGGGTAACTGTGAAATAAGCCTGAAGGGAGAGAGCTAAAGAATAGAACAGAAGGCAAGGAAAATGACAGCTCATCTGAAACCATGCTAGATGTTGTTTCATTCTGGAACAATAACTATTGACAAGTGTATCTTTTCTGGATGCAAAAATTCCAGGTTTGGAACATTGAACCAGAGGCAGATGCAGGCTGAGTTCTCCGGATCCATATAGAACTCCATTGGGCAATTTCCATTGAAATTGTCTCATGGAATGCTACACTCCTAAGGTTGTAGCTCTTCTGTAAAAAAAAAAAAAAAAAAAAAAAAAGCTTTGCCACCACACCAATTTTTGGGAAACCACTGCCAGTGATTGAGATTTTATAGCCCTTACTAGTAATACGTGCCATTGCTACACAATTGAATCAGAATTGTGCTCCCACTGAGTCATAAACAACACCTTTTCTACCAGGAGGACCTCAGAAACCTCCCCCCAGTTTGGCAATCTGTTTCAAACCAACTGTGGCCTCAACTTCCGTTCAGTTCTGGATCACATTGTAACTGCAAAGCCATTAAAGCTTTATATGTAGTCCACACCAGATGTTCAGAGGGATCCAAGAAAAACCTGCCAGATTAGGTTCTAGTCAGAGCCATCATTTAACCCCCTGGATTAGGCGGGCAGAATAGAGATCAAACTTGAGTAAACTGTAGACGATAGAGCCCATGGAACTAGGGGATGGTCCAGTAGGGCTTGAGGTGAGTTCTGTCCCAGGGCACATGAAGTACACAAAACCCTGAGTCAGTAACGAATAGAAGAAGATTACTTGGTGAGAATGCAAGTCAGCTAGGTCTGTTCCTTCACAACATGCTTGAAGTGCAGCAACACCCAGCTGAGTGATGTGTCAAACAGGTCACCTTTGAATCCGACCCACTACTTGGGACTGAGAAAGGATATATTGGCTATGCTGTACCAGCTTGTCTAACTTGATCCCAAATATCATCTACCCAGAAATGGGAGTTTGAGGGAAGTCTCTTTTTGGCGCACCTTTCCAAATCAGAAGTGAGGTCTAGCAGAAGGCAATGCCTTGCAAAATATGAAAGTAAATATTTGATGAAAATATGACTACTACTCAGAAATCCCCAGAACAGTTCAACAGCCAGTACATTCCCACAATGCGAGCAGTATGCCATACAAACCCTGCCATAATTGCAGCATAGATACCAGCCTACTGGGGAAAATTATAAGTCATGGGAGATCATTTGAGAGTAGTTGATGCTTTGGTCTCTATATCAGCATGGTGGTATCATTCAAAGATACTGAGTTGTGGCTAGATAAAACATTGAGTAAGGCCTCCATAAGGCAGTCATGCAATTCATACAGAAAACCTTGCAATGGGTATGTTCATGACTAATAAATGAAGGACTTCTCTGGTTATTCACATTTCTTCAGGAGGGGGTTCCCTATTAATTGAAAAATTAGTATTTCAGAAACTGGATAAGGCTGGCAGTGATTATCATATAAGTGGAAGGCAAGGACACAGGCATATCTAGCTGGCCAAAGTTAGCTTGTAGATGCTCTGCTCTGCCACCTCATGTATAAGCTCTGCAAACATATCTCACAGGGAACTCTCCCGCAGCCTGTTTTTCATCCGCTAACAATAGTTTCCTTAGCCTTCTACATACACCTAGGAAGCCGTGAAATGCTCTGGTGCAGTAAGTGAATTCACTGCATCTACTACCAATTATTTAAGGTCATCAGTCATGATGATAATCATGCGGGAAAGTGGGGGTTCCTGAGCCCTGTGAAACACTTGTGTATAGGCACGTTATAAATGCCAAATCATATCATATCATATCATATCATCAACAGGCCCTGAGACAGCTTGGTGAGGTGTCAAGAAATATTAAATGATTCAAGATTTAAATAGACTATATATCTTTGTGGGGGTAAGATGTTGAGTATGAAGCAAGTTTATTCTTGACTACATGCTTTCCTGCCATGGCTGGACAATACACAATGAATCCGTAATGTCAGCAATTGATTTCCAAACAGTGACAGAGAAAGAGAGCGACCAGAAACACGTTACTAAATATGTACTTCGCCATAGCAGGGTGATGTTATTAGTAGCTAAACACAATGCTTCCTCCTGTTCTTAGGATCACATCAGAACAGATTCAGTCAGTTTTCACTTTTGCCTTCTGGGTCCCGGAACATCCAAAGACTGTCAACTTCTGGATTACTCCTTTGAGTGGGATCGCGCAACAGCATCCCATTCCCCCGTTCGTTTTGGTGCACTGGAAATGCACCTGGATGTCAGCACCCGAAGCGCTCAGGAAGGATAAGAGCTGGAGGGTGTATAAGGAGGCAATGGCGAGAGTGTCAGACAATAGCTGCACCTGCAATGTGCGAGACATATGCAGTACCCAAGTAGTGCACGTGAAGATCATATGTCTGATCACTGGAATCATTATTTATAGACCCCCACTATTATCTAGTAAATTCACGAGAGAAATAATCCAGCTATTTATTTATTTTATTTGTTTGTTATTTATAGAGTGCCAAAGCCCATGGGCAGCAAGGTGTTTTACAAAAACATTTAATGGAAAGCAAATACAGAGGTCTTGGAGGTAAAGCAGACACCCTACTGAGAAACAGAAAAAACATTTTGGGGTTATTCACCTATTCCCCTCCTGTAAGAGAGGGAGCTATGTGGAGTGGGTCATCTTTGATGATTAAGGTCTTTGAGAAAAAGGGACATGGAAATAATGGATTCTCCCAGGCGCTGAATAATGTTTGAAAGAGCTCAGGTATGTGCTGAAGGCCTACAGTAATATGGAGTTCATTTTGATGAATTTCGTAACTGACGTCGGGAAATTGGTATGTTTGAACTAAGGCGGAGCCAGGTCCCCAGTGCCAAATCTTCATCAATTGCACACCATGCTCTTCCCTGCACATTTGCACTCCGCCGTGGAAATTAGTAAGTGCTGCCTACCATGCTCGCATGGCAATTGCAATTAAACACTGCCTACCACGACCAAATGCCATTTAAATTGATGAAAATGTGGTTTGGTTTGTTTCAATGATAGGAGTAAAAGCCATACGCAAGGCTTTTACACCTTTCATTCAAGTTACATCATTGAAGAAAATGAACTCCTCTACATCTAAAAGAAATCCAGATCTCTTGGTTGGAGGATACCTTCACCCCTGGACGTAAATCCCTTTTTACATGTAGGTGTTAGATCTGATCCCCTTCCATCAGCTTAAGAGGATATGCCAGAAAACGGATCCTGAGAGTTATCACACATTCCCTCAATTTCTGAAATGGAATACTGTCCCCAAAAACACGAAGATACAATGCTGTTTGAGAACAATGACACGTCTATTCATGTCAACATTACAGGGAGTGGACCCTTTCAACAGTTAAAAAAAAGAAACCCCATTTTCATCCTCTCCAATTATTGTGTTGCAAGACTCATTTTTCTGTTTGGCCTTTCCCTCTTGACTTGAACATATTTTAAGTTACTTTTGATGACCCTCCAAACAATTTAGTTCATGCTAGTTTCGCAGTCCATACACATCTTTTATAAAGAAGAAGGTGGGTGAAATGTGTTGTTAATGACAGATAACAGCCAGTGGCTCTTCTGTTTTCATGCTAGTACTTCAGTGAATGTTTCCTACCAAATACTCTGTTCATTGGCCAGCAACAGACTAGTGTTTACCCAGTGAAACTAAGGAATGAATTGGCACTACTTTCAACAGAACGGTGGAGGCGTGCCATTGACATCATTATTCTCAATTACAGCAACTAAAGGAAGGTTGTTACTTTTTTGGGTATATTGCAACCAGAGAAGTTGTCCTCTGATCAGTCACCTGACCACAAATCTGGCAGACTGTTGCAATGGGGTATTGCAAATGTGGACAAGCAGATTGGAGGAGAACACTCAAATAAAACTAGAAAAGAAAAGAAGTTTTACGTGTCAAAAAGAGTCTTCGAAACTCAACTGTTTACACTGTGCGTGTTGTTTCCTGCATAAACAACTTACCCTGTGACAAAATCCTTGAATTCAGTCGAACTAGGAAATATAAGCCAACTGTCCTTTATAGAGCTCTTGTCTCACCTCTGTTTTTGAATAGGTGTACTTGACTGTTTTGATATGTTGTAAATTGGTTTCAAATATAGTAAGTAATGTGTCCAGACTCCTTGCATTGGCCTCGGTGTGTATGCGGGGTGTTCATAGCCCAGCACATCGTACCAAGCAGATGGAAAACTTGATCTGAGAGACGTATTCCCAAAGGAGTGTTCCCCTTGGGTTAGCAGAAAGCCAGCGACGGTGGACAAACTGCTGCCACCAAGTATGACTGGGGAGACACATTTGTTCCATTCTTGTACAGACATCCGCACTACACTTCCTTGACATCCGCACTACACTTCCTTGACATCCGCACTACACTTCCTTTATAGAAAGACTCTATCTAGTCAGAATCCTGTACATTGGAAACCCCCAAGAACACAAACTGAGCTATAAAAACCTATGTATCGCTTATCTGGTCGTTTTTTCCCATGTCTTTTTGACAATAAATTAATTTGTCAAAATTCACTACGTTTTTTGTGGGTGCGGCTCTGACATGTTATCAAGATAGATGTAACTACTTGTATGCCATTTTTGTCACTTTCTGTGTTATTGTGGTTTTGGGTGTGAAGGAGGGGCATGCCGCCATTAACTCTTTTTCGAGCTGGGATGAGGAAAAGAAGGACTGCGATAATGGGTTTACCGGTCGGAAATCTGGCCCTCACTTGCTTGTATTTCTGTGTTTGTCTATGTAGTGATAAATGCAATTTACATGCTTTCGATTGACTGTTTGCTTCTGGATGCACTTTTGTCAACCCAACACTTATTTATTTTTATTTTTTCATGCTGTGTTTCGGTATTTTCATTTAATCTGCATCAAGGTTAGTGCTGTAGTTTTTCATGTGGCCAGATGTTTCTGGGAAAAGGAGCTCAAGTTCACAATGGGGTCATTCTGTGGTTGTAAATATTGTTCAGATGCTTTTTCATTGTTGTTTTGTGGTCTTTCTTAATGAGGTTTTGAGCTACACCTCCATCAGGTATACTTTGCTCTCTGACATTTACGTAACAATTAAAACTAAATATGTATTAAAGAACATCAAGACAATTGATTTTCTCTATACAGTTTTTATAGGAGCAATTACACTTAAATTGTAATTCTCATCACTTACAAGTAATATTTCAGTCATCTGTGCCTTGAGACGTTCATTTCATACAGAGCACATCTTATAAATGTCATTGCATGCTCAATCGCCGGTTGGCTCATACACTCTCTCCTCACGGCAGAATTTAGATTTAAATAGGACTGATTAATTACCAAGTCATATAGTGCACATCTCTGCATCATTATTCTTTTTGCTTTGTTCATGTTACCTTTAAAGGGTTACATCATACCTATACATCACACCTATTCACTGCAGTGCATCAATGAAAGTCACAAAGGTAATTTGTTTTTCGAGTTCATCCATGTTCCTACACGCTATTTATTTATTTATTTATTTATTTATTTATTTATTTATCTATCTATTTGATATAGCTGTAAAAACAGCCTTTCAAAATTAGAGCAAACAAAACATATTAATAACAATATACACAATATACAACCTATATCACATACTATAGCAATAATAAAATTCAAAAACTTTTAAAACAACTTGCTAAATCAAAAGCATATTGGATCCAAGCAAACTATCAAGATTTTTGCACTTTACACTATGTTTTCAAAAACTCGCTCATTCGCCTACATCGGTGGACTTCCTAGCACATTATGTTTTTTTTACATTTAGACAATTACCACCGGACATGATTTTCAGCAGTTAACGAATATGTTTTCCACTACTAAACATTTTCTAAAACACAAATGTCCACACAGTCTTTCAGACTTAGTGATTCAATGAACATTAATATTGCAATATTAATTTTGGCTAATTGACTATGATACAATTTGTCCCATAGAACCTCATAATCTACAATGCAAAATTCATTAAACATATGTTTAAAAAATTGACATCTTTTCTAAATTAAAGCAGGGCAGGCAACAATCAGATGTTTTAATGTCTCAGGTTGCAATGACAATTACAAAATCTGCATTCCCCATTCAAAGTCATTTTACGCATTGCACAAACTTCATTTGTAAGGCAGATGTTCAATTTTATTCTCAAATATCCAAGTCTATTTTTTGGATCTGGAAATCTCAGCAAATATTGCTCTTTTTTATGTAATTCCTTGATTGTGAAAGCCTGGTTTTTAAATATCCTCAATTTCAAACAGGCGTTTCTGGTCTTAATCCAATCAAGCAACCACAATTTCTTTTTGGCTCTTTCTGGATTATTTGTTAGCAGCTCCTCATCAATACCAGCTTCGACCATTAATAAGTTTATCCATTTTCGCTATTTGACAATTTTGTTACTATCTGCATTTAACA
Source organism: Ambystoma mexicanum (assembly GCF_040938575.1). Taxonomy (NCBI): domain Eukaryota; kingdom Metazoa; phylum Chordata; class Amphibia; order Caudata; family Ambystomatidae; genus Ambystoma; species Ambystoma mexicanum. Next base: position 1,155,077,862 of record NC_090924.1, on the reverse strand, counting down.
TGAATTTTCCCAGAATAAACATCACACCATTTCCTTCAGTCACCATGAGATACTTGCGATATAGGGGCTGAGCTTTCGATAAGTACACCGTATTCAAATATACCATCCCCATTTCAAGCCGTATTAGGCATACTGATACCGTCAAAGGTACACCACAAATTGTTTTCCAAAAACGTCCTTCCATTTTGACCCATATACTCTCAGCTATGATATCTCGTGTTTCAGTAGCATAAGTCAAAATGGGGACAACCTTTTGTTTATAGAAAGTCATCGCTGGCATAAGCGAGAACTTGCAATATTTTACTTGTATAATTTTTGTTTGGGATATAGCAGGTAACAATTTTTGGTTCAAATCTCTAAAAAAAAGATTTATCATGTACATCATTACTAACTTGAAGACCTAGATATTTATACTCAGAATCAATTTAACATCCTGGATAACCCATTGACTCTTTGGATGGGGACGATTTTTCTTTAGGCCCAATACCATGATCTTACATGTTGCTTGATTTATTTTAAAATAATTTGCATTAGCATATTTACTCAGAGACGCCAAGAGGTCATACACCCCCCCTTGGGTCTTAGCCAACAGCACAAGGTCGTCGGCATATAACAACCAGGGGATCGCATGACCACCTAGTTGTGGAGCTTCAGCTCTACAATTCATGAAGTCATGATGTACAGGGCCATAAACATTTTTAACAATGCACTGCCCAAAATGCACCCCTGTTTCAGGCCCCTGGACATTGAAATGGGGTCCGATAAAGTTCCATCCGAGGCTAACCTGATTTGCACAGTAGTTCTAGAGTGCAATTCCTTTATCCAAAATATCAAATATTCAGGGCAGTTTGCATTACTCAATTTTTTTATCAACAATTTTCTACACACCGAGTCAAATGCTGCCTGGAAATCAATAAAGGCAAGATAGATTATTTGACTCTTTAGATGTTCCTGTACTTTAATGATTTCCAGGATGTGTAGATTGATAGCCGTTCCCATCCCCGGCATAAAGCCTGTTTCATTTGAGTCCCTCATTTTTGGGTGTCATTCAACCATTTATTCAGGTCTCTTAACAATAGTCTAGCAAAGAGTTTACTTGGTGTATCTAATAGGGATATCGGCCTATAGTTAGATGAATCCTTTTTATAAATGGGGATGGTAATGGACTTTTTCCATGATGGCGGGATACAACGAGTTTTAACTATTTGATTGAAGATGCACAAGAACATTTTGGCCCACACCATGGGATGTTTCTTGATCATGAAATTTGATTAACCATCAGGGCCGGGTGCATGGGATGTTGATAATTTTGATATATAAAACAGTATGTCATCCAGATCAAACGCCAAATCCCTTGCTTGTCTACAGACTATTGGTTCACCGTTCCCTTCTTAATTAATATCCGCATATAAAGATTTGTAAAAGGTAGCCCACACTTCTTGGGGGATTGGATTCAGTTGGTGGATGATTTGTACTTTAGACTGAGTAGAGTTTAAAAGAGACCACATCTTAGCTGAATTCTTTGATTTTAATCTATCTAGCATATTTTCAGCATCATGTTGATACATCAGGGCATGTCTAGAATTTAGCCAGTTTTTATATTTACACTTCAGTGATCTGAGTTTAGCATCCCTTTCAAGCAAATTCAAATGCATCAACTGTCTCTTATCTTTTCTGTATTGCGCCTTACGCAAAGAAACCTCATAATCATACCAATGTAGAATCATATTTCAACTTGTTTTTAATTTGTTTTTCCTTACTGCAAATATCTGCATTTCTTCCACATATGTACGGGCATTTGACTTAATCCCTTTTAATCGGTCATTCTCACTCCTTACAAGATTACTATTTAATGTATGTATTGATTGAGGAGACCAATTAAATCTATGTTGGGCTGTATTCAAGGTCAAATTGGATGCAGGAGAGTTTTAATGCAGTTTCTCATGGAAACTCAATGACCATTGCATGGTTTGAATGTCATGGCCACTAGCTTTTTAGGGAATGATTGTGAACTCTGTTATACTGTTGAACAAGCAACCATCAACAAAAGTATAATCATTCATGGCAGTTTGTAAGCCACGATGCCACATGTTTTTTGTGGTATGTCCCCTACTTTGGCTCCATTGAGTTTGAAAAATTGGCACTCGTCCATTAGAGAGTTCCATCTCAGTGCTGCAGGGGATAATCGTTTTCCTGTTTGGACATGACAGGTTATATTAAGATCGCCAGTGATGATTACATGATCACAGGTTAGATCCAAAAGAGTCATATTCAGAAGGTCCACGAAAGCCACAAAAAAAAACATCTTCTGAAAGTGCTATGTGATTCCAGTATACATTTATCAATCCGATGGTCTCACAATCAATTTTTATCCTCAGCAATTGGGGAAAATTGTTGGTTGAGGACCATGGTTCCTAGTGAGGACCATGGTTCCTAGTGAACATTAGGAGATATTTTTATAGCCACCTTAAAACCCGCCATGGATCTACCCTTTACAGGAACAATTGCTGGGACTAAGGATATAATATGTTTGTCCCAGACCAGAGCATTTGCCAGCCAATTACAACATACTATCCTTGGAATTCGTCAGATGTTTGAAATGTATCATGTTCCACGAGGCTAACGCGAGGAGGACGGGATGATGAATTAGTTAATTTTTACATGATCTTGTTTCCATGTCATCATTTCATCTTCATCTTCCAAACTCACCTGTGAGACCCATATGTCGGTTCATGTACTGATTCTTCAGATTTGTGTTGGATTTGGACTGATATTGATTCCCCAACATCGGAGCTTGAGGATGATCCGCCTCCAAATTATTTAATAAAAGAAAACCCAATTCATACAAATCTATTCTCGCCTGACATAGTGCATTTTTGACAAAACCTGATTTCATCCATATATTTACCACTGATAAATCAGTTTGATGTAAGAACTCTATCTGTTCAATATCCGACAAATAGATCCCTTCCAAAGATGGTACATCCGCAAAGATTTTCATAACCGATTGTCTGTTAAGATCAAAACAATGGAACGGATGCGAGCGGCACTGCAGAATCAGATTATGTATTAACAAGGGTTTCAGTGGAGTACGCTGGGCCCCTCTAAGAGCGGGGTCCACTTTTAGCTGTCTTTGAAATAACGATTGATTTGTGTTAATGGATAGCGCAATCTGGCCAGAACAATTTTTTCCAATGGGATCTACTAAATTTGGTTTATTAACAAGGGAAGCGAGTCTCTTTAAGGATTTCTCAATTTCCACTTTCCACTCGTTCATCATTAATGTGGTCTCACCAGACAATTCTACAGGATCCACTCACATTTTTACAATAGTAGACGGCAATTCTAGCTGACCCTCTGTATTTGATGCTGGGCAACTAGGCTCCATTTGATCCTTTGGGGATACTAGTACAGGTGACACATTTTTAGTATCAGTCACCTTGATCTGGTTGCTCAATGATCCAAGGCTCTCTAGTGGTTCATACGTGGACCCTTTGGAATTTGGCAATACTTCATCTAGGCTTTCCACATCCTTGCTCTGCAGTCCATTTCCAACAGAGGAAGTAGTTGCAATTTCTATGTACTTCAGTTTTGCCTTCTTTTTTTAGAGCATTGTTGACCTGTTACACAATTTTCCTCCTTATCTCTTTTTACATCTGCTGGGGGATTTATCACGCTCGTCATGTTCACCAGTTCCCTTGGTATTAGTTTGTCAACAACATCATTATAACTCATGGTTGTTTTATTCCCAGCATCATGTTGCAGGAGCAATTGTTGGTTCTGGCAGCAGTCAATTAATAACACATCAGATTTAACAGCTTCCAATTCCCCATGGTTTACAATAGGATTTTTCTTGACATTAGATTCAACATTAATTTGATTATTACAATATTCACATGTAGGGTTGTTGTTCTTGTGACCCTGTAACAATTTTACTAACAAATCATGCTGGTCGTGCATTTTAATGTCTGAGGTATCATACAACCGAATCAGCGAAAATAACATAGCATTCATTGCTTGGAGAGAGGTCTCCAGTCCTATTACAAAACTCCCCTGGGTAGCCTGATTATTTTCACCAGGAACAAACTAAATTTGACGTGGAGTTGGTTGGGTAAAGGAGCACAACAGAACACATGACTCATTCGTCGTCGGGGAAAACATTATCGGAGATTTCGATAGGTCATGGGTACTCACACCACCATCAAACTCATGATTGGCCAAAGAAACAGTACTATGGACACTCACTGGACTTCTGTCACCAACCTTATTTATGTTATCCAAAATGGGAATCACTTTTACCATAGAGCTATCAGAAAGTGTGCTTTCCAAATAGCATTTGTCCTGGTCACTATTTACTATGGTCATCAACGTTTTTTTTGCTTTGGCCATATGCACAATTTCATTCACGCCCCCCATGATTCCTAATTGTTCTTTGATTAACATCAGTGCTCCGGCGGCCATGAGCGAGTCCGGCGGGTTATTGGCTATATTAACCATTACCCCACCATTCTCGTGAGTGTCCAGGGGCAACTTACTTACCCTAACCTTAGGATGGCTTGTTTGTAAATTTTCAGGTTCCCCCCCCCCCATTTTAGCCCCAAGCGCACAAAATTTCCGAATATCCGGCAGCGCCGAAAAAGTTTGTAAGTTAGAGGCAGATTTACATGCGCAAACTAACTGAATAGAGCGCAAGGATGATTTAGGGTCTGGATAGCTTCAGCCACACAAGCTTTAATTTTTTCTTGGGCAGGCATTCCTGTTTTTACGGTTAACACCATTGTGGTTGCAACAGATGTTTTCTCTCTGACTTTAGCAACATCAGCAATCCACCACTAAAAGCCAGTCCACTCTCCTATAAAAGGTTCAAACGACTACTGGCGCCAAACTAAACCGTTACAGCAATCAAAAGGAGTTCACAAAACTACACCTCTAAATACGTGTTAAGAACGAGTTATCGGCTTCAGATATCACCTTTTTTTTCTTGTTGTTTGTTTGTACTAGAGTTACGCCATAAGACCCTTGTTAGCAACGTTATGTGAGGAGTATAAATAACGATCATAAAGCAGTACATAAAGCAGTACACTAAATTTAGGCTAAATGCCAGGCTTCACAAACAGTTAAATAGCATTCCCAAATCAACATGAAACTTGCTTCTCCGGTTAATTCTTACCCTGAGCCCACAGTCAGCAGACAGCCGACAGCACTTGCACCAGCACTTTCACCAAATGCGCGCATGCCAAATGCGCACGCCCATCAGTTTTGATGGTGTTCTGGGAAAGGGGGCGGGGCTAAGTTAAAGCTGGAAGGAAAGATAAATATAAATAAGTGAAAACATCCAAAAACTTTCCAAAAGTCTTCACAGGGCTTAAGAAAGTCCTTTACGCCAGAAGGCTTTCAATGTCACCTTGTAATTCACAACGTTCTGCTTCACATATGAAAAGGTCGATAGTCCTCCTCCACAGCCGGCAGCACTTGCACCAGCACTTTCATCAAATGCGCACTCTTAATTTATCATATATATTTTCTGCTACTGTAATGCTTTTGGATCTTGTACAGTGTAAAGTCTTACATTTTGGAGACCTCTTGGTGGTCTCCCCGCAAAAGCTTTATAAAAGGACCAAATTGTCCAACAAGTGTCTTAACACATCTTAGAACACCTTATAATACGAATAATCAACAAAGTTGTCACTAATATAGTTCTATAAGAGAAACTAAAGTAGCCAAGTAGCAGGCAAAAAGAAAAAAAGCAGTGATCAATACAGAAATAAATTGGATCCAAGTATAAATCAATTAAAACATTGTTACCTTCAAACGCGGGACTGTCAGGATCTTTTCCAAGGGTAGAGCCATTGGAAGGGAATTTCAAACTGTGGTAGCCATCACATTAAAAGGATGACCCACTGAAATGATGGGACTGCTAGTACTGCCAGTGGGGGAAGCGAGATCCGTGTAATACATTTACAATGTGGCTACAGTCTATTCCTAGCATTAAAATTGTAGTGTTCTAGACGCCCTCAGATTCAATGACCTTCAAAGAACAGGCATTGCTCTTTTATGCATATGTTTTGCTTCTCATTAGTGCACAGTAATCTTTTTTCACAGCCCCAAAAAACAATGAAAAGAGAAATGTTACATGCTGAAAGGTGATAATCGCCATAACACACTTACCTAAAATGTAAAATGGCTCTTTATGGCTGTTTCTTCACAAATCAGCATACATAAAAGAATGCACAAATGTTTTAAAATACTTCACCATTAAAGCAGCAGCCACAAAACTCCTCATCTAGCCAGAACGGAACTGGAAAGCCCCGAAACAGGAGGCAGAGATATTTCTGATTACCAAGCATGGAAAGCAGTGTGTGGCCCCCTTATCCGAAGCTTTTTTTGTCTGCCTAATCTGTTGCTCTCCATTTTAAACCTCCCACAAATGCAAGATGGCATTTTCCAGAAAGGTCTGACTCTCAAAGTCCACCTGTTGCCACTTCCCACAGATCCTCAGCTGAAATGAGCCAAGGCAACCTCAAGAGGTAAACTCTTCCCTTTTCTCATGAAAGTGCAAAGAACAGTATAACTTTCCTTCGGCTCTACAATGTTTTCCGACACCAGCTGGCATCTTTATTCTTGAAGCAATGCAGAATAACACAGCAGAGAAAAACATGTTTTCTAGTGTGTCAGAGTTCACATTAAAATGCAGATTTCACTGAGGCTTGAAGAAAATGTGCAGATTTCACTGAGGCTTTAAGAGACTGTCCATTATGACTCTAAGCACACCCAGAATGCATTTCACAAAGATGTCACCTTTTTTAGTCAAAAGCATTATAACTCAAAAGCATTACAATTCACTCTTGGACATTTGACTTCCATCTTTATCTTCTGCAGGTGCTTCCCTCTGAAACAGCCTCCCTGCCACTCTCTGTCTTGAGCAGGAGCACCTTAAGTTCTGGAAACTCCCTAACTCTGTTTTTTTTTGCTGACTGGTTGCCTGGTTCACCTCCAGAGCTAACCGGTCACAGGGTACCCCACCAGTCTTTTGAACTTGCCTCCGGGCGGCTGCACTTTGTTCAACATTACTGCTCTTTTAGCCTATGCTCCTTGAAAAGGGCAGCCTCTCTGCACTTAACCCAGGGTGCTGTTGGTCCGGATTCTTTGGCCCCCCACTCTCCCACCCCCATCCCTGCACCTCTGTGAGAACGTATGCATGACCTAAATGTGCTAGGACCAGTTACTGTGTCTGTCCTGTCCCCCCCACCATGTTCCGTCCCCCACCCCGAGTATGGTCTCAACTGTACCACTTATGCACTTGCACTAGGATAAATGTTGTCAGGCCTAGTATGCTAGGTTTCTGCTCAGACCATTCTGAATAGTCAAGGCCTAAAAATTATTACTTTATTCCCTTGTTCCCTTCCCACCTTGAATTGCCTTGAAGCACATCACCTGTGTATAAGCACTATATACATGAACAATAAATAAATAAATAACTCAGAGGCACTAAAGCCGGTTTCTGAAACTGATGAAGCATTATAACTAAACTAGAAATACATTGAATACAACAGAAAATTAAAATCATAAAAATGATAGAAATACAAGCAAAGACATAACGTAAAATTCCTTCAACTACTGGAATCCAAGAAAACAGTCAATCCCACCAATTTCCATTGTGATAAGATGTTACTTGCTTTGGGCCTCATTACGACCCTGGCGCTAAGTGAAAAACGATGGCGGTAAATGGTTACCGCCATCGTTTTCCGCCAGGTCCGATCATGACCCGTGACCGTTAACCACGATGCCATTAGCGGCATCGTAGTTAACGCTGGCGCTAACTGCGCCAAGGGTGCGCGCACGCGACCGGCCACACCGTACTTAACGCCATGGCGGAAAGGTACGCAAATGCCGACCCAAGCGGACATGCACCTAACGCCATCACCCAGCCCGTTAAGTACCTTACCGCCATGGTGCAAATAACGCCATCGCGAACCAACCGTAAAGGGCCATGTTAAGTGAATGCAGCTGCCACAGGTGCACAGAAACAGCACAGGTGAAGGCAATACAGACTCAGGGAAGCACAAAAAGAGCACACCCCACCCCTTCCCACACCCAGTCACACTCCACAATGATGCCAATACGACTAGCAATGTTGGGGCTGGAGGACCTGATAGCAATGCATGTGCTACAACAACAACAACAACAACAACAACAGGCAGCACAGAGGAGACGCAGGAGGAGAAGGAGGGCAAGGCAGGCCCAGCAAGCCCCACCAGCACAGCCAGTGCCACCACGCAGGCAGCCCCCAATCCCACGCATCAGAGCCAATCCATTCAACCTCACTGCTGAGCAGATCCACACCCTGTACCGTTTGGACCGGGACACCATCACCGCCATCGTAGACATGACACACAACGACATCGTCAGCATGATAGAAAGTCCAACCGCCACCCCCCCCCTCCTGAAGGTAGTGTCTGTACTCCACTTCCTGGCCACAGGCACCTACCAGCACACAGTGGGGCACCTGCATGGCATTTCACAACCATTATTCTCACGAACACTCATCCAAGTGCTCGATGCCCTCCTCAAGCACACAGACGACCACATCTCATTACCACGGATTGCCCAGGAGATTGCAAACACCAAAGTGGGTTTCCATGCACTAGCCGGCATACCCGGTTGCATTGGTGCCATCGACTGCACCCATGTGGAATTGGTGGTTCCACGTGCCATGGAGGTACCGTACCGCAACCGGAAACAGTTCCACTCAATCAACGTGCAAATGGTCTGTGACTCCAACAAGATCATCACACATTGTTGTGCCCGATTCCCCGGATCAACCCATGATTCAATGGTCCTGAGGAACTCCACAATACCACGCTACATGGAGCGACATGCAGGCCCAAGATCCTGGCTACTCGGTGAGTCCAATGTCATGGAAGTGGGGAGGTGAATGACGTACCGATGCATACTCCACCTGGCAGAAAGGGGGGCGGGGATGATGCATACTCCACCTGGCAGAAAGGGGGGGGGATGATGCAAACTCCACCTGGCAGAAAGGGGGGGGGGGATGATGCATACTCCACCTGGCAGAAAGGGGGGGGGGGATGATGCATACTCCACCTGGCAGAAAGGGGGGGGATGATGCATACTCCACCTGGCTGTGAGTAACACAGAGAACGGAGACAGCGGATGGGCACTCACAATGCACACAACCCCTCTGCATACATTGGGTGATGGCATGCAAAACAAGCCATGGGAGCCATGAGAATATACTGGTTGCATTGTGTGAATCAATCAGTGCATGTAGAAGTGAGCCAAAGTAACAGTTGGATGCGAGCCATGGCGGAACATCATGTTCCTGATCAGACGTCATGACTGACACATACATTCTCGCCTACATACAGGTGATGCAGGCTATCCCCTGAAGAGGTGGCTCCTTACACCAGTCCGGAACCTGCAGAACCAGCACGAGGAGGACTTCAACTGTGCACATACACGTACTCGTGTGGTCATAGAGCAGACATTCGGACTATTGAAGGCACGGTTCCGAAGCCTCAGCAGGTCTGGTGGCGCACTCCTGTATGGCCATGAGAAGGTGGCAAAGATCGTCATGGCATGTGTCATGCTACACAATATGTGCGTCAGACGGAATGTGCCCCTGCCCCCTGACGCAGAACTGCAACCACCTGACGATGAGGATGAGGAGGGTGCAGATGGGGCGGCACCCCATGGAGGAGGCGATGCACAGGAGGGGCGTGCAATGCGCCAAAGTATCATCGACCACTGCTTCTAGCACACACGGCTGGTGTTTATCACATGGAGACTGCACTTGGGGCACTGTGTGTCTCTGGGACATGCACACTGTGGACTGTACACCAATAAAGCACACATACGCAATGAAAATGTCCACACATTACTTTTTTTGAAAGAATAAAGTGTATTGAAACTATGAAATGTCGTGTCACACCCCCTCCCACCTCCCCCCTGCACACCCCAACACACCCCCTTCCACCTCCCCCCTGCACACCCCAACACACCCCCTCCCACCTCCCCCCTGCACACCCCAACACACCCCCTCCCAACTCCCCCCTGCACACCCCAACACACCCCCTCCCAACTCCCCCCTGCACACCCCAACACACCCCCTCCCACCTCCCCCCTGCACACCCCAACACACCCCCTCCCAACTCCCCCCTGCACACCCCAACACACCCCCTCCCACCTCCCCCCTGCACACCCCAACACACCCCCTCCCAACTCCCCCCTGCACACCCCAACACACACCCTCTAGGTGTCAACAGATGCCTGTGACAGTGGCCACAGGCTGTTACAAGCCCCCTCTCCCGGCCCCCGGGGCACCCCTGGCTGTGGAGCGCAGGTTACGACCGGAACGTCGCACGGGGCTGCTCTGCGCAGAACTGGCAGTGGAGGATGTCCCTGGCTGCCCCTGTGCATGCACGTCCTGTCGTGTGTGGGTGAGGCCAGTGACCGCACGACGCAAGGCCGCAAGTTCTGCACAGATGTCCCTGGACATGGCCTGCATGGCATCCCTCAGGGTGGCAGTGCTCTGCGCCACTTCCGCCCTTAGTATCTCCGTGGCCTGTTCAATGCTAGACCTAGCCCCCACACATTCTGCGGCATGCTCATCCAGCATTGCGGACAGTTGATGCTGCCGTTGAGTGATGTCCTGGAGGGACTGCTGGCCATGCTGGCCCATGGCCAGTGCTGGTGGAGTGATGGAGGGGCTGCTCCCCTCCTGTGGAGTGTGGACAGGGCATGGGGTGGATGGCCACTCCTCTACCTCTGTGTGCCCCTGTGTGTGACCCTCATGGGGGCTGGCGTCTGAGAAACAGGGGGAATGTAGTAGGTCAGTGGGGCTTCTGACCTCGTGCTCCATGTCCGAGTCTGAACATGCAGCTGTTGCAGCTGTCTCCCTGATGTTGCTGCTGGCCGCTGACCCCCTGCCTCCTGTGGCAGGCAATGTCGGTGGAGGTGGAGCAGCTGCTGCTGGCCTGCTGCCAACAGGGGTGCTTGCCGGTGGGACCTCCGGTATGCCTGCAGTGGGACCTGCTTGTTGTGGGGTCTGCCTCACTGCAGCTGAGGTTGAGGGTGCAGGGCCGTTGTTGATGGCCTTCTTGGCTCTCTTTGGCGCAGGGGTGTCCTGGTCCTCTGGGTGTGAATCTGTGCCTGTGGTGGAGCAAAGGAGGGAGGGCGTTATTGATGGGTCTGCGTACTTTGGTATGAAATGTTTGACATTATTGTGGTCAGTGGATGAGGAAGATTTAAGGCAGTGCCATGCAGGTTGTCTCCTTTTGGTGTGGAATGTGGATGCAGGTATGCGGGTGCCAGCAGTGTATGCAGGGTGGTGCTCGCATGTGGCTATGGGCAGTGTTGATATGTGTTGCATTTACACTCTAGGGCAACCTTGTGCTACACATGATTGGACTGCTGTGACTATGGCATGTCTTGTTTGAGGCATCTACCTTCATCGCCTGATGTCGGAGCTCCCCTTTCCATCCCTCCGACGCCTTCAATGGATTCCATGCCAATCGTGGTTGCACAGATCTCCTCCCACGGTTGGAGTTTCAGGGGGGATTCCGACCCTCCACCGGTACCCATGGCAATGTTGCGGTTTGCTGAGATGACGGCTCTGACCCGTATGCGTAGGTCATCCCAGCGCTTCCTGCACTGCTGTGGTGTGCGGGGTACGGTCCCCACCGCGCTGACGCGCTCAGCCACCAGGGCCCAGATGGCCTTCTTTTTCCCGATCGCTGTCCTGGTCATGTCCGGGGAGAAAACGACACCTGCGTTGTCTTGCAGGGTCTCCGCAAGCATGCAGAGTTCCTCCCGGCTGAATCTCTCCTGGCGCTGGCGGTCACATGCCTTTTTCACAGATTTAGGCATTTTCGGGTACTTGGATGGGTGGGTGGTTGGTTGGGACAGGTGTCAGGGTTGGGTCTGGTGTTGTTTGGTAGGATGGCGATGGATTGTGTTTTTCAAGATGGCCGACGGGCTGTTTCCCGTTCCGGCGCGATGACGCTATTTCCGGTTCGACTTTTTACGGCCGCCGCTAATTACGGCCGCCGCTACTTACGGTGGCCGCTACTTACGGTGGCCGCTACTTACGGTGGCGGAAGTGCACCTTGCTCGCTTAACGATGCCGGTAGGGGCCTTTTGCGCCATGGCGTTAATTGCATTACCGCCATGGCGTAATGCTCGTGCGCGATGGGTCGTAATGTGGCGCTCTTTACGCCATCGTCCCACGGCGTAAACGCTCATTACGCCATGGCGGTAATGACGGGCGATTAGCGCCAGGGTCGTAATGAGGCCCTTTGTCATTCAGATTTTGGATGTGGTTTTGCACAGACTAGAAATGGTCACTCAAGTTAAAACAACACATTCCTTCAAATGTGTTACAACCTAAATTATGTTTTAATAACAAATAATCAATAGCAGCTCTATTCTGCAAGTCTTCTTTTCTCATAGCTGAGCTACCTAGAAGCACTTTTTCAAAGGCTTGAGAGATATGATTTAACCCTTTCACTACTAAGCATGCTAACTTAATCAAAGATGTATAGCCCCCTGCAGATAATCCCCAAACGCTCACTAATGAATGTGCAAGAGCTAGGACTTCTGATTCTGGCAGCAAATGAAAATATGAATCACAGTCTAGGGATAGCCCTTCATATTCAAAAATTGATCTTTTGATTCTTTGTAGTGCTGGCTGCAAACGAACCATCATTAGGGCATACCGGGTTAGAGTACATCAGTTAAATGTGCCCACATGTTCTCCGTTTTGGGTCTTCATCAGCGAATATCTTTGCTGTGTTAAAGACATTTTTCCTACATCCGGTGGTAATGTTACTTGAGCTTGTACTTGGTGTGTCTTCAATGCTTTTTGAATTCTGTTCTTTGTGCCTGCTGGGGCTGGTACATCAGCGTTGGCATCAGATGACTTCCAAACATCATTATCAAGGTCATCAGACTCACAGTCAGTTGGCTGCGCAAATATGACATCTTGTGTTTGATGCAATGTGTCGGTTGACCCTTCCAAATGGAGTCCATTTAGTATGACAATTACACCAGCCAGGTACCGAATCTAGACTTGTTCAATTCTCTATAATCCACAGTCATTCCCCAGCTCCCATCCCCTTTTTCACAGCCCAACCAGATTATTCCAAGCAGTTGAGACTCGGCGTAATACTCCTGCCTCTGCATATTCTTTAATGGTTTCTGAAATTTCCCTATGACCCTCAGGAATGCGGTATTGCTTCATAGAGAGTAGCTTTGTGGCTAAAGGCACGTGCACCGTTGGGATTTTCAATTTCCCTACAATAACTGGTGTTCAAGTTAATGCATTCACTCCACACTAAAGTTTTACCTCCCAGTCCTTAAATCAACCCTTCCAAAATGACAAAGCCAATTATATACTCAGGTATCGGGACAATCAACACTTGAAATTTCTGTTTTTTCAAATTGCCTATTTTCATTTCCACTCCTGTCTGTACTGCTGGCATTTCCTTTCCCCCTAGCCCACTAATGGTAAAGTGTAAGCATTTAAATCTTAAAGGATTGCCTTGAATCAATGAGATCTCTGCCCAGGTATCCATTAAAGCTCAGATCTCTTGAGTGTTTCCAGGCTTCCAAAATATCGCAACGTAACATGAAGTTGTCTGTCAACTTTTATACGAGCTGAAATTTCAGGGACTTGGCCATAATGCTAATAAAATTTGCAATGAGTGTACCCAGTCTCAGCCTCTAACATTGCACTCACTATTTTTCTTAACTCAGCATATGTTGGCTGGGACTGGAAAGGGATCCCCATAGACCCTTCTCCCAGCTCGCCCTTGGGAGGTGCTGCTGGTAAAGTGTCCCTTTTCTGCTTGGTCACCACCTGTTTCTTAACTTCTTTATAGGGCTCCTTCCCAGCAAGCCCCTCTTTTTGTAAATCTTATACATTTCCCTGGTTTCAATACCATCAATCTCTTCCCGTGGCACACCATCTTTCAACAATGCCAAAAACATGTCCTTTCTTGACACTCAGGAGGCTCTACTATCTTGTCTCCTGCATTCTGTTCTTCTCTCACTGCGCCCCCCCTCTCTCGCAGTCTATCCTCACCTCTATCCTATTTACCCAGATCTGACAATTGCAAATAGCATGCGCTACTTTATCAGTTAGCTTCACAGTCATGCCCACTAACAAAGTCGAAATGACACTCTTATATGCAGGTGGGGCAATTCCTCTGAACATATTTCTTGTTGACACTGACAATGGCACCACCCCCATATGTACTGGTTCATCTACATGAACTACTTCCTTCATAGCATGGTCTCTGATTTTCTGAACTACCTCCTTCAATGTATACTACTTCTTTTCCTCAGTGGGCCAATTCATCGTGATAGGATATTTGCGGTTACACCCTTGGACTAGGTGCAACAGAGATACGTGCAAAGGTTGACCATTTGAATCTGGAGAATGCTCAGCCCGCAATTCTTCTTGTATATCAGTGTCACTGGGCAGAGGAAGAAGTGTGCAGAATCTGTGGAATCAACTACCAGGACACAGCACCCCCATCATAAATTTGCAGCATCCAGGTGAGTGAAGGATCCACTGACTTATGCCTCAGACGAGTAATAATCTCACCAACCTCCTGTTTTGTGTAATCTTCCAGTGTGGTCAAATCTACAATACCCCCAACCCCCAGATTAATGGGATGGAGTTACTGGCTTAGCAGTTAAAGCCTTTTCATCACGTTTTATTTCAGATTCTCGCTCTCACATCTGGACTACACTTAGTAGTATTCCAAATATCACCATTCTATTTATCAGGATCCCAATCTGCCCCTGAGGTGGCAATCACAGCAGCAACTTTCCTTTTGTTGACACTGCCACAATGCTTTCTACATATCAGGCAACTCTGACCGCCGCCCTTTCAGCAACTTCCTGATATTTATGTGTTTTAGCATGTCAGATCTCCAATTGTAATTGCTGCATCAGAGAAATGTGCTTTTCAGCAGCTAACTCCTTTTCCAAGCGAAAACATCCTTAATTAATTCAACAACCTTTGGTTAATTTTTCTATATGCATGCAAAAGAATCCACCCACGTCTCCCAAGATCAGTGAATTAATTCCCTTTTTCCACATTGACCTGTTCCAAACAAGACATCACCTCAGTGGGACCAGTCATGCTCAAACCTTCCTTCCATGGCTCGCACAACACAGAACTGCATGCCCATTCCTTTACCAATTCATCATATGTTCCCCTGGCCCAGTCAAAAATAACAACACTGATGCAATATCCACTGGCGGAAGACACCTACAGGGTAATTCATGGAATAAATGTGTGCCGAAAAGGGGAGCACAAGTGTGAAAATTGCAGCGAATGTGTGCCAAAGCCGCGCAAGCTGGCATTCACCAATTCATGGAATGTGCTGCGCTTGAAAAACCAGGGATGTGCGCAAATCCGTGGGTGGCTCACGCGGGCGCACCCGCCACCAAATGGCATGCGCGATATGCACAGGGAAAGTGCACATCATGTAGCGCACACAAGAAAAGTGGGCGGAACACGGGGCATAACACGCGTGAAAATGTGGGCATTACGGGGAAAGTACAGGACGTAAATGCTCACAACGCCCACACGCGCGCTAACAACACGCATTCATGGAATCGAACAGGGGGAAGCCGTGCGCCAAAAAAGGCGCGCTAATCTGGAAACATGTACGCCAGCAGGAAGCAGGCGTAAGCGGCCCTGTGCAGCATAAAAGTGCATGCAAACAACAAACAAGCTCATACGCTACAATGAATATACCGTTCCTCGCAGCAGTGGTCGTTGGACACCGCAGGAGGAGGAGGATAGCTAGGCCCCACATTTTTTTTACCCAGGACCAGCCATTTTGGGATGCCTGATGACCAGGTGTATGGGAGGTACAGGTTTCCACCACACATAATCCTAGAACTTGTCAGGGAGTGGGAGGTTGCCATCACCTCACCCACCCTGTGCTTCCAAGCATTGAGCCCCTTGGAAGAAGTGCTCAATGTACTGCACTTCTTGGCTACTGGGTCATTTCAGCCGACAAGTGCCAGAGTTGGGTGTGTCTCACAGGCCACGCAGTCACGCTGCCTACACCAGGTGTTGGCCATCATAACTGCATGCCCCTCAGTCCGCAGGCACATATATATGCCCAGAACACCTGCAGAAAGTCAGGCTGTCGTCCAGGACTTTTACGGGGTGGCACACTTCCCCAAAGTGCTAGGTGCCATTGATTGCACCCATGTGGCTCTACGTCCTCCCAGGGCCACTGAGCACATCTATCGAAACCACAAGCACTGGCATTCCATCAACGTGCAGGTTGTATGTGATGCCAAGGGAATCATCACCTCAGTATGTGCCAACTATCCTGGGTCCACCCATGATAGTTTCATATTCAGAATGTCACCCCTAAACCGGGACCTGGAAGTTGGGCGGCATGGCGACACTGGCTAATTGGTGAGTATAAATACCTCTGCACATGCATGCATGTCAGACACTTAGAAATATGAAAACCGCACTAATGACAACCTGTTAGGCAGAAACCTGTGCAGTCCCTTCTGGGACCACTGCAAAAGATTTAAGACTACAGGTGTTTGGCAGTAAGCTCATTTCGTAGCAGTCTGTACCACACAGATTCACTTGGTAGCTGTGGCTTGGCAGTCAGACTTCCCTCAAGAAGAGTAAGGCACTCTAATAGTTCGTTTTTAAAAGGGAGAGAAAAGCAGAGAACAAGTTGAAACAGATCCCAACACTTTTACAAGAACATAACAAGAGAGGAAGGCAAAGTAAAACCGTGAAGTTAGAGTTCAATAGGCCTGATCCATTTCAGGGGATCAAACGAAATGTGTCCAAGGTCACACGGTTGCAGTGCACAAAAGTCTTGTAATGGTTCAAAAAGGAGTTGGACCAAAGAAAGGGACCAGTTAGAGGGTCAAGGTGGCCAGCCCAGTCCAGAAGGTTAAGGAGTTATTATTACCTTGTAGCAATCTTTAGAAAGGGAGGCCTGGCGGACACGGTACCTTAAAGTGGTGAGAAGACTCCAGCGGGGGCAGTTGTTCCTGGCAGCGGATGCAAGTCGGTGCTTCGTCCGGGGGAAGAGAGGATCTCATCGTGGAGGAAGACAGGAGTCTGTTGCACTGCCAGGGAAGAAACCAGCTGCGGAGTTTCTCAGGTACAAGGAGCGGTCCATTGATTTGCGGTTCAGTGGTGAGTGGCTATCCGGCCGCCGGGGTGCTTGGCACGGGCAGTTCGACCACAAACTGGTCTGAGGTGCGAAGAAGGAAGGTAAAAACTGGTTGTGCCTACCAGTCAGGGGAAGAAGCCTCTCCAGCCGGGAGATCTTCTCTCTCGTCGGGAAGTGTTGAGTCGGTTCCGCAGGGCTCCACCGGTGGTTTTGTTGTGGTAGGTTGGCTCAGCTTCTCCCTCGTCGGATTCTCAGGTCCTGTGACGACTTCTGAAGTTCCAGTCCCCAAAGCCCGGCTTTTATGCAGCATACCCCCATTCACTCAGCCTAGCTGTCAATCAAACATGCTAAGTGGTGAGCCGGCCGGCCAAGGTAACTCAGTCCAGGGTGCATAAACCCCCTCCCATACCCCCTGTGGTACCCAGACAGAGTGGCACCACTTTTGGAGGCTTCTGTGGAGAAGCCCGCCAAAAAGTGGAACAAAGGGCTTGACTTGGGTTGGAGTCACAGAAGAGAACACAAACGCCATTTTAGAATCGAGTCCTGGCAAAAAATACCAACCAGCGATTTAATATTAAATAAATAAACCGTCGGTATGTTCGAGGCTATGAGAATTAAATAATTAAAGTTGGT
The DNA here is from genome assembly GCF_040938575.1 of Ambystoma mexicanum. Classification (NCBI taxonomy): domain Eukaryota; kingdom Metazoa; phylum Chordata; class Amphibia; order Caudata; family Ambystomatidae; genus Ambystoma; species Ambystoma mexicanum. The sequence goes on along the minus strand of NC_090924.1, from coordinate 1,155,060,031 downwards.
AGTCTCGAACAATGGGAAAATCCCATAGGAAAACATTCACGGTCGAATATAAAAAGTAATTTCCACTGCCACCAGCCAAAACTCGATCAGGGGGGATGGAGACGTGCCCCCTCGACTAACAGACCCCGGGGCAATCGAATTGCCCTGACCAGTACATCCACAGTATGATGGTTTGTACTGGTTTCTGTTAATAATTTGGGACTAGTAAAGCCAATGGTGACTTTACATCCCCTGGGAGACAGTAGTCAGTCCCAGGGTATGGAGTCTATGGTGGGGGGTCACTATGACACCCCTGTGTTACTGCACGGAGGGTGCTGTGTAACACACATAATAAAAACACATGAGACCCTATGGAGTAAAGGACCCCATAGCCCAGTAAACACATTAACAGTCAAAGGAACACCATAAATCATGTCCAAGAGTGGGAGAAAAAGAGTCTCACTCTTGGCAGGAGAAAAAAAACAAACTCCAGAAATCCAGCAAAGCTGCTGGGGGACTCACTAGGTTAGGAAATTCAGCCTAAAGAGAGAATTCTCCCTAACACAACCATTATCACCTCCTCAGGGGACAGTGCCTACCCTCTGAGCACCTACATGATGACACCAATTCGTAACCCCACCACACCACCCGAGGTAAGATACAACACAGCCCATATTGCAACCCTGGGCATAGTGGAGCGCACATTCGGAGTGCTCAAGTCACGCTTTCGCTCCCTTGACTGCTCTGGTGGGCAGCTGCCATATCTACCCCCAGTAGTGTGCAGGATTATAGTGGCTGCATGTGTCCTGCACAACGTTGCAACCCGGCGGGGTGTGCCGGTGGAGATGGTGGTGCCCCCACATCCCCAACCACATGCACGTCTGCTGCGCATGGGAGGTGAGGGGGCATGTGGTGAGGAAGCCCGTACCCAGCTTGTGGCAAATTACGTCACCTAAAATTCCACCCCTGTGAAGTGGCCACAGGCCTGGCACATACCAGCTGACAATCAATGATGATGACAAAAGGGACAGTCAACTGTCACAACCATACCAGCCTGAGATTGTTCACCTGGAAGTGCTACATGCGGTGCATCCCTAGTTCCTTAAACACACCCAATGCTGTGTCACAAAAAGCCACACATTAACATTAATGCAGCATGAAGGACTACCCCCTTGCAAAATATGACATCAAAATAGTGGCATGTCACCCAACCCCTCCCCATCTCAGCTACCCAACACACCATGGCATGACATGTAATGTGAAAGCAACCAAATGAATGCACAACAAATGACACACGTGTCATAAAGTGCACTGTCCCAAATGGAAACAGGCCACAGACGATGTGCTCTCAGTAATGAATAAAAAACAACACACATGAACAAATACTTACCAGCAAGAAAAAACATCAGTACAGGATCAAACAGTGGCAATATATGACAGTAAAAAATTAGAGTAGTGCAAGTGTCACAACCTGAGTAAGGAAGCACATAGACCGCTTCCAAATGCGCGTTGCTGGTAGGCAAATATGTCAGTGTACTGCATACAACATGAACTGCATCTGCAAAGGAGACAGGCTTGTAAAGAAATGAAGAAGTTACATGTATGTAAGTTAAAAGTTATGGATGTAAAACCATATATAAATCCACCATGCAGTGGAGAATTGAACAACAATCCCCACTAGGGATGTATACACAGTTTTGACTACAGACTGCCCACACACCTTATGGGAGCCCAATGTCACTGTGTAAGTTACTGTCACTTGGTCACACCCTTTGCGAGCCCATGGAAATGGGATGCGCAGAGTCTCCAGTCCAGCCCGTCGCTACCTGTTGAACACCAACATGTCCTCCCTGTGTGAGTGGCAAATGGACTCTGTTGCCTGCTGCTGGAGCTCCACCTGCCTTTCAGTGGGGAGAATGGAAGTGGCCACCCTATCCACGGCCTGAGCCATCATTTCACATGATGCCCCCTGTTGTGCTGCTATAGTGTACATAGAGTTTTCCCACACGGTATTGCCTGGTGGCGCACGGCCACCGCGTTGGCTAGCACACCTGTTTGGGGCAAGGTGATGTGCACTTTGCTGTGCTGGCACTGCCTGAGGCTGCAGGACTGCATTCCTCCTTTGATCTGCTGGCCCAGGAACAGGAGCAAATATTGTGGAGTGTGACCATGCATCCGTAACCGCCACAGGCGGACTTTCCAACACTAGAATGCCCCATAGAGGGGTCTACCCCCAGTGCAGGTGGGTTGGACAGAACAGCATCCCTGCCAGAAACACTCACCTGCGACGGGACATATGTCTCAATGTCTGATTCAGCACCTGATTCATAGAAGTCTCCAGAGGTGTACCCAGAGACACCCGTGGACAGTATGGTCTGCATGCGTAATGGGTTTTCACCCACCACCACCCCACTTCCTCCACTGGTGCCCAGTTGTGGCTGTGAGTGCTCCTGGCTCTGAGCCATCTCCTCCTCCTCAACAGCATCAAGTGCCTCATCACCTGCAAAAACATTAAACAAAAGTAATGAAAACAGGCATGAGCACCATAGCACACAGACATAGGCATGGCGAGGCAGACATCCAGTACATATATGACACATGTCACACATGACAATAACTCTGGCATGCATGCACTGTCAATGAGTTGGAAGGTGAGGCAATACGCAGACACTGAGGAATCCAAGATGGAAAACCAACACAAGTGCTGCATGCTGCAACAAAGCCAGTGTTGACTGATGCAGTGATGGCAGGCACATGAATACATCAATGGTTGGTCACTTCGACATGACAGAAGACAATTGTCATGTTCAATATTCAAACAGGGCCCCAGGATGATTGTGTGCAGGCCATGTGTAGGTGCACATTACTCAATCAGCCTGATTGTTCAAATCATTCCCATAATAAGGTTCCCATAATAAGCTAAGAAATGTGGGCCATTGTGGGGTGTAATCTATGACTGAAGTATGTCACATTTGGGGCAGTACGGCACAAAAATGTGTGGTAAAAATGCTAATGATTTCATCAATCAGGCAGAATGAACAGAAACACTGTCAGGCCGATTCATAAAATTAATGTGCGCTGAAAATATCGGTGCAAGGGTGTGAAAACGGGCGATTCGCAGTGAAAGAGAGAAAATCGCAGTGCAAGTGCGAATATCGCAGGGAAACCAGCGCACATCTATTCATGGAAGTCCGTGCGCGAGTTAAATCTGGGATGTGCGCTGAAAAAGTGCGCGGCGCACGCCGGCGCACAGGTCATCTAACGGCGTGCGCTAAGGCCACAGTGAAAGCGCACATAGCGCGGCGCACATAACAAAAATAGGCAGAACACGGGGCATGACACGCGGAATGGGGAACAACTCGTGAAAATGTGGGCGTCACGGGGGAAGTACAGGAGGCAAGTGCGCGGAATGCCCACACGCTCACCTACAACACGTATTCATGGAATCGAATAGGGCAAAACAGCGCACGGGCAAAGATGCACACAGGCCTAAACACGTCCGCCACACGAAGGCAGGCGGTCGCGTCCCTGCGCATGAAAAAAATGTGCACCAAAATGTGCGCCAACAAAAAGCAGGCATATACAGCTATGTAGAATGTCCCATACTGTGGGCCTCTAGGACAAATGACGTGCAAAGGGGTTCGCGACAAACACGGACACCCGCTTTGTGAAAAATAGCGTGTGCGTGTATTTCGGGGGTGCGCAGGAAGTTCTACACGCTATTATCCCTGGGGGAGCGGGGTACATGTATTTCAGGGGTTCGCGTGAAGTTTCACATGCGATTGGCCTGGGTACGTGCATTTCAGGGGTGCGCGTGAAGTTTCACACGCGATTGGCCTGGGAACGTGTATTTCAGTGGTGCGCGTGAAGTTTCACACGCGATTGGCCTGGGTATGTGTATTTCAGGGGTGCGCATGAAGTTTCACACGCAATTGGCCTGGGCGAGCGGGGTACCACTCACCGTCTGCCTTGCGTGTAGAAGAACGTGTAACCAACACCCACCCGCTGTGAAGTACTAGCATGTGAACCCCAACGCCTGGAAAACACACGCACCGCACCACACGAAAAGCACGTACAGGCCCATGTGCGATACGTCACAGACGCGCTTACGCGCTGAGGGCCTTTGGTCCAATGAAATTGCGTATGCGTGCTGACGCACCTTCGCGCTAAGGGACTTTCCTCGAATTACACGCTGACGTACAATAATTTCACATGCCAAATCAGTCCGTATCAAGCTGGCCACGCGAAAACACACAGAAGACTACGCTCCTGCCCAAAAGGCCGAATTACTGCCCCCCAGAGCCCCGACCAGCCTCCCGCGAGCCATCTGCTGCTGCCTGCCTGCCTGCTGCCATCGTGCCCTACCATTTTGTGCCTGCACATCTGCCATCTGCAGGGGTCCAGTTGCTGTGTCCACCCCTGCTGGAACAGAAGACTCCGACTGGTATACCATCGCTCCACAGCACAGCCCCAGGACCCAGTTGCCCACCCACGCCTGTCTCGGGGGTCGCCATGTCAGGGCAAACACCATCTGAGACCACTGGTGACCCCCAGCCAGAGGGGCAGAGGGCCATCAGATTCAGTCAGAATGAAGTTGGTGTCCTGGTGGAGCATGTCCTGGGGCATTATGATGCCCTCTTCGGATCATCACGCGCCAACAAAGAAGGACGGGACAGGATCTGGGATGACTTTGTGGTTGCCATCAACGCGGAGGGGGTGGCAACCCGCAACATCAAGAAAGTCAAGAAGCGCTGGGAGGACTTGAGGTCCAGGACCCTCTTGAAGGCCTGGCGCCTCGTGGAGGGGGGATGGGGCCGCATGAGTAGCATCCAGCTGAGGGTCCTGGAACGCGTACGCCCAGCGCTCCACGCCCGGATCCTTGAGAGGCAGACCCGTCTGGAGTTGAGCGGTAAGTGGCCAAGCATTGCTGTGTGAGACAGGGCATGTTGCAGTGTGCTGGTTGTCTGATACTTGCCTGTATGTGTGATATAGGCCATGTACGTATGTGTGTGTGCAGGGACATCATGGTCATGCATGTGAGACCAGTAATGTGTGAACCACATGGTTGGTGCATGTGTTCAAATGCAACATGGAGAGCTCTATGCGGAATGGACACATGAGAGCATGCCAGTCTCTGTTCCTGGACATGGGTGGGGGTGAGGGATGGGGGCTGATGCCATGTACATGTATGGTGTACATGTCTGTGTGTCTGACCTGCGTGTCTGTGACTTGTGAATGCCATGGATGCATGACACATGTCTGTGACAATGTTCAGATTCACCGATGCAGCCTAGTCATCCTTGTATCCACTGTGTCTGGGGTGTATGAGGCCAGATGGATGAAACTACGGTGAAGTGTGTGCATGTGATAGGCATGACCCATGATGCATGTGAGTTTCAAACCAACATTGTATGTTTCAAGAGTCCCTTGGACATGTATGCTAATGTCCATAGCATGCACCATGCCTGTTACTGAATGTGTTTTGCCTGCACTGAGCCATGTGTTGTGGAGGGACATGATGGAAGTGATGTTTGACAGTGCCACTCATTTGCCATTGCTTCCTGTCTAGGGGACCATTGTACAGTACCCTGATGCTTGTGTTCTATGTCTCCCTCTATACAGCGGCAAGTGAAGAAGAGGGCGGAGACGGCGCTGTGGAGCAAAGCGGCGGGGATGCCCCCACGGCTGCAGCGGAAGGGGTGGGTGAGCCCCCACAGGGGCTTGCAACGGCGGAAGACGGTGTGGAGCCATCCAGGTTGGTGGTTTCCAGAGAGGAGGAGGAGGCTGCTACTAAGCTGCACATGGGGCCTGGTGGGGGTGGTACCACTGGTGCAAGTGGTGCAGTCCAGGGGCAGGGGCAGGAGGCAGCATAGGTCGCCGTGGAGGGGCCTGTGCATGTCACTGTCCCTGACACTGTGACTGCACCACCATGCACCAGTAGGGATGCCCCATCCCAGGCCCGTCCGCAGGTAGGGGGGATGTCCATATCATCTGACACTCCTCTACCTGCGGACGAGGGGACCCCTGGCCATATGGAGAAGGTCCTGATTGGTGTTGCATTGCGCACGGGTGTCATTCGTGATGACGTGCGTGCTTTCCGGGGGGAGCACGCATGTCATCACGAAGAGCAGCGTGCCAACATGGCCCAATTGGGAGCGACCATGGTCGGGGGTCTCGTACATGTGTCGGCCACTCTGGCGACCCTCTCCTCCTCTGTGAAGGCTATGCGCCAGTCGTTCTCCATGCCGTCTTCTGGCCCAGATGCCACCAGGCCCCCCTTTGGACCTGCCCCGACCAACGCAGCCAGCTCGGTGGGGCTCCCATCCCTGCCACAGTCGGGAGTCGGAGGTCCAGCAGGGGTGGACACACCAGCAACTGGACCCCAGCAGATGGAGAATGTGCCAGCATCATCGGGCAGGGCACGTGCACAACGGCGTCGGTGGATTCCATCAGCCTGGATGCCGTCGTGCTGGCAGAGACAGTTTCGTCGGAGGCAGCGGCAGGCTCGACGTGGGAGGCATCATGGCTCGGAGCCATCTACATCAGAGGGGCAGGCATCGGCCGGAGGGCAGGAGAACCCTGCAATGGGAGTGTCTTCCGTGTGGCAGCGGTTGGGCCAGCAGATAGGTGTGGAGCAGCGGCGGGCAGAGGAGGAACGGCTCACAATGGTCAGGGCGGAGAACTCCATGCGCAGGGCGCTGAGGCGGGCTGAGTGCCTCAAGGGTATTCGCAGGGAGTTGGAGCTGGACACCGCATTATCCCTGCGAGACCTCGGGGCCAGTGAACATGCCCGCCTCCAAGCCATTGAACAGGAGTTCGATGATGTCCTGGCGCATGACATCAACCAGTGAGCCGTTGGACTTGCACGCCACCATTGTATATAGTTCATTAGTGTTAAGTTTCCTTTCTTTTTTTCTTCCCTTTGGGGCGCATGGATTATGCCCCACATTTATGTATATAGTTGTTTATTCTGTAGGCTTGTTTGTAGGTTTCCTTTGGACAGTTGGGCTCATGGACCCAGGATTTCATCCTTGTAAATAGTTGGAGTGAGCATTTGTCGGCTTTTTCTTTTTTGATTTTTCCATGGAGCAATGGATTTTACTTTTTCATTTTGGTTTGGATTTGCTTTGTTGGAAGGTGACTTTGGAGACAGGTTTGATTTCATATATTTTGGATTCTGATATCCTTTTTGTATCATTATGTGACAGTCTGCATTGTTTTCCTTGTGTCCATTGTTTGGTATTTGATTTTCTTTCACCACATTCTTTGTTCAATACATTTGTTCCCGTACTTCAATGTGTGGTATTCTCTCATTGGTTTCATGCATGTCACGATGTGGGTGTTCACATTCACTGGCACCCATTGTGTGTGTGTGAGACGGACATGTGCTGATGTACATACATGCCATTTGGGTTGTTTCATGTAAGGGGCATTTCAATGTGGGGTGTATGTTATGCTTGGATGGTTATTTGGGCAGGGGTGGCGTGCCGTGGGATTTTGGTGGACATGAGGGCCATGATTGTGGGTTATGTTGACATGTTGGGGGGGGACATGAGTGGGACATGAGTGGGGGCCTGCTGGCAGGTGCCCCTGACTGCTGGGGGATGGGGGTGCTGGGGGACATGAGTGGGACATGAGTGAGGGTCTGCTGGCAGGTGCCCCTGACTGCTGGGGGGTGGGGGTGGTGGGGACATGAGTCGGGGCCTGCTGGCAGGTACCTCTGACTGCTGGGGTGCGGGGGTGCTGGGGGACATGAGTGGGACATGAGTGGGGGCCTGCTGACAGGTGCCCCTGACTGCTGGGGGTGGGGGTGCTGGGAGACATGAGTTGGTGATCATATTGCAACGTGACATGTGGCTTGGCTGAGGGGCATGCCCATGGTGGATGGGCTGCCTGCGGGACATGACCAGGGGTGTAGGGTAGTCCCCTGTGGTGTGGGCTGCCTGCAGGGGACGTGGAGGGGGTAGAGGGGACACCTGGGAGGACACACACTGCCAATTAAAACATCCCGCGCACCACTGAAATACACGTACCCAGGCCAATTGCGTGTGAAACTTCCCGCGCACCCCTGAAATACATGTACCCAGGCCAATCGCGTGTGAAACTTCCTGCGCACCCCTGAAATACACATACCCAGGCCAATCTCGTGTGAAACTTCCCGCGCACCCCTGAAATACACGTACCCAGACCAATCGCATGTGAATCTTCCCGTGCACCACTGAAATACACGTACCCAGGCCAATCGCATGTGAAACTTCCTGCACACCCCTGAAATACACGTACCCAGGCCAATCGCGTGTGAAACTCTTCGAGCACCCCTGAAATACACGTACCCAGGCCAATCGCGTGTGAATCTTCCCGTGCGCCACTGAAATACACGTACCCAGGCCAATCGCATGTGAAACTTCCTGCACACCCCTGAAATACACGTACCCAGGCCAATCGCCCCTGACTGCTGGGGGATGGGGGTGCTGGGGGACATGAGTGGGACATGAGTGAGGGTCTGCTGGCAGGTGCCCCTGACTGCTGGGGGGTGGGGGTGGTGGGGACATGAGTGGGGGCCTGCTGGCAGGTGCCCCTGACTGCTGGGGGGTGGGGGTGCTGGGGGACATGAGTGGGACATGAGTGGGGGCCTGCTGACAGGTGCCCCTGACTGCTGGGGGGTGGGGGTGCTGGGTGACATGAGTCGGGGCCTGCTGGCAGGTACCTCTGACTGCTGGGGTGCGGGGGTGCTGGGGGACATGAGTGGGACATGAGTGGGGGCCTGCTGACAGGTGCCCCTGACTGCTGGGGGTGGGGGTGCTGGGAGACATGAGTTGGTGATCATATTGCAACGTGACATGTGGCTTGGCTGAGGGGCATGCCCATGGTGGATGGGCTGCCTGCGGGACATGACCAGGGGTGTAGGGTAGTCCCCTGTGGTGTGGGCTGCCTGCAGGGGACGTGGAGGGGGTAGAGGGGACACCTGGGAGGACACACACTGCCAATTAAAACATCCCGCGCACCACTGAAATACACGTACCCAGGCCAATTGCGTGTGAAACTTCCCGCGCACCCCTGAAATACATGTACCCAGGCCAATCGCGTGTGAAACTTCCTGCGCACCCCTGAAATACACATACCCAGGCCAATCGCGTGTGAAACTTCCCGCGCACCCCTGAAATACACGTACCCAGACCAATCGCATGTGAATCTTCCCGTGCACCACTGAAATACACGTACCCAGGCCAATCGCATGTGAAACTTCCTGCACACCCCTGAAATACACGTACCCAGGCCAATCGCGTGTGAAACTCTTCGAGCACCCCTGAAATACACGTACCCAGGCCAATTGCGTGTGAATCTTCCCGTGCGCCACTGAAATACACGTACCCAGGCCAATCGCATGTGAAACTTCCTGCACACCCCTGAAATACACGTACCCAGGCCAATCGCGTGTGAAACTCTTCGCGCACCCCTGAAATACACGTACCCAGGCCAATTGCTTGTGAAACTTCCCACGCACCCCTGAAATACATGTACCCAGACCAATCGCATGTGGAACTTCCTGTGCACCCCTGAAATACACGTACCCAGGCCAATCGCGTGTGGAACATCCCGCGCACCCCTTAAATACACATACCCAGGCCAATCGCATGTGAAACTACCCGCGAGTCCCTGAAATACACGTACCCCGCTCCCCCAGGCCCAATCGCGTCGGAAACTACCTGCGCACCCCTGAAATACACGTACCGAGGCCAATCGCGTGTGAAACTTCCCACGCACCCCTGAAATACACATACCCAGGCCAATCGCGTGTGAAACTACCCGCGAGCCCCTGAAATACACGTACCCCACTCCCCCAGGCCCAATTGCGTGGGAATCTAACCGCGAGCCCCTGAAATATACATACCCAGGCCAATCGCGTGTAAAACTTGCCGCGCGCCCCTGAAATACACGTACCCCGTTCCCCCCAGGCCCGATCATGTGTGAAACTTCCCACGCATCCCTGGAATACACATACCCAGGCCAATCGCGTGTAAAAATTCACGCAAACAACAGTTATACATGTACCCCACTCGCACAGGCCCTTTCGCATGTGGAAGTTACTACGAAAGCTGTAAAACACGTTCCCCGCTTGGCATTTGCTGTTTGGCAGTCCGGTAAACTGGTCCAGGGTTGGCGCAGCCCTTTGCTGGTGGTCTACCAGCCCTTTGCTGGTAGACCACGTGCGTGGAATAAAGAACCTGCACTACGCTGTGACACCCAGAAACACAAAAATAAGCGTACACATGGTACACGCAGGCTACAATGACCTCTGAATGGGTACGCGACACACGGGGGCAACCACAGTTGAAAAATACGTGCGAGACTCACTATCTGCCTGGAAAAAGAATGTGAAAAAGATGCGTGTGTGCGTGTAGGCAACACCCCCGCCAAAAGAAGAATTGAACGCTGTCTGAGTATACAGGGAGTACGACCTGGAACCGTTGTGATGTAATCGCGTGTGAACCGACAAGAAGTACAAGAATCACCCGCTCGCTCTCCACAAAAAGCACACATGAGAAAATGCTGTCCTACGCATACCTTTTAATCCAGCCCACACGTGCAAAGTCACTTACGCGCGCACGGGCTAAGGGCCTTTCCTCCAATTACACGCAGTGACACCCGGACGTGCACATTTTGCACGTGTAAAATGAACGTGCACCCGTGTTGAGGGAAACGCCCTTGTGCTTTATGTCACAGACGCGCCTATGCGTTAAGGGCCTTAGCTCAAATTATACGCTGATGTGCAGTGTTTTCACGTGCCAAATCACTCCGTATCAAGCTGGCCACGCTAAAAACACACAGAAGAGCATGCTCCTACCCAGAAGGCAATTTCCCTGCACCCCGGAGCCCCAAGCACGCTCCCACCTGCCATCTGCTGCTGCCTGACTGCCTGCTGGCCATGTGCCCTGCTATTTGGTGCCTGCACGTCAGCCATCTGCAGGGGTCCAGTTGCTGTGACCAACCCTGCTGGAACAGAAGACTCCCGACTGGTATTACATCGCTCCACAGACAAGCCCCAGGACCCAGTTGCCCACCCACACCTGCCTCTGGGGTTGTCATGTCGGAAACAACACCATCTGGCACCACTGGCAACCCCCAGCCAGGGAGGCAGAGGGCTACCAGCTTGAGTGCCAATGAAGTTGGCATCCTGGTGGAGCGAGTCCAGGGACAGTATGATGCCCTCTTTGGAAGTTTGCGTGCCGACAATGAAGGACAGAAGAGGAGCTGGATGGACATTGTGACTGCCATCAATGTGGAGGGGGTGGCAGTCCACGACATTCAACACGTCCGGAAGCGCTGGGAGGACTTCATGTCCAGGACCCTCAACAAGGCCCGGTGCCTCTTGAAGGCAGCGGATGCTGAGGGGTAACAGGTCCGCCCAACCAACAACCAGATGAGGGTCCTGGAATGTATAAGCCCAGCACTCCACATCCAGGTCCTTGAGAGGCAGACCTGTCTGGAGTCGAGCGGTAAGTATACATGCGTACTGATTGGATGCTGTGCATGTTGTGGTGTGGCAGGAGTGTGCAGGTTGCACATATGTCTTTGTAGGACCATGTATGGATGTATATGTACAGGGACATGAGCCTGCGCATGTGAGTTCTGTCATGTGTGAGACACATCGATGGTGTATGTGTTGGAAAGCATGCTGCCGAATGCATGTGTGGGTGCACACATTTTTGAAGAATTTCTGTGTATGTACTGTGGCATGGGTGTGGTGTCACATATGGATGCTGGTTCCACCTGCATGTATCTGCACTATGTACATGTGCATGTGTGTGTATTTGACAAGTGTGCAACTGTGATACACCATGGATGCATGTGACACTGACTTGTAGGAGGCTGATTGCCAGATATGACATGGATGGCGATGTTATCACTGCGACAGGTGGTGGAGATGTACAGATGCATGTATGTCTGGTGGCGTGTGTGCATGTGTTCTGCACTCCCCATGTTGCATGTGACGTCAGGCTAACCTTCGGCTGCTCATGCTGTTGTTTGTGTATGGATGGTGCTGCCTGGTGCAACATTCCTGTTGATTTGCTCATGTGTGTGAGTTGAAATTATATGTGTGTTGGGGAGTGTGATGCCATGTCTGAAGTTTGACACTGCCACTCATGTGCAACTGTCATGTGTGTATCAGACCATTGTACAGTGCTCTAATGCCTGTGTTCTATCTCTCTCTGTCTGCAGCGTCAACTGATGAAGAGGGCAGATACGGTGCTGTAGAACAAAGCGGCAGGGATCGCACCGCCAGCCCGAGACGCATGGCCCGGCTCCCCTCCCATGTTGTCATCTCATCGGGGAGTGAGGAGTCTGGTGCCCCGTCCGTGGCCACAGCTGCCGAGGGTAGGTCTATGAGGCGGAGGTCAGAGGTGGACTCCTAGGCAGCAGAAGGGGCAGCTGAGACCCCACAGGGTCCGATGGAGGAAGATGGCATGGAGTTATCTAGGTTGGTGGGGGTTTGGTTGAGGAGGAGGCCGTGGAAGGGACACACACGGGGTCTGGAGGGGAGATTCCACTGGTGCTAGTGGTGCAATCCAGGGGCAGGGACAGGAGGCAGCACAGGCCGCAGTGGAGGTGCCTGTGTATAATCCTGTCCCCGATCCTGTGACTGCATCATCCCGCACCAGCAGGAATGCGTTCGTCCAGACCCGTTTTCAGGGAGGGGATGAGCGCACAACAACTGATCTTCCTCTCCCTGTGGACGTGGTAATCCGGGACCGGGTTGAGAGGCAGCGGGCTGAAGAGGCATGGCTCACTATGGTCAGGGAGGAGGACTCCATGTGCAGGTCGCTGAGGCGGGCTGAGTGCCTCGAGGCAATTTGAAGGGAGTTGGAGGTGGACATGGCTTTATCCCTGCAAAACCTCAGGGCCATGGAGCAGGCCCGCCTCCAGGACGTGGAACGGGAGTTCGATGATGTGCTGGCCCGGGAAATCAACAAGTGAGCCATAGGACTTGCCCGCCGCCATTGTATAAAGTTCATTAGTGTTAGGTTTTCTTTCTGTTTTTATTTCATTTGGGGCGCTTGGACAATGCCCCACCTTTTTGTATATAGTTGTTCATTAGGTAGGGTTTTTTGTAGGATTCCTTTCAATGGTTGGGCTGATGGATCCTGGATTTGTACTTTTTATATAGTTCAACACTGGATTTCACTTCATTTAAGTTTTTTTTTTTTTACCATGGATCAATGGATTTGTCTAATGTTTTCACTTTGGATTTGGTTTGACGGACAGACACTTTGGACCCATGTGCTTTTGGATTGATTTGGATTCTGCTTTCACACATTTTTTAAAAATATTTTGGACATGCAGCTTTTTCTTTATTATTTCCATTATTGTGTGATTTCATTTCATTCCCTTGCTTTTGTGTTTAATACATTTTTATTTCATACATCAATGTGTGGTATTCTCTCTTTGGTGTCATGCATGTCACGATGTGTGTTTTCTCATTCACTTGCACCCCTTGTGTGTGTGTGACGGACATATATTGATGTGCATTTGGGATGTAACATGTGATGGGGATTTCAATGAGGGGTGGCTGTTATACTTGGTTGTGTGTTTGGACTGAGGTGACGGGGGGTGGGATTTGGGTGCCCTTTAGGCCCATGATTGTGGATCTTGATGATGTGTTGGGGGGACATGTTGTCGGGGCCTGTTTGCAGGTGCCTGTCACTGCTGGGTGGGTGGGGGTGCAGGGGGACATGAGTTGGGGCCTGCTTGCAGGTGACTGTCACTGCTGGGTGGGTGAGTGGGAGGGGGGACATGAGTCAGGGCTGCTTGTAGGTGCCTGTCACTGCTGGGTGGGTGAGTGGGTGGGGGGACATGAGTCCGGGCCTACTGGCAGGTGCCTGTAACTGCTGGGTGGGTGGGGGTGGAGGGGGACATGAGTCGGGGCCTGCTGGCAGGTGCCTGTCACTGCTGGGTGGGTGAGTGGGTGGGGGGACATGAGTCGGGTCCTGCTTGCAGGTGCCCGTCACTGCTGGGTGGGTGAGTGGGTGGGGGTACATGAGTCATGGCCTGCTTGCAGGTGCCTGTCACTGCTGGGTGGGTGAGTGGGTGGGGGGACATGAGTTGGGGCCTGCTTGCAGGTGCCTGCCAATGCTGGGTGGGTGAGGGTGCTGGGGGACATGAGTCGGGGTCTGCTTGCAGGTGCCTGTCACTGCTGGGTGGGTGGGGGACATGTGTGAAGTCTCCCAGGTGCATGGTGCCATGCAGCCTGCCTATCGGGCATGCCCAGGGGTTATGGGCTGCCTGCGGGGCATGGGGAGAGGGGGGTAGGGACACACCAGGGAGGGACCACACTGCCAAATGGCATGTGTGACTCCCTGCGCACCCCTCAGAATACACATACCCTAGCAAAAACGCAGGTAAAACTTCCCGCGCACCCCCGAAATACATGTACCCCGCTCGCACAAGGCCTATCGCGAGTGATGCTTCCCGCGCACCCCTGAAATACACGTACCCCGCTCGCACAAGGCCTGTCATGTGTGATACTTCCCGCGCACCCCCGAAATACATGTACCCCGCTCGCACAAGGCCTGTCGCGTGTGATACTTCCCACGTACCCCGAAATACATGTACCCCACTCGCACAAGGCCTATCACGTGTGATACTACCCGCGCACCCCCAAAATACATGTATCCCACTCGCACAAGGCCAGTCGCGTGTGATCCTTCCCGCGCACCCCCGAAATAAACGTACCCCGCTCACACAATGCCTGTCGCATATGATACTTCTGGCGCACCCCCAAAATACACGTACCCCGCTCACACAAGGCCTGTTGCGTGTGATACTTCCCGCGCACCCTCGAACTACACGTACCCCGCTCGCACAAGGCCTGTCGCGTGTGATACATCCCGTGCACCCCCGAAATACACATACCTCGCTCGCACAAGGCCTGTCATGTGTGATACTTCCCGCGCACACCCGAAATACACGTACCCCGCTCGCACAAGGCCTATCCCATGTGATACTCCCCGCGCACCCCGAAATACACGTACCTTGCTCGCACAAGGCCTATCGTGTGTGATACTTCCTGCGCACCCCCGAAATACACTGTACCGGCTCTTTGTGCTGCATTGGGGATTTGCAATGCCTTTTCCTCGCGCAAGGGGCGTTCTTGGGGGCGTAACTGCCACTGCAGGATGTTCTCTGCGCCAGCGCTCAAAATGGCTTCGAAATTCCATGAATACGCGGTGCGCCGGAATGCTGTTTAGCGCACACGGCTGGCGCACGATCCCTCTCTGCGCTGCTCTCGTGCACTGAAATCTACGAATTACCCCGTTAATCTCTCTTCTTAAACAGGGTATTCATATTTGCAACTATTTATATTGATCAATGCACAATAAATCATACACCGCAGCCTGAATGCAATCTGGTAAAGCACACGCACACACAAAACACCAGTTAACAAAGCCAGGCTCCCACTTCAAAAAAGAGAGAAAAAAGAAAATATGCACCATAAATTTTGCCTTTTATCGTACAAGCACATATTCCAAAATGCCTGGAATATTACATCACAAGGTAGCCCCAATCCTCACAGCGCCATATGTTTTACTTCTCATTAGAGCACAGTCATCTTTTTTCACAGCCCCAGAACACAATGAAAATAGAAACATTACACACTGAAAGGCGATAATCCACCTAACAAACTTAGCTAAAATGTAAAATGTTGAGAGCAGTTTGTAAAAGGAATTCAAGAGATTTTTGGACAATCGTAAAACATAAAATCTCGCCCATGGACGCAAGAACTACAAACAGTGTCGCAGAAGAAAAATGGAGTGACCATTTCACTGACCTATACAATGACCCCACTCCAGGAGAAGTAACATCGATTATCCAAGAAGAGGTCAACTGGATAGTATGCTCAGAGAAGGACATTTTGTCTAAGATTAAGAAACTGAACAACTCTTGGGCCCCCGGACCGGATGGCATCTCCAACGCCATTCTGAAGCAGGACCCAGAAAATTGGGCTCCATTAATAGCAGAAATCTTTAGGAGATCTAGGATTTCGAGAACTATTCCGGAGACATGGAAGACTGCAAACATCGTCCCAATTTACAAAAAGGGCCCAAGAGACGATCCGAGAAACTACAGGCCAATTGCACTTCTAGATGTACTCGGCAAACTTTACGGATCATTGTTGTTGGACGAACTTCAGATATGGCAAAAAGAGGCAAAAACAACTGACCCCTTTCAATCAGGATTCGAGAAGAACCTGGGAACGTCGGTAAATATTATGCTGACCAGCATACTAAAATCAAAGGTCTTCGAGGGGCAACCACCAATATTCATTGCTTCAATTGATCTGGTGCAAGCTTTTGATCGTGTAAACAGAAAAAAACTATGGAAAAAACTGGAGAAACAAAAATGTCCATCAGCCATTCTCGCTCAAGTAAAAGCGCTATATAGTGGAACATCGATCAAAATTCGACTCAATGAAGCAGGCTTGTTGTCGGAAAATATAAAAACAAACAGAGGGGTGAAACAAGGCTGCCCCCTGGCACCGGCACTATATAAGGCCTACATGGCGGACATTGCAGATCCCGAAAATGACACCAGATCATTTCCTCCTCAAATAGGCGACTCAAAAGTGACAAGATTGCTGTATGCAGACGACATCTTATTGCTAGATCAAACAGCAATTGGTCTACAGAGACAAATAGACAGCCTCACAGCCTACCTGACTAAAAACGACTTGGAACTTAATACATCTAAAACAAAAATCCTGATCTTAGAAAAACCTGCGAGAACAAAAAAAAAAAAGAAATGGTTCGCAAACTCGGAGCCACTGGAAATAGTGAAAAGCTGTACCTACTTAGGGGTAAAACTATCGTCGAGCAAAATTGAAATATCTATGCAAGAGCATCTGATCTCCAAAACAAAAATGTTAGCAGCTCAGGCAATATCCTTGGACAGAAAATTTGGGAAATTTTCAATCCTCCCATTAATAAACTTCTATAGAGCAAAGGTAGGTCCAACTTTGACCTATGGAGCCGAGGCCATGCTATACCTGCCAAAGTCATTGTGGGCTAAATTAGAAGGTATATTTTGGCGGAGAGTACTACATCTTCCAAATTCCACTTCTGCGACAATCATTCGATGCGAATTGAGTCTCCAATCATTGGAATCTTTGGTAACAAGAAACAGTCTCCTATTCCTGGGTAAAATCATAAGGCAGCCGCGTCCTAAAATACTGGAGATAATATATCAAGAGATGAAGAGTGAAACAAACCCAATGCTATCAAGTTGGTACAGCAGACTATTGGAACAAGCGGAAAAAATTGGATGTTCTGAATGGGAAATAGAACGGATCCCGGAAAAAGTAAAGAAAAAACTGAAAATACAAGACTGGATTGAGACTTTAGATAAGACAGAAGAACTCACAATTACAACACATCACACTATGAACACCCAAAAAGTAGATGAAGTCAGAAATTACCTAAAAAAGTTCCCAGACAAACGACTGAGAACAACTTTCTTGAGAGCAAGGCTAAACATATTGAAAACCAATGAGATTCTCTTTCGAAGAAAACAGTCGACAACCAAAAACTGTAGATATTGTGAGCAGAGGGAAACCGAAACACTACGCCATCTTCTTCTTCACTGCGCCGGAACGGCAACCATGCGAACTATCCATCTCAAACCACTCAAAGATCGGTATCAAACGGCAAACGAAGAAACCTGGTGGAATATGCTAATGTGCGGCAATTCCGCATCTTTGACGGTGGCCACAGCGACCTTCTTGGAAAAATTGAAGCTGGACGAAAAAGAAATAACAGAGAGCTTTCAAACATCCCATTGAACAGAAAATTCCAGGACAGTCCCAAAGGAAAACAGGAAACAAGGATATAAAAATTTGGACAGAATTTGTAAAAATTGTAATACAATTATATACAAATAAAAAAAAAATAAAAAAAAAAAAAAAAAATGTAAAATGGCTTGTTATAGCTGTTTATTCACAAATCAGCATAAATAAAAGAATAAATGCTGTAAAATAATACATGAATGTTTAAAAATACTTCACTGTTAAGGCAGCAGCCACAGAAGTTCGCATCGCTCCAGAACTGCACCGGAAAGCCCCAAAACAGGCAGGCAGAGAGATTTCTGCTTAATGGGCATAGAAATCAACGTGTCCACCCTTTATCCGAAGCTTTTTCCTCTCTCCCTAATCTGATGCCATCCATTGTAAACCTCCCACAAATGCAGGATGGCATTCTCCAGAAAGTTCTGACTCTCAAAGTCCACACTTTGCCAATTCCCATGGATCTTCGGCCAAAATTACCCATTTGAAAAACAGCATGACCTTCCTTCGACTAAACAACGTTATCGGACAACAGCATGCATCTTTATTCAAACAGTCCTTGAATTAATGCAGTCTAACATAGGGGAGAAAAACATGTTTTTCTAGTGATTCAGAGTTCACATTAAAATGCAGCTTTTACTGAGGACTGAAGAAAATGTGCAGATTTCACTGAGGCTTGAAGAGAATGTCCATTATGACTCTAAGCCCACTCAGAATGCATTTCACATAGACACCATCTCTTAGTCAAAAGTATTATAAAACAAAAGAATTACAGCATGTGTATCCTGAACTCAATAGGTTGGTCAAATCATAACCTGTGGAAAAGATATCATGATTCATCATATTCTAATTTGGATGTGGTTTCCCTTAGTCAAGTACTTACTTTATGTTTTACACTTCTTGGGAAGCAGTAAAATACTAATTTTCAATGCAGCAAACTGTATTATGAAATAAAAGCATATGGTTTGAAAACACCAAAGGTGCAGGTTACGATTTGAATTAGCCTTTTAGAAAACTGTAGCAGAGCCTTATCCATAGTAAGTGAAATGATTACTGATAAGAAGGAATAACAGTTTGATCTATAGAGCAGACATTCACCTCAGTGAAGTATCTTAATATGATATGATACATTATTTATAACGTGCTTAATACCCAGAGGTTTCTAAGCATGGACCCAGGGATCCAACCTGTGTTGCTCCGTGTCATCTTGCTTCCAAGGCAAGCACGTTGCCCCTGAGCTATCCTCCTGAGACATCACATGTTTAGTGTTACCAAACATAATGGCACTTATTATTTCAACTGAGGGACCACAGTTGACCTGCCAGGATGGTACCTAAGGCCCTGAGGTCAAACAGATCTATCTAGTGGATCAAAAAGTCCACTGAGCCACAGACCAGACATGCCTACTTACAGATCAGTTTATAGCTAAGTTAACCCCAAACAAAGGAATAGAAATAGTTGATCCTACAGTCAGGTAAATATGTGTATGCCAAGGCCCTTCTCTGCAGAGGCTTGAATATTGAGATCTGTATTGAAGACAAACATAAAGGATCACTCAGACATCTGTCCTAGCCCAACAATGGTTGTGAATATTGCCATGAAATAAGGCCTAACCTTTACTGGTCCACCCACATGTTAATATTATAAAGATGGCCCATCATAGTTACATAACAAAAACAATGCCATCCTCCTAGAATACTGGTAAAAGAAGGGCAGTGTAAAACTTTATTTAGAGCAAGAAATGTGTGGCAACATCAAGAAGGGAAAATTATGGAAAAACAAGACATCTAAATCTGAGCATGACAGCTTCAGTTAAGTGTGAAATGGAAATGGCCAAAATAGAATATAAACATGACTTGCTGGGAGAGAAGGTGTCAGTTAAACACATAGAAACAAGAAATGAGAAATTGAGGAAAAGGTATTTTGTATTTGTGTTTGGATTTATTTGAAGAACAGGGATGTCAGTTCCAAACACAAATTAATTGAAATAACAGATTGTGGAGACCCCAGAAGGGTGTCTGCACAATAGCACACATATGAGAACAAATATAAGAGGTGACTGAAAGAATGCACATTAATCTACGATGCAGGTGCTTCAAACTATTGACATACACTGTACCAGTATGTAAAATTACATTATTACGTGGCACTGGCGGGAGTGGTGGGGTCAGGGAGGGAGAATGGCAAAATGGTAGGATGCAGGGGAGTTGCTAGGTCTGGAAAAGACCCGAGGCTACTGATGTTGTAACTGTTGGGACTGGGGGCTAGCTAGCCTTTTGGCTGTAGCTCCTGAGATTCTATCAGGGGCTACAACCAAAAGATCAGCGGCTATAGCCCCCTTAACCCCCTCATAGCAACGCCCCTGGTAGGATGAGCGCCCCCTTTGGAAAATAACTGATGTTTAAGTCAAGATTAGAAGTGATCACAGTTTGGGTGGCGTGGTTTGTTTGCAATGGGCAGCAGGTTCCAATGGAGTGGGGCGAGTAGGGAGAAAGAGCTGAAGAAAGGGTCAGCATGGTGCCATGGGACAGTGAAGTTGTATGCAAATGAGGAGCAAAAGTAACAAGATGATGGCTAGACAGAGATACAAACAGACCGGTTGATAGCTTTGTAGACTAGAAGAAAGAACTTGAAAAGGGAGCTGTTGTGCATTGAGGGACAACCAGGATTGAGTAGTGGGGTAACATATTGGTTGATTTTAAAGAGTGTGGGTACTGACGTTAAGGGCTATTATTGGAAGGAGTAGAGAAAATGGCCAAGGAATAGGCTTGAGAAGTAGTCCAGTTTATTTTGAGTATGAGGGTGGAGATTAGAGTTTTTGTAGTATGCTGAGTAAGAAATTGAGATGATTGGCACTGAAAGATGACTTCCTTAACTGAAGAGTTCGGCATGAGCTAGCAGAGAGCCATCCAGTGACAGATTGCAGTGAGACATTTCCCAATCCATTACCAGATGGCTGGGGTGACGGAGGAAAAGGAGAACAGGATTTGAATCTCATCATCAAAGTTGTGATAAAGAAAGCAAATGGATCATGTAAGTCTTTTTTCAGCAGAGGTAAAGAGTGTGAAGAGCAGATGACCAAGAACTGGTCCTTTGGATAGGGATGGGGCCAGAGGCTTGCGAATTCCAGCAGATTTTAACAGAACATACTTCCACTTAGGAAGAGGATATTTGTGAAGACAAAGGTTCTAGTGAAGGAGGAGGACAGTAGATTGGCCAACAATTTTGACTATGGCAGGGATTGATCCAAAAGGAAGAGTAACTATAGAGGAGTGTGGTGAGCATCAAGAAAATGTTGGAGCCAGATTGAAAGGTTAATGCATAGCCAACAACAGATCAATATGTAGGAAAGTGCCCTGCAGGTAAGGTGCCAATGAATAGAGTTGTCTGGGTGATTTGCCATTAACATACAGACATGCACAGTGATATGTTCTATCCCCAAGACACAATGGGCCTCATTAAACGGATGGCGGTAAGGGATTACCAGCACCGGTAAGGGCACCGGTGCCGGTAATCCCTTACCACCCTACTACGAGGTCCTTCAGTGGGTCCCATCCTTAACATGTGGTTCAGACCACACTTTAAGGATGGGACCGCTGAGGGACTTCAGAGCAAATAACGGTACCGCTAATTGCGGTACCGTTATTTGCTCCTTCTCCATTCCCATTGAGCCCTATGGGGGCTCAATGGGAATGGGGAAGGGCCATGGTGAATGGGGAATTACCGCCCCGCCAACCTTGGAATGGGGCGGTAATTTCACCATTCACCATGCCGGACTCCGGCGGCAACCATGGCGCTAATAGCGCCATGGTTACCACCATCCATGTAATGAGGCCCAATATCTGCTAAAGTTAACTTGTACAAAATATTGAATTGCAAGACGTTGCTGTTGTGAATAGTGAAAATGAGATATTCCTGCTGGATCCTGTATTCTTCAAAGATCCTGCCAATGGCAAAGCTCTTATTGGTACTGTGAGGAAGCTGATGTACAGTTATGGCCACTATGCCCCCAGCCAGCTTGCTCAGCCACCAATCTGAACCCTGTCATGGAGAGACAAGAGCACCAGCATCAAGAACCACAAGCAAGTGTAGACACAAGGAATAGTGAACCTTGAACCAAACCACTAATACATGATGCCCAAAATCTGAGGGATGCCTCCTTGCCAGTTCTACTTAGTTGGCGTCCACTTACACCTACCCACCAGTACGTGGCACATTTTCCTTACCAGAACAGTTGGAAATAGACAACATCTTGGACTGATCTGCTCTGGGGCTTCCAGATGCTCTTACAGTGTGAAGATTCCCAAACGATACCTTTTGTAACGCCCACTGTGCTTTCATTTTCACGGACTGAGAGTAGCAAAAAGGATCTAATTTCAGTTCACTGCCCTCTTCCCCCACTCCACATTCCATTTCCCTCTTTCTCAATCTACCACTTTTCACTCGACACTTACATCTCATTCTCTGATGTAGTTTATTTCCTGGTATTGAACACATTAAGTGCATAATGTCCATTGTGTGAGGCAGGAGGCTCACCAGAATCAATTTCTTAAGCAGGGCAAGGTAGGAGACATGTCCATTCAGAAATACACGAATTTTGCAATTGCAATATCATCATTGTAAGTTACAATTGCCACACGTTGTATTTGGAATCAGTGCCCCAATTCCATTTCCCTTTATGTTCCATGCCTTTCAGTGGAATTACGGATACAAGATTCTCAAGCACATATGTCTAATCATAATGAGGTTTTCATACACTCACTTTTAGATGATACTTCTGGCAAAATACCAGAATGGACCAATACAACTTTCAAGTAATTCTCCTCAGCCAATTAGGCCCTTACCGTATATGCTAGAGCTGTTTCAGGGAAACAAATCTTCTTCTGGTGAAGTTTGCTTCCGGCTACTTCTTTGACAAGGGCAATGGGAGGTTCGTCCTCCTCTCAATGGCCCTCATTACGACCTTGGCGGAGAACCATGGTGCTATTAGCACCATGGTCCATGGCGCTAAGTTGCCAACTCCGCCATGGTGGTTGGCGGACTTACCGCCCCATTCCGACCTTGGCGGGGCGGTAAGTCCCCAATCCCCATTTACCCTTCCCCATTCCCATTTTTGCCCCATAGGGCATAATGGGAGTGGGGAAGGCGTTAATTACGCCACCGTAAATTACGGTGGCGTAATTAACAACAAGGTCCCTTAGCGCCATGGATTTTAACACCTGCTAAAAGCAGGTGTTATATCCGCCATGGCGCTAAGGGAACTCGTACTCAGGCGGTAAGGGTCGGCGATGTTTACGCCGGCGTAAACCCCTTACCGCCTGGGTCGTAATGAGGGCCAATGTATTTTCCCACTCTAACACTCCTCCATTCAGACAAAGGTTAACCCTGTAGACTTTAAGAATGTCAGAGCTCTTTTTCTGCATAATGTGGGTGTCTACTTAAATAGGCAAAGAATGTTCCCAAGAAACAGCATACAAAATCACAGTTTCTGATTGGTGAAAAGTTCTCATTTGTTGACTCAGCAAGTTGACACTCCCAAAGAAAACAGGTCGTGAATATTCTGAACATGTGACCGAGGGGTTGTTCTGAACAATTTGGACTCAGATTAGTATATTTTAATAACTCCTGGCAGACATGTTTCCCATTAATGAGATATGGATTTTTAATCTCGGACGATCATGCCAGATTAAAGGCATGTTCCAGTAAAAAATTTTATTGTCCCTACGGGTCGGCCTAAGTGGCTCGATTTTAGAAAACTTTCCTATGGACCTTATCCGAGTTTTCGTCCATTAAACGCAAGCGAAAACAGGCACCAGGGAGCCGCCATTTTGTGATAATCCTATCACTTGCCGCATCGCCCTGGTTGACCTGCTTCTGCGGCACTAAATCAAATCCCCCGCCCCTGAGCCTGACATTATCAAAACATTCATATTCCCCGCCTCTCTCCGTGATGTTACTGTGCTGCGTAGGCAAACGCGCCCAGTCGTCTTCTACCCGACTCCACACAGAACCCGGAAACCAACACAGACCATCTCACAACACAGCGCGCCACTATTCGGAATATGAAACTGTACTTTAAAATCAAACAGCAACACGGTACATTTGGTAAAGTACATTTATTTGACATTAAATGTTTAGAGAATGTTCAGCAATTGCCATATGAACTCCGAAAGCCATTTATTTTCTTGTATCTTATCCGCAAATTAATATTAATATTAATATTGAGTCACGCGCTGTTCCTTTATGGTACACAGGGTGTTGCTTTTCGTTAAAAGAAGCACTTTGGAAGCACGGTGAACCGCAAGGCTGTTCCATCAACTAGGCACTAGTCCAACGTAAAGGTTGATATGTTTCTTCTAGCCACTAGTACAGCGTAAGGGTATGTGGGCCCTTGGCGATCGTCCCATAATATGGTTAATATGGTTAACGTGCGCCAGTTGTTCACACGAAGCTGCAGGTGTCTATTGAAGAATCCGTCTGCCTGTGTCTCAAACCGATGACGGTAGAAGAAGGGGAGCAAATACCTGTTATTAAAACAAAAAAATTATAATTAGTCTCGCCAGCCGATCTTCATTAATATTACTTATTTTATTTATTACGGCCGATCAGAAACTATTTGCTTGCAAGGATAGTTCAATGGAGTATGTTCGGCTCTAAAATCAATGCGAAAAGTAACGAAATAAATCGAGGCCAACACACAATGAGAAACGACAGTTAGTCTACATGCGTGTGGAATGATATGATATATGATATGGCATTTGTAACGAGCCAATACACAAGTGTTTCAAGGCGCAATGAGGCAGGGGGGCAACAAGGGCAGACAGACAACGATCCTACTAGGCCAGGTGTCTTTCAGATCGCACATGGGGAAGGGGAGAGGGGGGTAAAAGTGCTGTACATGGTTAGTAGAATACAAGATAAATAATAGGGCCAGCTGGTGGCAAGTGCAAGGTAAATGCCGGGAGAAGGGGCTGAAGTATACAGAGACAGTCCCGTAGTGCAGGTAGGCAGTGCAGGGAAAAGTGGCTGGGCCAAGGACCGAGATCGGTGAGACCAGTGGACCTACATGCCCATGTGCCCACTACGAACACGTTTTCCTTGCTTTTCCTAGCTCTTCATTCATTCATTTATTCATGCATCCATTCATTAATTTTTCATTCCGGTATAAAAGCGTCTAAAGATTTACTCACATTATATTTGAAATTTCCATTGTGTCTCTGCGTAATGCAGTCTGTAAATCGGACCGTGCTCTTGACAACGATTTTTCGTATACTGAACTAAAATGAAACTCGGCCTATTTTCTGAATTGTCTGCCTTATCGTCTCTTACGTTATTGCGCACCCCCTTCAAATGAAGTTATTTTGGCATGGTCCCTGTCTCAAGGTAAAAAAAAACAATAGACCCTTATACTTCCAGTGCGACTTGTGGGCCTCTTCTGGGCGCGAGCTGAAAATCAAAGCCGCTGTCCTTCGCATTCTTTATTTGCAACATCCCGTAGTGAAGGCATCTGTGAGAACTTGAAGTTTAGAATCCCTCTATGTAGTGCGCCACAATGTGCAGATGCAAACTGGCTTCTCTCCCAAATGCCACGGCCCGCTTGGCGCGTTCTAAGGCCTCCAATTTTGTCCCCGTTGTCTGCGACATTTGCAGCCCAAATGGAGACATTTAATTTTTGGCGGAAGGTCAGGGAAAGTATAAAGTAGCACAGGAGTTGAGATAAAATTGAGATTTATTGTTTGTTTGTTTGTTTTATTATTTGCAATACGCAAGCCTCCCCTCCGTTAACAGTGCGCAACAGTGCGCAGCATTTACATTTACATGAGATGAGACATGAGAAAAATATATACATACACATATATGAGGTGAATAGAGAGAATTTAAAGATGACACCCAGCTTGTTCGCCACCCATGATGGTGAAGGTAGGGGTTAGGGTTACAGGTACACTGTACAATAACATTTATTTACAAAAAGACAATCATATTGCAATTATTTAAACCGGGATTTGTACTTCACAACCAGCTGTGCTTCTGGTGGACATGGCTCAGTTTCAATGTTCAGTGGCAATGGATCACTGCTCTGCACAGAAACGTCCAAAATTCCTGTGCTTCTCTAACACAGCAACAATAAGGCTTTCACAAAGTCGAACTGCATTTCATCATAGACTGGTTTGATCACCCATTGCTTACTTCGTTTTGAAAACACCTTAGTGTAGCGAGACATCCTTACTTTACCCCTAGTCCTAGATTGTTCACGTCCGACATTACTGTTATGGGCCAAGACCGCTAGTAGAGTGCGATGTTTCATGCCCCGAAAGCTAAAATGCAAGCGCTTTGGCCTGTACTTTAGGCACATATTGTGGAACACCTCCAAATCTCCTGTGTGACAGAATTCTGTCAGTCCTCTCAAATCTCTTGATAGAGTTTTGTCGAAAACAATCTTCTCAATGGCTTTGTGTGTCGGTGAAGATGGAATCAACCACTTCTTCTTCCTTGCCTCCTCTGGGGACAAAGGGTCATGTTCACATTGGTGGAAATGTAGGTTTTCTGACCAGCGGTGAACGTTGGTACAGTGGTGCATCAGTGACCGCCATTTTTCAAGTAGTATTTCCATTGGCCCTTCACAAGTTTTTGAGCTCCACCAAAGATGGTTGGTGATAGACTGGGACCACTGCAAAATACTTTTAAAACCTTTTTTTTTTCCTGCAGCCGAGATTTTCTTACTGATTGATTTAGCAAGATGCCATACGTCAAATTGATGATTAATAAGCGGGAACTGCTCTCTCATTGTCTTGGCAATTGAAACATGTCTGTCCATGGCTATGAGGTTGATGTGCATTCCCCTTGATTGTAGATATTCCACTGATTTTATAAATCCTAGTTTCTCCATGGCCACTGAGGATGTACATTGTGTTACCTGCACGACCACCAAACTCACAATTTTCTTACTATCCATGTCCTGAAAGTGGTAGGTGCAGTACTTGGCAGAAAATCCAGGGCTGTCGCACTGTCCATCGCCGGCTAGCCTGAAACGTTTCCCTTCGAATGTACTTGCTAGAGACAATTGTTCAAATTTCCAAGCATCACTAATGGCCGGAAACAGATAATCACGTTGGTATATGTAGTACAGCGATTTAGAAATGAAATGGAGTCCCACAAACTGAAAGAAAGCCTCTAACTTAACTTTCTAAAACTAGAGCCACTAAAAAGTGATACAGCTGCACACAGTAGATTGCCTGCTGGCATTTTCCCCAGCATCGTTTGTGCTGACCATGAGAACCTATGATTTAATCGACAGGCGGCATTTATTTTGACGTTACTGCCTTTTATTTGACGAGTTACATTAATCAATGGCTTCCCACATACTTTCCCTCTAACTGAATGCCCACATTTCAGCATACTTATAATTTCCATCAAACAACTGTCGAATACAATGTATTTGCTCTCTTTCATTAGACTGTCATCCTGCGTCAACGTTGTTTCGGCCTGTGACGTTGCAGAGATTTCAACACATTGGAAAGTAATATCGCTGCTATCAAGTTCTGATGCGTCTATGGATGCTGCAGCTGGTTCATTCTCTGTCATTTCGACATCTGCTACTTCAACATTGATGGGAGAACACAACAATGTCGACATGTTTTTGGGTGGCAATTTTTTGGTGGGTGTAGATTGTGTGAATTGATCTGCAACTACTTCAGAGCTATCTTCAATACATTCAATATCATCTTCTTGTGGTGGTGCGGTCGCACTGTAGCAATGGTCCAATGCAACTTTGCTGTATTCTCCAAACAAAGTTAATTCATGTTCTGGCCATTGGACATGAGCATCTCGAGCCTGAACACGCCTCGCCTCAATTAATCGTTTCTCCATAGTGTACATGGTCTGGCAAGCAACATCTCTCATTCGCTTCACTGTCTGTGTATGTATAGTTCTGACACCCACGGGTAACTAGAGGAGAGATTTGAAAAGGGATGTTCAGTTTAAACACAAGATAAAGTGTAGTCCAATTGACTGGAAAAAAACATACAATAGTCCCCAGCACAAACATTTTTTTAAAGTTATGAACTGTTTGTAACTAACCTTTTTTTGTTTTTTTTTCTTTGCAACTTTTTTGACTCGACCTTCAACATCTGCACGCTGTAGCTCCGTTTCGTTTCCGCATGTCCTCCCTTCCTCTTGCGCTGCAACGACTATATTTTCTGTATCCGCAGACAGCATGGAATGAGGCTCCATCGTCTCCCTGAAACATAGTACTTTCATTACTATGTATCAAAATATTGTTAGCATAAAACACACGTGAGGACGAACACACAGGTACATCTCAATAGCCAAACATGATTTAAACATTGTGTGCAACAATCAAATGACAAGTATTCGACCTGTGATGATCTATTTCGATGGAACTGTCAATATCCATACCTCTGGCTCTGCATGGACTGCCATGAATGGTTGTATTGGAGAGGAGGCATCAGCATCTCCCTGAAACACAGTACTTGCATTAGAATGGTTTTCAATATTGGAAACATAACACACACTTGGGGTCGACGGCACAGGTACATATAAAGAGATAACCACAAATGATGCATTTTCTAAAATAATCAAGGAAAATATAAATATGCAGATTTCATCGACTTATTTCTCCGATTCCTTTACATCTGCATCATCAAAATGGGATGTTGTGATTGTAGTGGAAGCTCTGTCGTCTCCCTGAAACACAGTACTTGCATTAGTATGGTTTTCAATATTGGAAACATAACACACACTTGGGGTCGAACGCAAAGGTACATATAAAGAGATAACCACAAATGATGCATTGTCTAAAAGAATCAAGGAAAATCTAAATATGATCACATTTCATCGATTTATTTCTCCGATTTATTTACATCTGCATCATCTAAATGGGATGTTGTGATTCTAGTGCAAGCTCCGTCGTCTCCTTGAAACACAGCACTTGCGTTAATAGGGAAGAAAGTACAGCAAATGGAATCACGTTATATGATCACGCATGATGGAGCTGTCAGTATCCATACCTCGTGCTGCTGAAGAATATCTATGGATGTTGCAAATGTAGTGCGCACTTCCGAAAGCTGTTGCGCTGATTCGTATACGCATGGTCCCGCTTCCATTTCCCCTGGAATTACTTGAATGTCAGGCTCCGCATCAAGTGCAGGGGTTGACGCTCCATCAACTGCCTGAAACATAGTACTTGCATTAGTGAGGATTACAATAGTGAAAACATAACACACACCTGGGGTCGACAGCACAGGTACATATCAACGGCTAACCACGAATGAAACATTGTGTAGAACAATCAAACGACAAGAATTCCAGCTCTGATGATGACGCTCGATGGAGCTGTCAGTATCCATACCTCCTGCTGGTGAAGAACATCTAGAAATGTTGTTGATGTGGCGGAAGCTTCAGCATCTCCCTGAAAGACAGTACTTGCATTAGTATGGATAACACTAATTATAACTGAAAACAAACACCAGTGGACGATAACTAAGGTGTATATCAATTGGAAAGCACTAACCAAACATTCGGTAAAATAATTACACAATAGAATAAAACTATTACTTGACATGCATAAAACAAGTCTGTAGCGGATTAGCCTAGTAAGATTACCTGATACGCTCTAGAAGTAGTTGATAACTGCGACCACGTCAAGGATGTAGAATGTTCTTGCTTCAGATTCAAGGGATAGTCAAGAAGTTGTAAAGGTAAATTAATGATTGATAATGAAATGCCAATATTAAAAATAGCAATGTAAGGCGACAGAATACTTGAAAAATGCTCAATACAGCACATTTCCCTGTTCCCATATATATATACATTTCGTTTGTGGGTTATGAAATCGAAAAAGAATATATTGATAAATGTCATTATTCAAAAAGCTATACACTCATATCAATATCGAAATTATTACAAGGGATAGAACACCTACAAAATCAATTAATCCATTCGGCTACCTACACACTACTGCAAGGCCTAAAGCTAAATCCGGACACTTGACTCACCAGTGGCGGAATGTGGACGAATAGAGTTGGAATAGCATTTGCGAGCAATTTCTGTGTCATTCGCCGTTTATTCGTCTTTGTTACCCAAGATGTGATGTACATGTCCAAGGAAAAGTGCCGGCTGCAGATGCGGTATCGATCACCCCTCTTGTCCTGTAAGACTTGTTGGACTCTACTTTCCAGCTCATCCAGTGGATATCCGCAATGTCTGACCCATTCTCTTATTCGATCAACAGTTTTCGGGAATACATGCATTGTAGTGCCTTCAGATTTCGCATGGGTCTTCGAAGGGCAACCGCTAATCGAACATGCAGGCATTGTTGATAAATCTGAAAAGTAAATATCGACATTATTATACAATCTTCATGAATAAAGATTTGATACAAAAGTAAATTAATCATACAATGATCAATGCAAGGTTTGTTTTGGTCGCAGGAACTATACCAGCTCATTATGTGCTGCTTAGTATTTGCATAAGTTGCAGAAATGTATAAATGATGTGACTGAAATCTGAACATGTGACTCGTCCCTTGGGTGTTCTGTCTTGCACGAGAAGGAAACATGCTTACATTATAGACTGGACCCCCGAAGGATGCAATTCGATGACAATAGACAAAGATGAAAATAAATAGATCTATTGATAGCATAGCAATGGAAACTCAAGTCAATAGCAATGAGACCAATGAACATAGTACTATTGTGTACTCTACCCGCAAATAGATAGAAATTAAAAAATCTGCGAAATATGACTAGGATACATGGCCCTACCTTGACCAACAAACAGTTGGATTCAGCAAGCAGAGCAGTATGTTGCAGGAGAATAGGTGGGTGGCCACAGGTAGCACACTGATGGGTTTGCCCTAAGCAGTCACAGAAGTTCACGGATAGCACGACGACGAGCAGATTAGCGTAGATCTCAGTGGTTGCCAGGTAGCACGTTCAGGAGTTGACTTGCATAGCACAAAGATGTTCTCATGAGACATATCAAGTGGTTTATAAAGTATTAGAAACAGGGGTGTGTTTGTGAATGAATGACGTATGTATGTCGTGGTTTTAGGGGGGTGGCCTGCTTCAAGGGGAGGCCTGGCTGGAGACACGGGGTCTGATGCGGCCATTTGACCGATTGTCCCTGGGCGTGGGATACATTTTGAAGTGCACATGCTGTTTTGCACCTTGGACGTTTGCGCCCGAGACACCCCCCCAAGCCAGCGCTCATCCCCAGGTGCGAACCGCCTTTGATAGAGGGGGTGGGATGGATGTGCCTGGGGCGTGCAGATAAGGCACAGGAAGACTGCTGAATGGAGACCCACTTATGTGGATTGCACGGGGGCGGCCTGCTTCAAGGGGAGGCCAGGCTGGAGACACGGGGTCTGTGGAGGCCATGTGACCAAAAGGTATCCCACGCCAAGGGGCCATCGAAGTGTGCATGTAGTTTGGCACCTTGGCCTTTCGCGCCCCTGACAGCGCTCATCCCCGGTGCGAACCGCCTTTGATAGAGGGTGGGTGGGATGGAGGGGCCTGGGGCGTGCAGATAAGGCACAGGAAGACTGATGAATGGAGACACACTTATGTGGATTGCAGGGGGGCGGCCTGCTTCAAGGGGAGGCCTGGCTGGAGACACGGGGTCTGAGGAGGCCATGTGACCGATGGCCCCTTGGCGTGGGATACCTTTTGAAGTGTACATGTAGTTTGGCACCTTGGCCGTTCGCGCCCCAGACAGCCCCACATGCCAGTGCTCATCCACGGGTGCGAACTGCCTTTGATAGTATATCGTTGCTTATCAATAACAAATGCCACATACCAGAGATTCTTATGAGCACAGACCCACACTTCAACCGGTGTATTATAGTGGTCAAGAACCTTAACCTAAGGCCTGTATAATCCAATGGTAATTGTTAGTATAGATATATGTGTTACTTTTATAGAGACATAACCTACTGAAAGACTTTGAACAAGTGTTATTTAGTACATGCATTATCGAGAATATGTTATGTTAGCTTAGATAGATAGTGACCACCCTGCTTCACAGCGACCAGACCTTCACCCATTCGGAGCACAGATGTCTGACGTCCATCCTTGAATGGAGACACACTTGATTCATTTAAAAAATCGAAACAACCGTTGTTAAAATATATGTGGTGTTTTATTTTGTATCTTATTTTCATGACACAAAAATACAAGACTTTAAAGATTATACAGGTTAGGTTGCAGCACAGCGAGAGAAAATCCCCTGTACTGACCGCTGTCACTCGGGAACGTTTCTCTTATGGCACGAACGGCACAGGCGGGTATCACTCTTGGAACGCGGTGTCCAAGCCTCCCGTGGAGCCACCATGTAAAGGAATGATAGGCCACCAGCCTGTACCACCTGTGAAAAGGAATGAAACAAACTGTTTTTAAATGACCAAGATAAGTTTAATAAACGTTTGTTGTCAATGACAATTCTTGTAACTAATGGCATTCTGCACGGACAAATGCTATCTAGACAATGCACACTATTGAACGACTTTCATGTGTTACTATGATATGAATATATAATTTTGGATATAGTGGAAGAACATGAAATAGGAGTGGCATGACAAGCAGAGTATACTTACTCGTTACTCGGATTACGAGGACGAACAGTTGCGCGAAGTTCATGCATAAGCACCATCATTATTCTCAACACGGCCCGTGTGAGGCAGGCTCCCCTGAAGTCTGGCAGCTCGGTGATGCATTGCGGTCGTGGCTCGCCTTCCGAAATGTAGGCCAGGCATCCTGAGTTTTCTCGGCAGCAGCAGTTCTCCTCCTCGGTTGGCATTAGCTCGCACCGATTGCATGTGCACCAGGTGGAGACGCCGTCCATGCGACTAGGCCCAGGCTCTTCATCTGTTGAATCATCCTCCCAACTGCCGTCCGAATCCCCATCGTTTTCGCGTGCTTCCCTTTCCGGTAGTTCCTCCTCGGTATACTCGGGCTCGTACATGTAGGGCATTATTGTAGCCATTGTGTGGTAAACAAAGTAAAATAATTTACCGTGATGGTACAGGTGTTCACACGGGCTACAAGCGGCGAAGGTAGCTGACCAGAGCACAGAAACGAGTTACAAAATACTCAAAGTAACACAGAGAGAGGAATGGAATCTAAAATCTGCTGCTGTGTGTTGGGAAACGGTCTGTTTATACTTATTGAGGAAAGAGGCGTCCTGCCATTTCCATGGCGAACGTCATTAGCTGAGGCGCAGCGATTGTTGACACGAGACGTGCTTTGGCGTAGGGAAATGGGTGGTACGAGTCTGCTGATGACAGGCTCAGGGGCGGGGGAATTGATTTAGTGCCGCAGAAGCAGGTCAGCCAGGGCGATGCAGCAAGTGATAGGATTATCACAAAATGGCGGCTCCCTGGTGCCTGTTTTCGCGTGTGTTTAATGGACGAAAACTCGGGTAAGGTCCATAGAAAAGTTTTCTAAAATCGAGCCACTTAGGCCTAAAAAAACATGGCCGACCCGTAGGGACAATAAACATTTTTACTGGACCATGCCTTTAAGGGATATGCGACATGAGTTTGAGAGGTGAATTTAATAAAGGTTTTAAATTATCTAATTAGATTATTATTGACTATATATTAAAATGTCATGTTTGGTGTCCTCTTATGTGGCAGACTCTCACAATTTCAGAACATTCATCATTTTCATTCTAGGATTTGTCATTGTGGAGTTATACAGCAATTGTGTTCTGCATATAAATTGACATATTTATTTGTACTCAGAACTTAACTGACAGAGGGATGACTCTTGTGATCGGCTGACAGAGTCCCTTTGTGAAGCCTTCTACTGACCTAGCCCAGATCGTCAATTTATAACTGAGATAGGTGGAATTTTAGAAATATTTTGCCCCTTTTATGATTTGATTCTGAGAACCACTCCTTTTCATCATGTGACCACCCCAGCCATAATCTGGAAAATTAGACCACGTTTTTAATTAATTCAATGTATTTTTGACACATGTTCTTGTATTTTTTAGTCCTTGAACATGTGATCCTATTGCTGTCTTCGGCCTAATGTGTTTTATGATTGGTAGGAGAGCTATTTTTCCAGATGGCTGCATTGTGTCTTCCTTAGGCCTCCAATGCAATTGTTTTTCCCATGCAATTTGAACTCAAGTTACCCTGTATTATATTCACTGAACGATTTAAACTCTAGTTACCTTTTAATAGATTCACTGAACTATAAGCAAGAATAAGAATATGCAAAATCATATGTAGGGCCATGCTGTTTCATAATACAGATTGTCTTTTGTGTATTTGCAATTATAATTATTATATAATTGTAATTTTTTTTTATAACATGCTTAATATTGGGGGCCAGTTCGGGATTTGAACCTGTGTTGCTATGTGTTGGCTTGCTTTCAAGACAAATGTGTTGCCATTGAGTGATGCTTCTTTTACTGTTGTATTTCAGGGACTTCTCTCCCATGTGTTAATGGAATGTTAGTGTGCTCGCTAAATCTATTGCTGTTTTTAAGAAAGAAGTGACAATAAAGTGCCAAGTTCATGCGCTGATACTGATATCTTCAATTGAAGGAGAAATACGTGTTGTTTTGTAAAAGTAGTTGTTTATTTCGTGGTCTCCTAATTGGTTTACTGTACCTACTGTGCCAACAGAATGTAAAGCAGCCAACCACCCTAGACCACTATCTTTGATTAGCATGGTTCTGTGGCACTGTTTAGAAATGATATATTTTGACTGCAATGTTAATAAATTTGGGATCATGTTTGTCTTGTCAAGACTAGAACAGTATTGATATTATTTGTTACAGTTAATCATGTAATCAATGGTAAATGAAGAACTTTTGAGACTCATATATGTTTACATCGCTTTGTGTCTCCTTCCCCTTTCCCATCTTCCCTCTTTGTTGTTTCATTGGTGTGATGTACCACCGATTCACCTTCGTACTGACAAATCATTCTTGATCAACGGTGGGGTTTTTTCTGATATTTTTTCTGATTGATTGTGTTAAATTATTTTTCCAAACATGTCATTCAAATTTACTTTTTGTGTGTTTGCAACTTACAATATAGATCAATTGACTTGCCTTGATAAAGACCGTCAAGGTCGAAACATGTCTTGGCACAGTAGGCACAGTAAACCAATTAGGAGACCAAGAAATATACAAGTACTTTTACAAAACAACGTTGCTATTCTATATTTTCAAATATTTGTCCCTCAGTTGAAGATATCTGCATCAGCGCATATACTTGTCAATTTCTTGTCACTCCTTAATCACACTAGGCAGGGGGTAGTCTAGAGTGCCACAGCCTGCAGCTGACCAATCAAAATCTTTCTCTCGCATAACCTAAGCCACAGCGCCCATATACCTGGTATCCCCAATCTGCTTACCTGTGTTTAGGAAAGACACACCTTTTTACAGTTGTATCGGCAACATAATCTAAATGAAATACACAGTACAAAACGGAGAACAGTCAGCTTTTAAGTCATTTATGTCCGTAAAAAGATGGTAAGTATTCTAATAAAATAGATGTAATTTTCTTCATTTGTATGTGCAATGCCATGCCTCAGTTAAAACTGTATGGAAACATTGTCCAGGTTATGCGCAACAAAAAAAGCCAGTTTTCTGTGGAATTTCTCTTTGTTTTTTGTCATGTGTGAACCCAGCATCCTTTGCTTTTCTTGGAAAAAGTCATATGTGGGTTCCACATCAGCAGTTTTGGGTGTACTCCATACACATTTGTATAGAATTGTCTATTATATAACCAAGCGTCTGTTTCCTTTCCATTGGCGCTTCTTGTTTCAGTTGAAAAGAAAACACCACAAGTGTAAAGCAATGCACCCTTGTCAGCACTCGGTACTTTAGTTGAGTATTTGTGTATACAGTTTTCCCTGATGATGCTGGCAGATGGAGCTCTTCATTGTCATCTCTGATTTCTGGGAAATTTGTAGTAGGCTAGGCACTCTGATTTGATATATGAAGATGTCTACTTATATTTCTAGCATTTCTTGCCTGGTAGATGTATCATTGGGAGTTTTCATTTGGATCATACCATTCCACAATTAATTCATATCATGCTGTTGTTCATCATTTGGAAGGGACTGCTAGCTGTAAGGAATGTGCATCTCAAGCTTCTGCGCTCTTTATCTGCATATGTATCATTAGTCTCCTTGTCACTTGGCCCTCACTTGGATGCTCACATAAGTCGGATCCTGCTGTCATTCTTCAGCTGAGCATTTTCTGTCAGGTGCCCCTGTGCTGCTACACACATTCCTGCGAACATTACTGGGGCAGGAAAGTGGCATCAGGAAACCTCTACCAGCATGTTTTGGCAAGAAGAGATCATGGTCACCAATTTCAATAGCAATGTACTACGTTAATAAATGCCACAGTAACATCAATAAATTAACTGCTGGTATCAGGGCTGGAAGTTCAGTCCTTGGTGTCAGGGGCAGAGTGGCAACCTAGAAGTGCTGGCCTGCATGCTGGGAGATGGGGTTCTCTATTGTCACCTGTGATCAGGGATCAGGTAGTGATAGGTCAGGCTCTTTGATTCCACATACCTGTCTACTGGTATTACACAGCCACGGTAGTGGCCATGTAGTTATGGTTAAGTTGCTATTCCCATAGGAAGAGCACTTTTTGGGCGGCTTATAACTTCGCTCCCCCTGGACGAATCCACACCAAACTTTGCAAAAAAAAGTATATGGCCCACTCTGAATTTTTTTGCAAAGTTTGGTGAGGCTTGGTTCAGGGGGGGCAAAGTTATAGGGCGGGTCCCAAAACTTCTTTTATTCCCATAGACTGAATGGGGAAAAAACTTTTCTCAGGCCTACAGCCCAAACCCTGGACGGATTTTCACCAAATTTGTGGCAGGAGCAGCGGCTTGGTCCAAAAAATGTGTTTTTGTAAATTTGGTGAAAACCCGTCCAGTAGGTCACAAAAAATTAGTGATATCTATGTCCGCTCCGTGGACACATTTCCCTGTTCGCTCCGCGGACAGTGTCCTGATTGGCTAATGGACTTGCGTCATGTCCGCGGACATGTGACATGTTCGCTGATTGGATATTGAAGAGCATGATGTGCGTCATCTTGGATCCGCAGACATCCGCGGACAGCGCGGTGAGAAATGGTGGAGTAATACAACTTTGGCAAATGTGTTGGTGTGTAAGAGCATTTGGGGAGGGTAAGGGAGTAAGAGATGGGTCAAATGCTGTATTTATTTAAGTGGCAGGCACCCCTGTGGTGTTCATCATGTCCGCGGACAGCTGCGCCATCGGGGATGTCTGTAATTGGGCAAACTGGGTGTCCTAAGGTCACTCACTATTCCTGTCCGTACTGTCCACAGGCAAGTTGAAACTGTTCTAAGAACGGGTCTGGTGTCCGGGATGTCCGCACATGCTAAAATGGGGGTGTTCTTAGGACAGTATTACTGTCCTTAGTGTCCGCATGCAAGTTGAAACTGTTCTAAGAACATGCGTGGTGTCCGGAATGTCCGTAATTGGGCAAAAGGGGGTGTCCTAAGGACATTGTTCCTGTCCGTACTGTTCACAGGCAAGTTGATACTGTTCTAAGAACGGGCCTGGTGTCCGGCATGTCCCTACTTACCGAAAATGGGGGTGTCCAAAGGACACTATTCCTGTCCGTACTGTATGCAGGCAAAATAAAAGTGTTCTTAGAACACTTTAGGTGTCCGCGGAAATAAAAATAAAAACATGCTGCATGGTTAAAAAGTTTGATCTATGGGTGTGATCTATGGGTGTGATATGCTGCGGTGGTTGTGGCCAGGGCCAAATTTCTTGGGTGCATGGCCATAGGCTTACATCCTACGGCCATGCACCCAAGACACTAGGCCCTGGCCACAACCACCGCAGCATATCACACCCATAGATCACACCCATAGAATTCAATATGTATGAAATATTTGCAAATGTACAGTTTATGCACTGTTTGATTTGTATAGTTTGTATGTGAAGTTTTGGCTACATCATGCCATTAAGATTGTAGAGATTGGTAACAAGCACTGCAGTATAACATATCCATGGAA
This sequence comes from Ambystoma mexicanum, assembly GCF_040938575.1. Taxonomy (NCBI): domain Eukaryota; kingdom Metazoa; phylum Chordata; class Amphibia; order Caudata; family Ambystomatidae; genus Ambystoma; species Ambystoma mexicanum. The sequence continues at coordinate 1,155,022,169 of NC_090924.1, read as the reverse complement.
GTAAACATGTTGCACAGTGGTGTACGGTTACATGTTTGCTTCAATGGTTGTGTTATGGAGCAGTATTTATGAGTTGTACTTAGTATAATACACTTACTCTTTGGTTTGATAACCGGAGTACATATATTTTTTGTCAATTTCTGTGATAAAAGAAAAGATCATGTTAGTGTCGGTAGTTTGTAAGGACTTTTAACATTGAATAAAAGACATTTTTTATTCATTTCGACCCTCATATTTAGTAGAGAATAAACCAGTGTACTGTGCAATTTGCTCAGTTTCTGTGTTTGTTGTTAAATCATTGGATCTGTGGGAAAAAAATACATGTTGGATTAAAACCCTCCTTTTTTTTACCTTTTGGTATAGTACATTTATTTTTGTGTTTTCAGTGTTTACTTGTTGTTTATGGCTAATGTTGGCTTGTTGCAGATTGTTAGATACTTGGTGTTGATAAGACAATTGTTAGATACTTGTTGAATTGTAACTGATTATAATTTTTATTTATATTCTCAAATTGTTAATCTATCTGTTGGGTTGTTGTAAAATCTTGGGGCAGCTAGATAGCTGTTGGCGTATTTTAACTGTGTATTTCTTTCTTTAATTTAGAGGAATTGATTTATCTGTTTGGTTGTTATAGAATCTTAGGGCAGTTAGATAGCTGTTGGCGTATTCTAACTGTTTATTTCTTGTTATAATTTAGTGGTATTGATTTATCTGTTTGGTTGTTATAGAACTTTAGGGCAGTTTGATACCTGTTGGTGTATTCTAACTGTTTATTTCTTGTTATAATTTAGTGGTATTGATTTATATGTTTGGTTGTTATAGAATTTTAGGGCAATTAGATACCTGTTAACGTATTCTACTGTTCATAGTTTTTCAATTGAAGTTTTATTAATGTTTATGCACAGATTAGTTATTAGTGGTATTGATTTATTTGTCTGATTGTTGCAAAATCTTGGAGCAGTTAGATACCTGTTGGCGTATTCTAACTGTTTATAGTTTTGTAATTGAAGTTTTGTTAATGTTTAAGTACAGATTAGTTATTCAATGTTGGTTTTAAGAAGATTAAATAAGCGTTTATAAGATTTGCTGGTAATCTCTGCTTTAGAGTGATGGTATTATCATTCGAACCATCCACAATTCTTTTTTATACATGCAGTGTAGTGACCTGCATTGGTTGTGGCTCCTGCTTGGTAGATTATACCTACTGTTTTGAATGTTTTCTTACCAAGCGATACTTGACCATGTGTGAATCCAGTCAGCTTGCAGTTGTTTTTGGTACCATCTGCATTGTAACATAGAAGCATAAATATTACATATTTACTATGTGTTTGTATTAGTATGGTGGAGCGATTATCTGAATTGCAGGTAGTACATAATCTGCCATGGTTTGCATTTTGTACAAGTTGCTGAAATGGAAAGGATTCACAGTTAGGTATGGATACATACACAAATAGTTCATTAGGGATTTGCTCATATTGCATATTGTTGCACAGAGTGCAAATATGTTTCCACATAAATGAAATCTGCAAGATGTCATTTATAGGTATGTTTTTTTTTTCCAGTACTTGTAGCAAGTACATTAGAAATTCTTGTGGATCTTCTTGTGAGTTTATAGTGAATTTCACCATTCCAGCACAGTAGTCCAATTCTTGTCTTATTCCATGAACACTGTAGGTGTTGTCAGGATTGTTGGTTGCATTTCTATGAAGGACTAACATTTGCAAACACAATGGGCCTCATTACGACCCTGGCGGTAATCGCCCGTCATTACCGCCATGGCGTAATGAGCGTTTACGCCGTGGGACGATGGCGTAAAGAGCGCCACATCACGACCCATCGCGCACGAGCATTACGCCATGGCGGTAATGCAATTAACGCCATGGCGGAAAAGGCCCCTACCGGCATCGCTAAGCGAGCAAGGTGCCCTTCCGCCAGCGTAAGTAGCGGCCACCGTAATTTACGGCCACCGTAATTAGCGGCGGCCGTAAAAGGCCAAACCGGAAATAGCGTCATCGCGCCGGAACGGGAAGCAGCCCGTCGGCCATCTTTAAAAACACAATCCATCGCCATCCTACCAAACAACACCAGACCCAACCCTGACACCTGTCCCAACCAAACACCCACCCATCCAAGTTCCCGAAAATGCCAAAATCCGTGAAAAAGGCATGTGACCGCCAGCGCCAGGAGCGATTCAGCCGGGAGGAACTCTGCATGCTAGCGGAGACCCTGCAGGACAACGCAGGTGTTGTTTTCTCCCCTGAAATGACCAGGACAGCAATCGGGAAGAAGAAGGCCATCTGGGCCCTGGTGGCTGAGCGCGTCAGCGCAGTGGGGACCGTACCCCGCACCCCACAGCAGTGCCGGAAGCGCTGGGATGACCTGCGCATACGGGTCAGAGCCGTCATCTCAGCAAACCGCAACCTTGCCCAGGGAACCGGTGGAGGGTCGGAATCCCCCCTGAAACTCCAACCGTGGGAGGAGATCTGTGCAACCACCATCAGCATGGAATCCATCGAAGGCGTTGGAGGGATGGAAAGGGGAGCCCCGACATCAGGTGATGAAGGTAGGTGCCTCATACAAGACATGCCATAGTCACAGCAGTCCAATCATGTGTAGCACAAGGTTGCCCTAGAGTGTAAATGCAACACAAATCAATACTGCCCATAGCCACATGCGAGCACCACCCTGCATACACTGCTGGCACCCGCATACCTGCATCCACATACCACACTAAAAGGAGACAACCTGCATGGCACTGCCTGAAATCTGCCTCATCCACTGGCCAAAATAATGTCAACCATTGTCATTCCAAAGTCCGTAGACCCATCAATAACGCCCTCCCACCTTTGCTCCACCACAGGCACAGAATCACACCCAGAGGACCAGGACACCCCTGCGCCGAAGAGAGCGAAGTCCAACAACAACGTCCCTGCACCCTCAACCTCAGCTGCAGTGAGGCAGACCCCACGACAAGCAGGTCCCACTGCAGGCATACCGGAGGTCCCACCGGCAAGCACCCCTGTTGGCAGCAGGCCAGCAGCAGCTGCTCCACCTCCACCGACATTGCCTGCCACAGAAGGCAGGGGGTCAGCGGCCAGCAGCAACATCGGGGAGACAGCTGCAACAGCTGCATGTTCTGACTCGGACATGGAGCAGGAGGTCAGAAGCCCCACTGACCAACTACATTCCCCCTGTTTCTCAGACGCCAGCCCCCATGAGGGTGACACACAGGGGCACACTGAGGTAGAGGAGTGGCCTTCCACCCCATGCCCTGTCCACACTCCACAGGAGGGGAGCAGCCCCTCCATCACTCCACCTGCACTGGCCATGGGCCAGCACGGCCAGCAGTCCCTCGAGGACATCACTCAACGGCAGCATCAACTGTCCACAATGCTGGATGAGCATGCCGCGAAATGTGTGGGGGCTAGGTTTAGCATTGAACAGGCCACGGAGACACTAAGGGCCGAAGTGGCGCAGAGCACTGCCACCCTGAGGGATGCCATGCAGGCCATGTCCCGGGACATCTGTGCCGAACTTGCGGGCTTGCGTCGTGCGGTCACTGACCTCACCCACACAGTACAGGAGCAGCATGCACAGGGGCAGCCAGGGACATCCTCCACTGCCAGTTCTGCGCAGAGCAGCCCCGTGCGACGTTCCGGACGCAACCTGCGCTCCACAGCCAGGGGTGCCCCGGGGGCCGGGAGAGGGGGCTTGTGACGGCCTGTGGACACTGGCACAGGCATCTGTTGACACCTACATGGGGTGTGTTGGGGTGTGCAGGGGGGAGGTGGGAGGTGGGAGGGGGTGTGTTGGGGTGTGCAGGGGGGAGGTGGGAGGTGGGAGGGGGTGTGTTGGGGTGTGCAGGGGGGAGGTGGGAGGGGGTGTGACACGACAGTTGATAGTTCCAATACACTTTTTTCTTTCAAAAAAAGAAATGTGTGGACATTTTCATTGCGTATGTGTGCTTTATTGGTGTACAGTCCACAGTGTGCATGTCCCAGAGACACACAGTGCCCCAAGTGCAGTCTCCATGCGATAAACACCAGCCGTGTGTGCTAGAAGCAGTGGTCGATGATACTTTGGCGCATGGCACGCCCCTCCTGTGCATCGCCTCCTCCATGTGGTGGCGCCCCATCTGCACCCTCCTCATCCTCATCGTCAGGTGGTTGCAGTTCTGCGTCAGGGGGCAGGGGCACATTCCGTCTGACGCACATATTGTGCAGCATGACACATGCCATGACGATCTTTGCCACCTTCTCATGGCCATACAGGAGTGCCCCACCAGACCTGCTGAGGCTTCGGAACCGTGCCTTCAGGAGGCCGAATGTCTGCTCTATGACCACACGAGTACGTGTATGTGCACGGTTGAAGTCCTCCTCGTGCTGGTTCTGCGGGTTCCGGACTGGTGTGAGGAGCCACCTCTTCAGGGGATAGGCTGCATCACCTGTATGTAGGCGAGAATGTATGTGTCAGTCATGTTGTCTGATCAGGAACATGATGTTCCACCATGGCTGGCATGGAACTGTTACCTTGGCTCACTTCTACATGCACTAATTTATTCACACAATGCAACCAGTATATGCTCATTGCTGCCATGGCCTGTTTTGCATGCCATCACCCTATGTATGCAGAGGGGTTGTGTGCATTGTGAGTGCCCTTCCTCTGTCTCCGTTCTCTGTGTTACTCACAGCCAGGTGGAGTATGCATCACCCCCCCCCCTTTCTGCCAGGTGGAGTATGCATCATCCCCCCCCCCTTTCTGCCAGGTGGAGTATGCATCATCCCCCCCCCCTTTCTGCCAGGTGGAGTATGCACTGGTACGTCATTCCCATGCCCACTTCCATGACATTGCACTCACCGAGTAGCCAGGATCTTGGGCCTGCATGTCGCTCCATGTAGCGTGGTATTGTGGAGTTCCTCAGGACCAGTGAATCATGGGTTGATCCGGGGAATCGGGCACAACAATGTGTGATGATCTTGTTGGAGTCACAGACCATTTGCACGTTGATAGAGTGGAACTGTTTCCGGTTGCGGTACGGTACCTCCATGGCACGTGGAACCACCAATTCCACATGGGTGCAGTCGATGGCACCAATGCAACCGGGTATGATGGCTAGTGCATGGAAACCCACTTTGGTGTTTGCAATCTCCTGGGCAGTCCGTGGTAATGAGATGTGGTCGTCTGTGTGCTTGAGGAGGGCATCGAGCACTTGGATGAGTGTTCGTGAGAATAATGGTTGTGAAATGCCATGCAGGTGCCCCACTGTGTGCTGGTAGGTGCCTGTGGCCAGGAAGTGGAGTACAGCCACTACCTTCAGTAGGGGGGGGATGGCGGTTGGACTTTCTATCATGCTGACGATGTCGTTGTGTGTCATGTCTACGATGGCGGTGATGGTGTCCCGGTCCAAACGGTACAGGGTGTGGATCTGCTCAGCAGTGAGGTTGTTTGGATTGGCTCTGATGCGTGGGATTGGGGGCTGCCTGCATGGTGGCACTGGCTGTGCTGGTGGGGCTTGCTGGGCCTGCCTTGCCCTCCTTCTCCTCCTGCGTCTCCTCTGTGTTGCCTGTTGTTGTTGTTGCTGTTGTAGTAGCACATGCATTGCTTTCAGGTCCTCCAGCCCCAACATTGCTAGTCGTATTGGCATCATTGTGGAGTGTGACTGGGTGTGGGTAGGGGTGGGTTGTGCTCTTTTTGTACTCCCCTGAGTCTGTATTGCCTTCACCTGTGCTGTTTCTGTGCACCTGTGGCAGCTGCATTCACTTGACATGGCCCTTTATGGTTGGTTCGCGATGGCGTTATTTGCACCATGGCGGTAAGGTACTTAGCGGCCTCGGTGATGGCGTTAGGTGCATGTCCGCTTGGGTCGGCATTTGCGTACCTTTCCGCCATGGCGCTAAGTACGGTGTGGGCGGTCGCGTGCGCGCACCCTTAGCGCAGTTAGCGGCAGCGTTAACTACGATGCCGCTATTGGCATCGTAGTTTACGGTCAAGAGTCATGATCGGACCTGGCGGAAAACGATGGCGGTAACCATTTACCGCCATCGTTTTTCACTTAGCGCCAGGGTCGTAATGAGGCCCAATTTGTCTGTACTGTGTAAGTAAATGTTGTCAATAATTGATGGCAATTAAAATAGAATATTGATTGCTACATTTGCAAAGCAAATTACACCAGTTACATTTGAAAATTTGAATGGACCAGATAGTTCTGTGTCCAAGTCATTTTTTTGCAGTGTGTGTTGCTTCTTTGATGAAGTACCTGAGTTACTTTGAGTAATAGATTCTTCTTTGGTTGTAATAATTAATGAAGTATTAGTTTCTTTTACTCGCTTTGGAGGATTTGTAGTGACATCCTGTTGAATTTCTGTTTGAAGTAGTTTTCTTTTGCAACGTTTGGCTTTTTGTGGAACAGGATATGTTTTTAAATGGGGGTGCATAGTGAATGTAGTCTATTGCATTCTAAAATGCAAGGAATATCAGTGTTTACTTTACTTGAATCAAAAGTTGATTAGAAATAGACCGTCAAGTGTACGTACGCGTGATAGTGCTACATAGCTCATGCCTTCTTCGAAGACTGTGTTCCCAATATCTATCAATGCTTTATCTAAGGTTAGACCTTTTGATTTGTGAATGGTGACTGCGTATGCTAGAGTTAGAGAAAAACATTTCTGTGTACATACATTTCTTTGAAAAGAAGGAATCGAGCTGTTGAGTGCCCAATCCTTTTTACTTTTGAAAGTTTGTCAAAGAGAACATTGACAAACTGAATGTTGTTGTCACGTGGGTATGTTTGAAAGCCAACAACTGTACCAAGTGCTCCAGTAACTAGTCCTTGCTCCACGTCAAGGTTGCATTTAAGCATTACTATACAGTTTAAAGTTAATTTTAATATTTTCTCCCAAGCAGCTGTGTTGGCGATTGAATTTTCCAAGGTATTTAGTTTAGTTGTGGCTTGTTGACACATGGGTAGTGTCATACCATGTACATCCAGATTGTCTGTTGCGGAAATTTCAATTATTGGTTGCATTTTTTTTTTTTTTTTTTTTATTGTAAAACTGCAGTTCAATAAGTGCTTCATTGAACTTTTGTGACATTCACACTAACTCAAAAAGTTAGTTAAAGTGCTCCAATCAGAGCTGAATCTTTATGTTTTATCCAACATTCCTCGCGCATAGATAAGGACTTGATTCGCTTCTTCAAGTTTGGTCTGTGCGCAATATCGCATCTAGAAAGTTGATTATGCTACATGTGAGCTTAATATTTCTCCCAGCCAAGACAGTATCCCACCATTCATCTGCATCGTATAGGATGGGTTTATATGAGAGCAGGTGTAGCTCTCGGGGAATGATAAGCTGAGGGCAAGCTGTTATTAAGTGTTTTAATGTCTCCACTTCGCCTGAGTTGCAAAATCTGCATTTGATTGAAAAAATGTTTTTAGATCGACGTTGCCATAATGATTCTCGGGTATTCAGGGCGTTCAGTCTGAATTTCAGGAATTGAGTCCTGTGGTAGCGTGAAGGGCAAGTTGTAAGATACCTCGGTAAGGAGTGTAGTTTCAGCATACTCGTAGAGTCTGGGAAAGTGGATTTGAGCGTTGCTCGGTGCTCGTAAGATGATATCCAATCCCAGGATTCAAGTTTTTTTTTTGCGTACTGTGGGCGATCAATCAGCTCGTCAGTAGATATATTGGCGGCATCCATAATGGTTTTTATTTTAGACTTCCATGTTTGAAGTAAGCTCGAATGTGAATTTTCTTGCTCATTTGCGAAAATTTCGTATGCTGGGATTTGTGATCCAAGCATCATTTTCCTCAGAAGCGATAGTGATTGCCATAATATTGTCATGTAGATTGAGTTCTGGGTCAATTCGTATCTCAGAGCCGCCATTGAGATATATTTAGGAAGTCCTAATGCTCGTCTCCAAAACCTCCCTTCAAGTTGCTGCCACAGGGAGTGATCAAGGTTCCACCCTGTCGCTCCACCAAAGGTTATTGTGGGGATGAACTTCTGCAAATAGAATGAAATTAAAGGGGCTATTGAAAATTTTCCAAAGTCTTTATTAATTTTCGCTCCTTGTAGACCAAATTTCGTTGCTCTTTCTAACAGGTCGGTTAACCATGCAGATTCGCAGAGGGAGTGGTTAACCATGATGCCCAGGTATCGAATCGAGGTTACGATACTTAGATTTTCTTTTCCGATAGCCCAATTGAAATTTTGGTCTTTCCTTGATGCGCTTTTTCCAATGCACATGATCTTCGTTTTTCCTGAGTTTAATTGTAGATCATTAGCTATTAGATATTCGTTTAAGCTGATCAATAGATGTTGTAGGCCAATTTGAGTTAGATCAATTAGCACGATGTCATCGGCGTATACAAGGTATTTGATGGGAGTTCCATTTATCTTTGGAGAGAAACAGTGCGCAGATTCCAGCCAATTCGGTAGATCCGAAATGAATAATTTGAATAATTCAGCAGCAAGTGGACATCCTTGCTTGGCACCTTTGTACGTGGGGTTTGGCTCCGTCAGTATTCCTTGTGAATTCACTTTCACTTGTATTGTGGTATTAGTATGCAGAGCTATGAGGGAGTCAAGAATTGACGCTGGACAGTTCCACCCTTGTAGTTTAGACCAGAGTTTGTCTCGATTTATTGCATCAAACGCTTGTCTGAGGTCGACAAATGCGAAAAAGATTTTTTTCTTCGCTTTTAGGGCTTCTAATTTTAGAGTGGTTAGTAGAGTTAGGTTTGCATCAACACCTACTTGTTCGACAAAACCTGTTTGTCGGCGGTCTGTTTGATTTTTCTTAGCTGCCCAAGCTGTCAGCTTTAGTCGAAGAAACGATCCGAATATTTTTCCCATCGTGTCCAGCAAGGCAATTGGCCGATAGTTTGAAGGATCGTCTCGGCTACCCTTCTTGTAGATTGGTACCAGAATAGCTTTGGACCATGAAACAGGCGTTTTTCTTGACATTGAAATTTGAAAAAACAGACTTTCCATAAATTTGGCCCAATGATGCTTGTGTTTTTTTAGCGTAATATTCGAGATTTGGTCTGGAGCAGCTGGGCCAGACCAAATCTCGAATATTACGCTAAAAAAACATCCTTGCTTGACACCTTTGTACGTGGGGATTGGCTCCGTCAGTACTCCTTGTGAATTCACTTTCACTTGTATTGTGAATGGCCAGTACTAGATCTTCTTGTGAAGGAGTTATGTCCCAAGCTTCAGAAGAGGTGAAAGAACGAACTTGTGGGTCTTGGCACGGCTGTTCGTATACCTTTGTAAAGTAGTTGACCCAATTCGCGCTCGAAATTTCATTTGAGATGTTTGGGATTGTTTTTGAAATTCCTCTGTTTAATAGAGCCCATATTTCACGCGTGTTTTTGGTGATTATTAACTTGAGCATTGTTTCAGATCGGTCTTGTTCGATTTTCATCGAGTGAGATTTAAGCCAGTTTCTGTATGCCCGACGTCGATCTTTTAAGTCCTTTTGTATGGTTTTTTGATCATGTTGGGACTTTCTTATCAGGCGTAAATCTTTCCTCAGTTCTTTTTTGCTGCAGCGATGTCATTACTGAATAGATGTTTTGGGCTGTGGCCATGTAGTCTTGAATTAACATATTTTGGCAAGAATGCAGCGAACAACGGAACGTATTCGACGTCATTTGCGTCAGCAAGATTTAATGCTAGTTTCAGGATTTGCGGGCCATTGGTTTTAAGCCTGTTTCCGGCAGCATTTGTTGATAGCGGTATATCATAAGTCTCGGGCTGCTGATGGATTTCATGATCTATTGATAAGCATAGCATATCGTGATCGCTTTCCTCTTTCTGGACGACCTCGAGTGACACGACCCTTTCAAACAAGTTTCGAGAGGCCCAGATGTAGTCTAAGGTGTTTCTACATTGGAGTCGCTTCCAGGTTGTCTTGCAGGGTTGGTCACCTTTTGTATTGCCGTTTACCATCTGGCAATTACGTGATGCAAGGGCTCGGGACCAAAATTGGCCTCGGTCAGGTACCTCAGACTCAGGTATCTGGTTGTTTTCCATTGTTTGAGGATTGAATCGAAACCAACTGCAGTTCAGATCGCCACAGACAATCACTGCTAAGTTGGTGTACTTGAGGAAGGCGTTGTCAATTAAAGTTGTTACCTTATCGATGAAATCTAGGGTGGAGATCATTGCTGGATTCCAGTAACAGTTGATTATAAGTAGGTGACTGTATGTCTTGAAGTTCGTCGTGTCATATCAGATAATCGTGCACTGCACAAATGGATTCAGGTTGACTGCAACAATGGGGGTCATCCAGTTATAAATTTTCACCATGGTTAATAAACCTGAGTAAGGACGGCCCTTGGGTTTTTTTTTGGCCGGGTTTAAAAAGATACTGTATCCATCTCGGGTGGGCGCTTCACGAAGCCATGTTTCTTGTAGGCAGATTATGAAGACGTCATCGCAAGGTTCTGTAAAGTTGTTAAACAGATGTATAAAGCCACGGGTGTTCCAGGACATCAGAGTAAGGTTCCTCCGAGTCACTCATTGTTAATGGTGTTGGTCGTTTCTTCTATTAGCAACAGGTCTGCCTCCATCTCTTCCGACTAAGCGGTCCAAGTTGTTACATGAGCTATACGGATGTGCTAAAGATTTCCGTAGGGACATCCGGCAGCTGGTACTTTCGGAATTATTTGTATTTGTCTTCCTGGTCGTAATTCCTTTTTGGTTTATCGGGTCAGGTTCCAAGGTGATGTCAAAGCCAAAGACCAGCAGCTCTTCGACTGCTTGTAATAGAATGTTTTTCACAGCACGTGAAGTTATATGTAGCAGCACTTGGTCTGTAGTTTTTTCAGTTACATACTCAACGATTTTTATGTCGTCGGTCGTGATTGTCCGGAGTTGAGGGACGCAGGCGAATAATTTTAGAACATTAGTTCTGTTTAAGTTTAAATCGTGTTCATCCGCATAAATGTTCTGGAGTCGGAGTTTCCATGAAGTTGTTACGGGTTCTAAGATAGTATCGTTATGTACTCTAGTGCGAAGATGAACATCAGTTTTCCTCTGATTCAGTGTTAACTCAGGGTTTAGTTTTGAGTTGACAGGTGAAAGTGAGACCTTTGCGGTAGTTGAGTTTTTGTTTGTTGAAGTTTCACATGAGCGTCGTTTGCACAGGTTTTCGGTCAGTGAGATTGACTTCTCTGCCAATTTATCGAACACATTCGTTGGAGTGGCTTCATGGGAAGAAGCGTTATGTGTTTTGCTTCCAATTGAATATGTGGATAGATTACATAGATCTACAGAGCCTACTTCCGCCGAGCTAGACAGATTTTGGATGTCAGAATCTATGCGTCGGCGTTTTGCCGATTGTTTAGACAGAGCTTTGTTCTGACCTTTTGGTTGGGGAGACCGTTGAGTTTGTGATAAGCTTGCTTGTGAGTGACCAATTGTTCTCTCAAACAGACCAGTTTTCTTTGGGGTAGTCAGAATTCTTATGAATTTTTTTACTTTCTGACGTATGCTTTTTTGTGGCAGAGCATTGTGGCCAGTGTCAGTGTGTTTCTTTTGAACAGTGTTAGGACCCTTCTTGGTCATTTTAGATATTGTGAAGGTTTTGACTGGGCCACTAAATATGTTAAAAGAGGGCGGTTGCATACTTGCTTGACCAAGTGCTTCCACGGAAGTCTCAATCAGAGGGGGAGCACCATTTTCTGAAGGGTCAGCAATGACCGCGTGTCTTAGAGAGGCACAGGGGAGCTCAGATTCAGATTGGACCAATTGGATGGGAGCTGAGACGCTAGTATCGGGGTTTGAAGAAGAACAGACATTGAATGCTGCAAGATGTGTATCATTCGGCACTTGCTCGTTGCCGTTTGGAACTGATGAATTGCTTTTTGTGCTTAAGGGCGCCGCATGTATTTGAGTATTAGAATTAACGTTTTTCCTCATCCATTTCACAGCGTCTAGCAGACCTTCTGTAAGTGTATCATTTTGGCAGTGATGTCTTGCGGCCAAGTCTCCTAGACGTTCTTGCCATCTTATTGACTGGTCAGCATTTTTTTCCATTTGTTTTTGGAGGAAGTCTGTGAAGAGATCAATTTTGTCTATTTTTTGAGCAAGAATCAGCATTATTGCTCCTTGGTCAGATATTTGAGTTTGTAGGGCTTCGTATAGTTTAGTAAAAGGAGCCAATGCGACTGCGGATGCCGCAAGAACATTATTGTGAATTTGCGTGATAACTTCGGTTGAAATATTTGCCTGGAAAATATTAGCAGATGTTGCATCTTGATCGTTTGAAGATGGGATTGAACAGTCCAAATGAAATTTGGATTTGATGGGCGACAGGGTTCGTGGTAGATTGGGCGGCAGAAATTCGCCATGAGGGGACTTGTTTAGAGAAAATGAGGAGCTTGCTTGGGCCAATTGATGGTCTTGAGCTTTCAGGAGAGTTTGAAGATTTGACTTTAACTCTGCAATTCTTTGTAAACGTCTTGCCCTTGCAAAAGAACTGGATTCCATATCAGGTTGCTTGTTTAGTGCTGTTGTCAGGGGTAATTTTGGAGAATGACAGCTCAAAGCTCTTGTCGCTGCTGATTCCTCTGGCGCTTGACACGCGTAGCTGCTACGGTTACCGTGAACCGAGAGCTCAGGCGTGTAATTTGGGGAAGAATTATTGACACACTCTTTTGCTGGTCGTCCTCTTAGGCGCATTGATTGGCCGTGAGTTTTTTCAATAATTTGTTCGCTTTGAGGACCCGCATGATTGTGGTCTATTGGCCTCTCAGCGGTCATTGCTGCCAGGCAAAACGGAGGGGTAGAGGATAATTGACAGGACGTTGATCCTAAAGAATGCAGATTTTGTGCTAAGTTTTTTTGAAGAGCCACTGTAGTTGGTTTCAGCTGTACAGACGGTGCTATTTGTGTACAGTTAAAGGCACATTCCATTGCCTCGTCATTTGGCAGGTTTAGAAGTTCGTCGTCACTTACCGGAAAGGAAGGGGCAGCGTGGTTGATATGACACAAAGGATATATTGGTTGACTAGGTTGGGGTGCCAAAGCATCAGGTACTGAAGGAGGTGAGTGGATCGATAGGTCGTGTATTGTGTCCAGAGAAGTTGCGGCCGCAATAGCGCTCGACAGGAGGCACGTTGGCACAGCAGAGAGCGAGCTGGCAATCTGAACTGCCGGGTCTTCTTCAGCGTTGTTACATAATTGGAGAGTCAGCGGAGGATTGACGGAGATAGGGAAAGGGACTGTGATCGCTGGATGCTCAAGGGCGTCGCCAATGGTGGTGTCTAGCGACTCCCGGCTCAACGATGGTATAGAGCCCCCATTTGTTTCCTGGTGGATTTGATCCACAAGTGGGTGTGCTGCCAAAGTCGTCTCTGAAGTTGTAAGCGGGGTGCAGTCATTAGAACAGAGGCGGATAAGTGTATGCGCTTCTTTTGGATGGTCATGGCTCAAGACTTCAGAACGTAAATTTAGATTATGGCAGACAGGGGGCTGTTCTGAATGATCTGAGTGAGTGTTTGATAGGACTGTAGGTAAGGTAAGCGATGCGAGCAGAGCTCGGGTAGCAGGTTTGCTTACCTTTGGTCCGGGTACTGCTTTCATCGCGGTCCAAGGGTTAAGCATTCGTCGGTGTTGAAGCGATTTCTTGCGAGTCTGGGGCCCTTCTGGTGTTAACGTCATCGCTGCTAGGATTAAGCGGCAGTCGGCCTGAAGCTCCCGGGGGCGGACTGGTACAGACTGGACTCGTCGCCGGGCTCCGCGCGGACGGGTCCTTTTTAAAGGTGAGTGGGGTGGATACAGGACTGGACTGACTCGAAGTGCAGCTCCTCACAAGAACAAGGAATAGAGACTAGGGCAGAAATGAAATAGAATGAAGACACAAAATTTCGTTCAGCCGGCAGCCGTCCACGCCGAACAGCCTAACAGCACCAGCCCTTCTGCCACCAGGGTTTACGCCGCAAGGGTGGTTCTGCCGGCTGTAAATGGTGATTGCAAGGTCACGTGGTAGATCACGTGATCAGCCGTAGCTCTGCCTCCTCCAGGAAGCGAAGCGCGGTCCGATGCAGGCTCGCTATCAGGAAGCGAACGGGATGCGGCTGGTACGTGACCAGCAGTCCTTCTTGCTAGAAAAAGTTAGTGCTTCTCCTCAGTAAAGCACTCGTGCCGCTCGGGCGGCTCTGCCGGCTGTAAATGGTGATTGCAAGGTCACGTGGTAGATCACATGATCAGCCGTAGCTCTGCCTCCTCCAGGAAGCGAAGCGCGGTCCGATGCAGGCTCGCTATCAGGAAGCGAACGGGATGCGGCTGGTACGTGACCAGCAGTCCTTCTTGCTAGAAAAAGTTAGTGCTTCTCCTCAGCAACATTTTTTCAACATTGTTTCATTGAATTTGGAACAGCTTGCAAGAGTTGGCATCAACGACATACAATTGACATTTTTGTGTGCTAATTGTTCCATGACATCAGTAGCACATGAGTTATTGCCATAAAGTGCATGGATGTACTGTGTTTTTAATATTGCTTGTGCTTCTTGAGATAGTACACCAACTCTAATACTTTTTAAAATGTTGGCCGTAGGTGAGGTCTGCAGACTGTCATATGTTTTCTGTTAATTCTCTGTATTGGAAATGTTGCAAAAGCTTAACATTTCCTATGCTGCCAACAGTTTTACAGCAGAGTTTGTGTCCTAAGGTTTAAAAATTGGTTCACCTTTCGCTGGCATCAATTGAAGAAGATCTCTGAAAAAAATAATGTGTTTTCCTCCAAAGAGCTCTTCGTAGTTTGTTTTAAGTACTTCTTGTAATCTGAGGTGAATCAAATCCAACATTAGGTTGGAGACCATGCTCACTTCATCTATTAGTAGCATTTTCATTTGTTTTAAAGTTCCATTGCAGCTTCTGTAGAAAGTTTGTAATATTCTAATTTGTTTTGGTGTTCTACTGGCACGAGTAGTAGTCGGTGTAAAGTGACACCGCCTATGTTGTAGGCAGCTAAACCCGTGGGGGCAGTTACAACAGCTGACAGTTTGTTGTTTGACAATTGTTGAAGGAACTTGCTGATGATTTTGATAAAGAATGTTTTGCCTGAACCAGCTTCACCTGTGACTTATAGTAGTATATGTTTGTATTTTGGCAGGTACATTCTTTATTTTCATGTTGTGCACCATGTGCAATTTCTTTTGTTATTTCTTGAAAAATGCTATGCTGCTTATTGTTTAGTTTTGATTGTAGTACAGTTTAGTCTTCTGTATCTTCATACTGGCAAATGGTGTTTTCTACTTCTGTCATAGCTAATTCTGCCTCATTTGCTATTAGGGGCTGTCCAAGTGGTTCTTGGCTTCCTGTTACAGAAGGTTGACTACTATCGGGAGTGTCCTTATCTAGTTGTGCCTGGAGTTCTTCTTTGTGTTGCTGTTCATTGTGCAACATTGTTTTGTACTGTCTAAAGTTTACATCGGTTATAGCGCTTTCATTTGCTTTGAAAGCATCTTCATAAGAGTCATAGTTATCTAATATCTCTTCTTCTTTTCTCCATTGTTTAAAGAGTTGAAGCAGGGACATGTAATATAGTTCTTTATGTTGAGGAGTTTTTAATGACAATTTGATATGATTAATTAAGCTTGGTTTGGTAAGTTTTACTAAGCTAACAAAACCAGAGCTGTGTATTACTACCAAGCAAGCCCAAATGCACTCCTGAGGGAAAGGAATCCCTATATTTCAATTAATCATTTCATTAAAAATTCGAGGCCAATATGGCGTGAAATTTAGGTGCACATACACAGCCTGGGTTATGGTGATTAACTCAAAAAGTCGTTCCAAAATTCAAAACAGAAGGTAAAAAGTACACATTTCATAAAATAATGTCAGATGCATAGAAAGATCAGAACCCAGAGTGTAGAGATAATTTATGGATTTTAATCTCCTAAATCCAACAGATTATATGGAGTAAACAAATTAGATTCACACAGTGTCCTCTATTAAACACATAAAGTACACACTTATCAATATTCAAAACAGTACCCAACAAATTGGGAACATAAGTGGTAGTAGGAGACCGCAAGTTTTGAGTGACACAATAGCAAATCTAGATACATTTACTATTAAGAACTCAAATACATACGTTCCGTCAAACATCAACTTCCAAATGAAGTCCCTTATTAGGTGTCACAAAATGACCAACGCGTTTCGGTTCATAGATTTCAGAGGTTTCCTTTAAGTTTTCTTCAATATTTATTTCTTTGTAGTATTAATTATTGTCTTTTAGATATTGCAAGACTTGTCTAACGTTATGTAAGTGTACCAGTTGTTGCCACATTTATTTATCTTTTGTAGGTACACCATTTACTAAGACAATTAAAGATTGCTCTATTGGACATTGTACTCCCAGAGTGGGCACGTTTTCTTTTAGATCTAATGGTAAATGCACTACTTTGCCCCGAATGCCTTTCACCAATTCAGAGGGAGGTAATTTTGCTGTTTTTGGTTGAAGGCGTATTATTGCTTGAAATGGGTGCACTGTTTGAATTATGATGCTCTCATATAACTTGAGTTGTTGCAGGGGTTTTGGTAGTGGGAAAAATTCCAATTTATTTGTGATAGCGCGTGAAGGAGTTTGATTGTTGTCAAATGTTGTAGTGCAGTACCTGCAAAGTATTAAGGGATCAGTTATTTTGTATTTGTTTTCTGCTATAAGGTAGAGAGCTAATTGAAACCATTTGGAATCTTCATTGTCTTCTATTTTGTATGTTACGTCTATAGTTTTTGTGTTACATTTATAAAAAGTTCTGTGGCAACAAACACACACATGGTTTGGTACTTCAGCGGATGTATTTTGAATTTTAGTATTTCTTTTTTGTATGTGTGTAGTAAAAGGTTTCCATGTGCAGAATTGTTGCTAGTCTGTTGTAAAGCTAAAGCATTTTGTAAGTGGCTTTCACTTCCAAAATATTTTCTCTGGATATGGTCGATTTCTTCGAGTAGGTCTTTGGCTGTACCATGTTGAAGATTGTCATTTAAATTGGCTAGTGCTAAAGCAGGACTTTTAGCATAGTACAGTTTATAGACTAGATTTCTTATAGGTGAATGATGTGTTGATATAATTTTGATATGATGGAAGGTGCTTTTGCAAATAGGTCCTGAAATGCAGGCCAATGAATGTCCGTGCAGTCCTGTGCATTTGCGCACTGGACAGGTATCCATATTTTGCGGCAGTTTCATTTTGATTATGTCTTTGCCTTTCACATATTTATTGAGGAACTGGCGTAAAGATTTGAAAGATTTTTTGGCAATGTTACACATTGACGTGCATGGCCATTTGTATACTGGATGTTGTGGTTCAGCCGAATGGAGAATTGATACTGAGTTTTCTGGGGATATTTTTGTAAGGATTATTTCTTGTTGCATTATGGTATTATTAAGTGTTTCATAACCACGTCCACTGCTATGTATGGCAATTGTGTTTGTTTGATTTTGTTTGTATGCTTCTTCATTAAAATATGATTCTGTGCTTGTGGTGTGACTCCATTCAACTCCACAGATATTTAAGAAGTTATTTTTTTTGAAATTCCATTTATTGAGAAGTTTTTTTTGTAATTTAGTACTTAGTTTTGTTAAACACTAAAACTACGGTAGTTTTAAAGGGTTGTGCATGATTTGTCTCCTGTTTTTATAAGATTCTGAAGGACTCTGTGGCGGAACATTTTTGCTAGTATACTTTTTTTGGTATGGTTACTTCCTACTATATCAAGAGTTATAGGAGCAGTTTTAGCAGTAGTGGTAGGTGCATACTTGTTAATCATGTTCTGTTTTCTTTTACATTCTGATAGAGGTGGCACAGTTTCTGTACCGGAAGATTGTTTAGTTTTGCTAAATGACTGTATTAGCTGTTTTGTTTGAACCTTTTGTACAAACTCTGCTAGAGATGATGCTTATTTTGGAAATTTTAATTTCATTTGCTCTATTTCTGTGTTGCTTCCTACAGACTTGCTTTCTAGTAGGCATTCTGTGGTGTCTGTTGAAACAAAAAAAACAAGGTATGGGTTGGGCTGTTGTGCAATGTATGTGTGCTGTATGAGTGTCTGAGTATGATGGTAAAGATTTATCTGGTGGTGTGTGATTGTGCATTGGGTAGCTACAATTAGTTGGAAAGACTATTCTTCTATTTGTGTATTACTATACTGCAGTTCAGATGACATCAGATGACAGTAGAAAGTGAGCTAGTGGTGAGGATAAGCACTTATAGTAAATCAAATGGTATAAAATTAAAACAATTCTTTGTTTTGTAATACTAATATTCTAGGGGCTGAGTTATGTTATTTGTGCTCCGAAAAATGGGGATTGGTGTGCCATTCTGCGTGCTAATGCCTGTTTAATAAATGGTGATTTGTGGGCAGAATGGTGCACAAATCTTCGTTATTTGGGTGCACAATTTACATGAATCACCCACACAGTGTGTTTGAGTAACAGTAAGAATATTTGTATTTCTATGTATTTAGTTTATATAGTGCTTTACACCGAAGTGCTGCACATTTTAACAACAACAGGATACATATAACAATTAACATTATAACCATAACAGTGGAAGCAATTTAAAATTCAGAATCAGACCAACAAAACAGTAAGTAGGGCAATTAAACTGAAGGGGAGAAGAAGAGTAGTGCAGAAGAAGTAAGAGAGAGGGAGGGGTGGGGAAGAGGAGGAGAAGGGAAACGGATGGGGTGAAGGGTGAGAATTGGGGGGGTGGGGAGGGATGGGAGATGATTAAGGAGATAAGGCAAGGGGGGAGGGGGCAAGAAGGTGGAGGGGTTTCATGGTGGGGAATGGAGAAGGAAAGATTTGAGGAAAGTGTAGAATGAGGAAAAGGTAGAAATAGAGCGGAGTGAGAGAGGTAAGGAGTTAAAGTGCCAGGGGGCTAGGAGATGGAAGGAGCAGAAACGGGATGTGGCACAAGGGGAAGGAGGAACAGTGAGAAGAAAGTGGTCAGCATAGTGAAGGAAATGGGAGGGAGTGTAGAAAGAGAGGAGAGAGGAGAGGTAAGGGGGAGCAAGATCGTGGAGAGCATTAAAGACTAGGCAGAGAAAAAAGGTAGTATTGTACTTACTATTGTTTTGTGGAATGAGCAGGTTTCTTTGTAGTTGGGTGTTTGTAGTTCAGATGTTGCTGTTTTCCAGGAAAGTGGTCTTCACTGCAATTGTAAAGGAATGAAGCTAATAATTGTGTGTGTTTATAGCAGTGATGTTAATTGA
The DNA here is from genome assembly GCF_040938575.1 of Ambystoma mexicanum. Classification (NCBI taxonomy): domain Eukaryota; kingdom Metazoa; phylum Chordata; class Amphibia; order Caudata; family Ambystomatidae; genus Ambystoma; species Ambystoma mexicanum. Next base: position 1,155,002,935 of record NC_090924.1, on the reverse strand, counting down.
GAGGTTCATTTTTATGTCTTTGTAGTAGTATTCTTGTTTGATTTCTGAACATAGTGTATGCATGCAGTTTCATTTGTGCAGCCTCTCTATTTTATTTATATTATGTTAGTTCAACATGTTTTGCAAATGCATAGAATATTAAGTGTATGAAATTTTAAAGCTGTGTTATAGAATGTTAGGAGGAAGAAGAAATAATGATATATTTATTTTGCAATTTTTGTAAGGTAAATGGCAGACACTGTATAGAAAAGCATTGAATATATGTATTTGTGAAGGTGTGGGTAATAAAGTAGAAGGATGTGATTTACAGTGTTACTGCAGCTGGGAGCATTTCAATGATAGTGTCTATGTGTGTGAGTGTATGAAGATGCATGTCATTTCACTGGCTGTGTCTAATTTTATGATACACTACTAAGTGTTTTTCCACAATTATATTGTTATTGCTTCCATCTTCTAATATTATCATTTTTCAGATAGATGTGTGTGTAAAATAAAAATAGATAGCAGACAGGTTTGGAAGTGACAGTTGATTATAGCAGATGGAAAAAATGACAATAATTTAATTTTATAGGTTATACAGGTTAAGTGGCAGTTACTCCGTTTATATGCATTCATACATGCATTATGTACTGTGCAGATAATATGCATACCTGTAGTTTTTATTCATGCATGTGGATATGCATGCAGCTGCAAGTAGAAATCTTGGAGACTTGTAGAGTACTTTTTGTAGTAGGTGCTTTCCAATGATATGAGACTTGTACTCAGAGTGATCACCAGTACATTTAAAGTGCTGAACTCTGATGATGGAGTTAGATGTAGAGGTCTTGGTTGTGGTTGGTGGATGGTTGTGTGACTGCTTTGCTGTATCCAATGAGGGAATGGCAGAGAGAGTGAAGTGGAAAGGGTAGAAGGTCTGTCCAAGAGTTATGCGGTCCGCAGACACCGCGGCTGTCCGTGGACAGGGCGTGCCACATCCGGGGTTTTCCAGCAAATCCAGCATGGAAAGGGGACTGTAGGGATCAGCCAATCAGATGATGAGGTTGTGGATTTATGTTGAAAGAGACTGAGTGTAGTGAAGATGGCAGAGGTGGAGAAAGTCAGGGTGTTGGTGCTTGGAGATATGTTTCTGCATGGTTTACAGCAGTATGCTCAATGCAGGCATGTGGCAAATAATTTTGATGTTAAAGGAGTGGAGGTGGTGTGGAGCACTGTACCTGATTGCAAAGTACAGGGAATTGTACACGTTTGTGAATATATGGGCAGAATGAACAGTCCCCATGTGGTAGTTTTGCATTATGGAGTTTTCCATTTGGGCTATGTCAGTGCCCCTGCTTTGTTGGCAGATTTGGAACACTTGGTTCAAGCAGTAATGAACATCCTTCGAAATTGCAAAGTCATTTTTTCTGGTTTAGTACCTAGGGCAATATGGGACAATAGTTCTGTTTTTGGTCCTCAGCAAAACATTGTAGGTGTGCAATCAACCGGGGCATGTGTGCTTTCAAGCTTAGAGATGCTATGTTCTTCTGTACTAATGAGAACATTGATTCCAGTAATGCTGTTAATTTTGAAGAAGATGGTATTTCCTTATCTTTTTTTGGGAAATGCCATTCTGTTTTGGAATGTAAGGGTTGCTTTGGAGAAGGTTATGTGAATATTTTAGGAGAAAAGTAAGGAAACAAATCTACAAAATAGCAGGTGTTTGTCAAGCATCTGCAAAAAAAAAAACTGCTCTGTTCAGAGCCAACCTCAAAGGGGAAATGGGGCACACTATTTAAATATACATTCACCATGCTCACATTTTTTGATATGTCCGCAGACATGACGGTAGTCCGCGGACACCGCGTACTACATATGGGGATTTTGGGGTGGAGAGGCATGAAAATGAGAATGAGCAGAGCAAGTGATTGCTCAGTAAAGTTTAGTGGGTGTGTTGTGTAAGGAGAGAGTGTGTCAGAAAGTATTTGTCCTGAGAGAAGTCCAGTTAGCTAAGGCTCTGTGTTTAAGAAAACAGATTATCTGGATTTTGGGAGAGTCATAGATACATTGGTTGACGGTTCATGCAGAACGCTGTGGAGTAGATGCAGATCCTGGATTACCTTATGTAGAAGTGCACTGGCATGGAGTGCGTTGAATGAAGTGGTTGGACTTGGTACCTCTCTGTGCTACTTTGGAGACAGAGCTTCATCCAGACATAATTATATTTCATTGTGGAGGGAACAGTTTAGGACATGTGTCAGGTATTTCTTTGCAATTTGCGGTGAAAGAAGGACTTGGGAAGGTCATGGACATGTTTCCAAATTCCCAACTAATTTTTTCTCGTATTGCGCAGAGACAAATGTGGCTGCATTCTTCTTCATTTGGTCCACAAATGGAGAAAGCAAGGCGGAATGTTAATAAGGCTGTTTGTGCCTTTCTAAGAGATGTTGGCATGTCCTCTTTTCACAATGAACATATTATGTTTCATAGTACATACATTTTTCGCAGAGATGGAGTTCATCTTACTTATGCTGGTAATCACATTTTTCTGAGAAATGTACAGAATGCATTGTGACCTGTTGAGGAATTACAGCCATCCGTTTTGCAGTAGGTGTTGACTATTTTAAGTTTTTGAAACACAAAAAAACACCACCAAAAGGCACTTTTCAGAGCCACCACTTCCTCCCAGAGAAAAGTACAATGGTTTGGATAGGGCAGCACACCAAAATCTTAGATGTCCGCGAACTGTCCACGGACTTCTAAAAATACACAGGACTCTGCTCCATTTATTTGTCACTTCTATTTTTAGACTGTGAAAGGCGGCTCTGGAAAGAGCCTTTTTTTTGATTTTTTGTTTTATATATTTTTTTTTTTATACACGACACACTAGGAGAGGATGGGAAAGGAGGGTAAGGGGGCACACCAACCACGGGGATAAGAAAGGGCAGGTGGAGAGAGGAAGATGTAGGGTGGGCCTTAGTTAGGTAGGTAGCAGGTCTTCTCGTGCTCCAAGACCGCAGTCTCAAAAGCACTTCAAAGTCTCTCCCCCCTGCAGAGTACTGTGTCTCAGTACATACACAAAACTGTGACCCTCGAAAGGTAGGGTCATCAGCATCATGAATGGCCTGTGAGGCAGCTGGAGGGATGCGCTCTCCCACAGGAGTGTCTCTTGTGGTGAGAAACAGAGGATGTAGTAGATGAACTCAACCTACTACGTTGATCACAAGGTACAACCTTGCGAACGGCCCCACCATGGAATGAGCTTAGGTGTCGCTTCAGAGATGTCGTACCAAAGCTGTACGAACCAGGCCTCCCGTGACTCAGCACCATTTTCCACTGGTTGCAGGTGACCTTGTTTGCATGTGCCTTGGGTACGTCACCATGAATGGTAAATAACCGCCACACCCAAGACTCACGGCGAGTGGTGGTAGTAGGGACTTTCACTACCTCATCCTCTTCATCCTCCTCATCCTCCTCTACATCCTCATGCCTGTTCCCCTCTTCAGACCCTTGGGGCGGTGGTGGTAGTGGAGGGGTTGGGGGTGGTGCTGAGGCAGATGTAGCACCAGGTGGAAGAACAGCAGCCATGGATGTCATCAGGTTTCAGCAAAGGCAGCAAAATCTGGACGATTGCAATCCAAAGTAGACAGTGTTCTGTCAGATAGCCATAAGCACAATGAGGATGAGCCCTGGGGTGTGGCCTTTTATAGGGGTGCAGGTGCGTGCCCCGCAGACACCCGTACTCTCCGCGGACAGATCGAACACCCCAAAATGTCTCAAAAAGTTCCAAAATGTATGTAGAAAGTCATGGTCATTGTCTGGGACATGTGCTATGGTGATATTTTACTATAAAATACTGTGGATTGCCTGAGAAGGTACTTTTAAAATGTCCGGGGACCCGGACGGTGTCCACAATTCAGGACACACGCTCAGCGTTTGTGGGGTCACATGATGACGTTGCGAACATGTCCGCGAAGGGACTAGGTGTCCGCAGGGCACCAAATGTACAGGAACAGCTGTGTGCATGCGTGTGCATGTTCTACGGACAGTGTTCGGGTCCTGAAACTAATTAAAAGTGTGACACACGTGAGACAAACAGTTACGGACAGGCGCGATGTTCGTAGGACTTATTGGTGTGGTGCGCATGTGCGTAGATGTTCTACAGGCAGTGCGGACAGGAATAGTGCCCTTAGGACACCTCCATTTTTGTTAATTACAGACAACCTGGATACTGCGTGTGTTCTTAAAACAGTTTCAACTTGCCTGCGGACATTACGGATAGGCATAGTGTCCTTAGGACAACTCCATTTTGGATAATTGTGGACAACCTGGACCCAGCACATGTTCTTAGAACAGTTTCAACTTAATTGCGGACATTACGGACAGTCATAGTGTCCTTAGGACACCCCCATTTTGGTTAATTACGGACTTTCCGAACACCGAGTGTGTTCTTAGAACAGTTCCCTCTCACTTGGGGACAGTACTGACGGTATAGTGTCCTTAGGACAACTCCATTTTGGTTAATTACGGACAACCCCGACACCGCACATGTTCTTAGAACAGTTTCAACTTGACTGCGGACATTACGGACAGGCATAGTGTTCTTAGGACACTCCCATTTTGGTTAATTACGGACATTCCAGACACCGAGCGTGTTCTTTGAACAGTTTCAACTTGACTGCGTATAGTACGGACGGGTATAGTGTCAATAGGACACCACCATTTTGGTTAATTACGGACAACCCGGAGACCACGCATGTTCTTAGAACAGTTTCAACTTGACTGCAGACATTACGGACAGGCATAGTGTCCGTAGGACACCCCCATTTGGTTAATTATGGACATTCCGGACATCAAGCGTGTTCTTAGAACAGTTCCATCTTGCTTGAGGACAGCACAGACAGACATAGTGTCCTTAGGACACCTCCATTTTGGTTAATTACGGACAACCCGGACACCGCGCATGTTCTTAGAACACTTTCAACTTGACTGTGGACATTACGGACAGGCATAGTGTCCTTAGGACACCCCCATTTTAGTTCATTACAGACATTCTGGACACTGAGCGTGTTCTTAGAACAGTTCCATCTTGCTTGATGACAGTACGGACAGGCATAGTATCCTTAGGACACCTCCATTTTGGTTAATTATAGACAAGCCAGACACCGCGCATGTTCTTAGAACAGTTTCAACTTGATTGCGGACATTACGGACAGGCATAGTGTCCTTAGGACACCTCCATTTTGGTTATTACGGACAACCTGGACACCGTGCATGTTCTTAGAACAGTTTCAACTTGACTGCGAACATTACGGACAGGCATAGTGTCCTTAGGAAACCCCCATTTTGGTTAATTCCGGTCATTCCAGACACCAAGCGTGTTCTTAGAACAGTTCCATCTTGCTTGCAGACAGTACGGACAGGCATATTGTCCTTAGGACACCTCCAGTTTGGTTAATTACGGACAACCCGGACACCCGGGCTGTCCGCGGACATCTTAAGTGCGTTTTAAAAAAAAATAAGACACAAGGACTGAATTGAAACACATCTAATATTTTTTTATTATATACAGATATAACATTTATGAAAGAGAGGGGGAAGCAGAAACTGACACAAACATGGGGGAATTAGGGGTTTGGAGAGGATGGATGGGAGGAGATGAAGGGATTCAAGTCTCATCGTAATGTTTTTCTTGGTGGAGAAGGTTTGGGGATAGTTGACTGGGACATGGAGAGGGGGAACAGGTACATGTGGGACAATGATATTTATTTTTTTCTTTTATGTGGTCCTGTTTCAAAAGATTGAAATGTTCCATTAGCATGTCCATTTTTACTTCCATACGGTGCAGAGTATGTACTAAGGTGTCTTATTCTCAATGTTTGTATGGTCTGTGAAAAATAATAAAAATGTAAAGTACACATAAAATTATGATTATTAATTTGGTTATATAGAGAAGTGTCTATCATTATCATTATCTTCAGTCATTTCCTCATGTGGAAAATGTTCATCAAGCCATTCCAAAGTACTGGCCATTTCTGTGTATTTTTTTTTAATATATATATATTACTTTTAGTGTACCTAATACAGAAACTTTAGAAATATATAAGAAACATGAAGTTTGCTTACTAGCTTCTGGTAAATTGTGTTCTTACCGTTGTGTAGGTCTGCTGTTGCTCCTAGCTGTGCAGTTTCTATGAGGTAATTATGTTGGAGGCATATCTTTTCAGTTTTGGTATATTCCATTTTAGTACATATGGTATTTAAATGGATGGTTGATGTGTTACATAAATAGGTTCTACTTCTTATTTATTATTACATATAATGTGTTTATATGCTGCTTTTTGAACTTGTGCAGTGTTTATATGACTTACCCCCTGAGTTTTTGGGTAGTGTTGTCCGCTTCGTCCGCGTACATACGCACAGTCCGCGGACAACAAAATCACCAGGTAGGGCTTCAGTATGTCCTATATTACATGTATATAAAGTCAGGGACGTTGTGGTTAAGTTGCACTACTAAAAACCTATGAAATTCAGTAAAGAAACTTTGTTAAAGGGACGTTATGGTTCCAAGTAAAACCGAAAACCCCCTGAAATTCGCCAGTTATGGTAAGCTAAACAACCATAATTCGCGCCACCACCGTGCACTGCTAAGACTAACACCCAGGACATCAAAGATGACATCACAAATGTCATTGATGACCTCACTGATGTCTGGCTCTCTCTTTTTTCCTTTACTGATATATCTAGGCCAGTAACAGTCAGGAACTAAAAATAATTCAAAAAGTACTATATTTGTAGATTTATACTTCAAATATGTTCTTTCAGTAATTCACTTAGGGTCCACTTACAGCATATGGCACATATACAAAGGGGAGAACATGACCTGGAAGACAGCAATGCTTTCTATGTGTGAAGCTGATTAGTAAGGTTATCAACACTGTCTTATATTTCTGTTGTTTTTTTTTATTACTGTACTTTCCCTGAATATGCTCATGTTTGTACACATTGCACTTGCACTACTTTCCTTAGGTCCTAGTAACAATACGTGATAGTTATACATAGGGAAGTAGTAGCTTTGAAGCAGAGCAATCATTTCTGTGCATGTAGATAATCAATTAGGCTACTTCACTTTCCCTGTATATGCTCATATTTGAATGTGTTGATGTCAGTTTGTGTTTTGTGTGCAGTAATGCAATAATGTAGTAAGTATGCAAAATTCTAATAAGAAAACATTTATAATTTTAGTATTTAACATGGCAAGATTATTAATATTGCATCTCCATCTTGTCTGCTGCACACTATGCCTATGTTACTACATGTGTACTTCAGTATATTTGAAAAAACTTCATAATACAATGCTTTTTGGATTAATGCATTGCTTAATGCACTACGTACCTCATGATATTTATTCCAATGATCGTTGACACTTTTTTATTAACATTACAATAAGAATCCCTTGTATAGACTTTTCATGAAAGGTAAATGCACATGTGATGTCATCAGTGATGTCATCAATGACATTTGTGATGTTATCTTTGATGTCCTGGGTGTTAGTCTTAGCAGTGCACGATGGTGGCGCGAGTTATGGCTGCTTAGCTTACCATAACTGGCGAGTTTCAGGGGTTTTTCGGTTTTACGGAACCATAACGTCCCTTTGACAATGTTTTTTCACTGAATTTCATAGGTTTTTAGCAGCGCAACTTAACCATAACGTCCCTTTAGCAATTGGAAACAATGCAGCCAGTTTGTGGTCATTGATGGGGGATGCCACAAAAAAAAACTTCAAATGGCAGTGTGAGATGAAGGCACTGGCATGGGAACAATATGTACGGGAAAAGTATTCTTAACCGGAAATGAAATCGTATATAATCCAGAGGGAAAGGGGTCACAAATAGACAAAGAATGCCTGTGGAACGTTGAGGATGTCCTATGGGCAATCACTAAAGCAAAACCATCAAGACCACAAGGCCGCTGAGCATTACATTCTGCCAATGATTATTAAAAACAATCTGGAGATTTGGGCTCCCCCCTCTGGGACTTATTTACACATGTTTGCCTCGCCTATAAGGTCCCAGATACATGGAAACAATCCCTTGTTACCCCCATTCACAAGAAGGAGGATACATTAAATCCTAGAAACTTCAGACCAATTGCACTCCTGGATTTGTCTAGTAAAATGTTTAGAACCCCGTTGCTAAAAGAACTAAAATCCCAGATCACAAAATGTAAATTGCTGTGTGAATTCCAAATTGGTTTCCCAAATTGGTACACTGCTAAACACTTTTGCTATGGCCCATATGCGGGCAGCAGTTAAAAAGAATTGTAGGCACTGTCTACGTGGCATCTATCAATATGGCAAATGCATTCAATACAGTCAGTAGATGACAGCTTTGGACTAAGTTTCTGGTGGTAGGCGTCACTGCCATCTTGGTACAGCTGTTGGCACTGTTGCATACTGATATAACGGTGAGAGTGATATTGGATAGGGAGGGGGCCATGACAGCTCCCATTATGAATTTGTTGGGCTGAGGCACGGTTGTGTGGTGGCCCTTACCCTGAACAACTTTTACACCACTGACATAGAAATAATATGGGAGAGGGGGTCTCACAAATCCAGTCAGGCTGGGCTCAGTGTCCCTTGACTGGATAGCATTTGCAGATGATATATTTCTCTTTGATCTTACCCCAATTAGCTTGCATTGTTCCATTCATACTCAGTAGAAAACAATCTAAAAGTAAATGGGCAGAAAACGAGAGTTCTTATTTTCGCTACAAAGAGAAGCCAGACAACCTTGACCTGGCGGTTGGGGGATGACGCACTTGAGTGGGTAAACTCCTTGACCTACCTGGGCTATGAGGCCTTTTAAATACCTATTTGAAACAATGTGGGATACAGCATATTAACGCAAAATACAGCCCGCTATTAACAAAAATTAAACGGGTATATGCATAGCTATGCTTCTTCTCCCTGAAACTTCTGATCCAATTCTACTTGATGCAAGTGGAACCCACCATACTTTATGGATTAAATATCAATTTAAATGACTTGGGTGGCAAACTGAATATGATTCAGGGTATGCTCTGGAAAAACACACTAGGGCTAGCAAACTCTATACCAAATGTGTTGGTAAGACACGAGTTTGGGCTTGTTTCCTTGGCCACCAGAGCTAAATGGAGGAAGATGTCTGAATATGCTAAGGTGATAAATCCACCACTTCATTCACCATCTTCTCATGTCCAAAAAAGCAGACAATGAATCTCCTCTTTCGACTAAACCAGCTACTGACCCTGGAAAGAGTGAGTAGGTGCAAGGACCCAGAGGGGAACATGAATTGTAGGCTTTGTGGATTGGTAGAAATGAGAGAAACTATGAAACATCTGATTATGGGTTGAAGCACTTTGATGGGTGGTCAACTGCAGGGCATGATCTTGACATTATGTGGCTTTCTCTCTATAATACTGAAAAGGTTATGAACGTGAACACTTGGTGAAAATACATTGCAACCAAAATAGACCAAATTGGACTCTTTAGTATGTGATTAATTTGATGAATTCCCGGTTTTCTTTTTTTTCACTTTTTCATTTATATTGTATACCTGTGAAAGGTTCTTACTTGCTTTTTGTTTCTAGGAATCAAAACACATTTTATTTTTAAAAAAAATACAAAAAGGAAATATCTTCCCTCAAAATAGTTGCGAACGAGCTGTTGTTTATCTTTCCCTTTGGAGAGGAGCATGCAGCACATGTGCTAATTGCGATTTTAGACCTATTTGCTCCTAGATCTCCAAGGATCTGGGGCCTTTTCAAATATCCCAAAAACAGTGAGTTGATCAATAACTGCCCCTTTGGTCCACTCGGGCCCCAAAGAATGGTTAGGTCACTTTTGCACCTTTTTGTCCCCCGAAGACATATCCTTGTACAAGTAAGTTGTGATTTTCACTTATACCCCTGATTCATTACCCAGAGTTCTACATTGTGTTATCTTATTTGCTGTTCTTTCTCAGGGGTGGGCTTTGTGTAGTAGTTTTCTATTTAGTTATTTGGCAGCTTGTGTATTTTATTAAAGTACATCTTGATTGGACATTCGCTTCGCTAATGAATAACATTCACACCCCTCTTAAGAGCATTGCCTTTCCTCTGCCTGTGTTACAACATAAGGCGAAGGAGCTATATCTCTTACCTGTGCCTATTTTACCTTTATGATTGTGTTGGCGCTTGGTTTGTAGCAGTTTGTGGGCTGAGTGGGCATTTTAGCCACTACTCATCCATCTACTTCTGCTGGGCAGAATCCAATTTGTAACAGTTTTTGTTGCTTAGGACCTAGTTTGGTTGATGCAGTGCTTTGTGCTGGATTAACTGGCTGGGTGGAAGATTACATTGTAGCACTCGGAACCTCTTGGGGTGAGGGTTCTCTCAAAAGGGTTATCTCTCAAGCACGTTGTGAAGTAGAAGCAATGAGCAAAATCATTTTTAAATGTGTTCACAAACGTTTGCCATAGCAGGTTTGAAAAAGTGTATTACCTCTCTCTCTTGGCACTCACTCCTCTGCATGGAAATTTTTCCGAGTGCACCGTTTGGTTTTGTAGTCTGTGGATAGGGCCAGTGTAGGGTTATCATAAGGAACCTTATGACAGAAAACAATAATGAAAGGCTACATTGTATCTGCTCTCTATTCCAGTGATGTGATTTACTGCACTGCTAGTATCTCTGCCATTCCAGTCTTGAAGGTAACATTTTGATTAACTTTTCTTATATTTCAAATAGCAGCAGGTACAGTTATCACTGAAAACAACACTGCCAGGTAAATGTCTCGATATTTCCTTGAAATCTGTATGAGGAGAAGAACAAACAAAAAAGAGATGAAAAGCTATTAGGCGCTCCTTCTGAAGATCGGCTGAAATGAATGCTGCTATTTAGATTTTTCAACGTGCTTTCATGTCAAATGCAACTAATCCGTAATTTTTAGAAGATTTGAATACGTGTAGTGGTATTTTCATGTGGGCGACTAAAAGCACATGTCAACAAAAAACTGCATGTATTTATTTTATTTATGTGATTTATTTAGCAAAACCCTACGCTTTTAATAGAAATAGTAAAAATAATGTTATCACATGTAAATCGCATGTTATTTACATATGAATTTGCATTTAAGCATACATTAAGAATCAACACGAAAAACAGTATTCATCAAAAGTAGGGAAATTCAGTTTAATAAGTGGGCCTTCCATCTCAGATCCCAGCTCGGTCGAGCAATGTTTTTAAAGGCACAGAGAATGTAGTGTGAATTAAAATTAAAATCTCGCCAATCTGACTATTTTCTGCATGGCAGATGCAAGGATAATTTGGACCGATTTTGATTAGCAAATACCACATGTTTTTCTTTTTTTTTTTTTAGATTAAATTCGTAAAACTTTTTGAGAACAACAGCTTTTGGTGACATCTATTTTTCATATTCATTCCTGCCAAAATGCACAACTAAATGAATTGCTTTCAGAGTAACAGCGTTCTGAAACATTTCCCAGCAATGTGCTTAGTGACGAAATTTCAGGCAAATAAACAAATTAGGTCACACAATACTTTTATCTGTAGGCATTTATGTATGTGGGTGGAAATTCACTTTTTTGTTAAGGTTTATGGCATTGTCATGCAATGCTCATTTTTGAAAAAGGGCTGACGTGTGTAAATTGCTGGGTGGCTTTTAGCAGAATTGCAGTGGCCAGCCTGGGGCTCTGATTATCTAGGACGAAGGTATTGTGCACTTACCTAGAACCGCTAATTCTACTACTGACAATTGTTCAGTGAAACTTTTTTACCTCAAGAATAATGGGAAAGCCAGTTCATCGTCTGTGGCTTCCACTGTTGTGATACTTGAGGTCTTCTTAAGGGTTTTCCTGAAGCAATCTGCATAATAATTAGCTGGGACAATGATATGATACGATATGATATGGCATTTATAACGCACCTGTACATACGTTTTCTAGGCACAAGACAGGGAAGGGGAAACAGAGGGAGGGTGAAACAACAATCTTACTAGGCCTTGAGTCATTCAGATCGCGAAAGTGCGGAGAAGAGGAAGGGGAAAAGTGCAGCCTGGGGTGGCTCAGTGCAGGTAATCAGAAAGTGCAGCCAACCAGTGGTTCATACGTGCAGAGAGAAGGGTGTGTAGGGTTACAGATACAGAACACAAGTGCTGGGGGAATAAAGAGGCAGTGTGAGGTGCATCTGGATAGGCAGAGACCTGGGCCCAAGTTCAGAGTGTGGCCAGGTGTCCAGTGCATGGAGCAGACATGTCATCAGCAGGGGAGAGGAAGAGAGAAAGCAGAGCGAAGAGGAAGGTTTTGAGTTGCTTCTGGAACCAGAGGTGGTTCTACTCAAGTTTGAGAGAGAGACAGGGCGGCTGTTCCAGAGGGAGGCCCCAGACGAAGAAAGAGATCTGCCCTCAAGTCGCTGCTTGGAAAAGAGACTGACCCTCAGAGAGTTGGAGGTGGATGAGCGGAGAGTTGGAGGTAGTGTGGTCCCAGGCTTCAAAAAGACTTGTGGACAATGCAGAGAGTCTTTAACGTGATCCTTGCTGCCTTTGAGGGCCAGTGAAGAGATTTCAGGGCTGGAGAGATACGATCCCTGGGCTTGAGGCCACGGACAAGTCTCACAGTTCTGTTCTGGATAAGTTGTAGAGGGCTGAGAGTAGAGACAGGAAGATTTAGAAAGTAGTCCAGCCTAGAGAGGACAAGAGCTCTGGGCACAGTGAGCTTCTGGGGGAAAGTGAGGAAAGGAAGAATACCTCTGAGGAGGGGCAGCTGAAAATGTTACTTCCTAGAGAGAAGGCAAGGGTGGAGTTGAAGATGACCCCAAGGTTCTTAGCCTCACAGGTAGGAGCAGGAAGCAGGCCCAGAGTGGGCGGCCACAGAGAGAGAGGAAAGGAGGGATCTGGTGTTCCGATGTGGAGGATCTCCATCTTACTAGCATTAAGGCAGAGATCATTGGCGGAGCACCACTCCTGGATTGTGGGCAGATAGTCAGGAATGAGAGAAGGCGTACAGGCAGCCATGGGGAGCCTGAAAGAGAGTTGGGTGTCATCTGCATAACATTGAAAGGTGGAACAGAGGGCAGCGATGCGGTGGGCAAGAGGTGACAGGTATTGGTTGAACAGCTAGGGATAAAGGTTAGACCCCTGCAGAACACCGCAGATTGAAAGATAGAAGAGAGGAAGGACTTCAGTTGGACCTGAGAGGGTCAATCAGTAAGAAAGGAGGTCAGCCAGCTGATCAGCGATACCCAGGTTATCACGGAGGCCATTGAGCAGGATCCCATGGTTGACCGTGTCAAAAGCAGAAGAAAGATCGAGGAGAATGACGACAGAAGGAAGGTTAGAATCAAGATTAGAGAGCTGGTCTTCACGGATGTTCAGGAGAGCAGTTTCCGTGCTTCTGGCCACTCTGAAGCCATACTGATGGTTATGGAGACAACCAACAGATACAGTGTGAAGGTTAAGCTGGAAGATGGCTAGATTTTCCAAGAGTTTGCACAGGAATGGAGTGATAGAGATTGGGTGATAGTAAGCTAGAGAGGAGGGGTGTCCAGTTAAAGTATCAAATTCAAAAGGATCAAATGCCAAAGGTGAGAGTCAATTTGACCTAAACAAAAGGGTCAATTTTTATTTTTTAAACATTTTTTTGGGGGGGTTTCCGTTTTGGAAAAAAGTGGGTTTACCACAAATAAGGGGGTTTGGGGGGACCCCCCGATTAAATAAATAAATACATTAATAAATAAATAAATACATTCATAATGCAACCCTTTCGTTTTCGATCCTTTTGATTCAACCCTTTGGTCATTCGATCCTTTGCATTCGGAACTTTTACCTAAACCGAGAGGAGGGATTGGCAGAGCACTTCTTAAGGAGAGGGTGCACATGGGAGTGATTCAGGGCAGAGGGGAAGGTTCCAGTGGCAAAATAGTGATTGCAGAAATCAGCAAAGGCTGTAGCAAGGGTGTCAATGTGGTCCTTGATGGTCCTGGAAGAACAGGGAAGAACCTGTTTTGACGAGACTTTCATAGATCAGACTTGTCTAGAAACATCTTCTAGGGTGAACAAGGGAAAGGAAGAGAATGGAGGAGGAGAGGTGGCCACAGGAAAGCCAGGAGTGCAGGAGGAGGAAGAAGAGGAAGAGAAGGTGGACAGGATGTCCAGAGTTGTAGTGATGACAAGAGAATCCAAAGCTGTACAGAGGCCTGGGAGGGAACAGGAGAGGTAGAGACTGCAGCAGGGTTGGCCAGCTCTTTGCAGATTTTTAAGAGTTTAGCCGAGTTGTTAGATGCCGCAGAGATGCAGGCTTGGATGTGTGCTCTCTTCTTGGTGAGGACAGAGAGTCTGTACTGCCTTTGGAGCAGGCGGCAGGAAAGTGTGCCAGAGGGTGTGTCTGTGTATCTCCACTTCCTCTCCGGCATCCTGCACTTGCGTTTAAGGGTGACGAGGGTTGAATCGTACCAAGAGTTGCACTTTGAGTTGGGCTTCAAGCGGATCCTCACAACAGGGGCAAGTACATCAAGAGTGTCAGAGATAAAAAGATGAAGGTTGGAAAGGGCTGTGACAGGTGTGAGTCAGCAAAAGGTGAAGAAGGAGGAGAGAAAGTAGTGGTGAAAGCCTCCACTGACACACACATCATGGATCAGATAACCAAGAAGGTAGGTTGCAGTGCTGGAGTTGGCTTGGCCTGAGGGATAGAGAGAGAGAGATGGGAGGAAAAGAGAAAGTGATCACTCCATGAGAGAGGGGTGGTGTGAGGGTTGAAGAGGGGGAGGTCTGAGGAGATCAGAACTTCCAGGGAGTGCCCTGCACAGTGAGTTGGGCCAGAGGGAAGAATAAAGAGCGTGAGAGAGAGAGATCACCAAGGTTGTGAAAGAGTCCGGCAGAAGGACAAGAAGCATCTAAGTGGATGTTAAGGTCTCTGAGGAAGAGAGAGAAGTTGAGAGGCCGAGGCGAGGAAGAGAGGTCTGCCCACTCAGAGAGGAAGGAGGCTAGCTGGCTGGGCGGGTGGTAGATAGTGGCCACAGAGAGAGAAAGGCCAGAAGAGAGAGAGAGCCTGCAGACCAGGCATTCAAAGGAGGAGGATTTTGTAGCCATCTGAAGGAGAGTGTCAAAGCTCGTGACAGAGCTTGCCATGAACCATGTCTCGGTCTGACCGAGAACATCTAGATCAAGTTCTTTCAGGAGAAAGCAGATGTCAGAGGAGTGTTTGACAGCTGATCGAGAGTTGAGAGTATCCATGTGGAGCAGGTTGCCCCCTTTGAAGGACTTCCATGGAGGGATACAGTTCAACGTGTTGAAGATGCCACAGGATGAGCATGGGCAGTGGAGGAAGGAGAAGAGGGCAGATTAGCCAAGGCAGAGAAGGAAGGAGGAGAGGGCAGGCTAGCCAAAGAGGAGGAGGTGGGTGCCAGAGGGGTGGCGGAGTAAGGTGGCAACAGGGTGCCCGGAGAAACAGCAGAGGCAGCCATAGAGGTGGCAGAGGATGGAGGAGGCAGAGGAGCCAGAGAGGGGAAAAAAGGGACTGCAGGAGTAGCGCCTATAAAAGAGGAGGTGGCAGGAAGGCCTTGGACCAAGACGGTTCCATTTAGGAAAACATTAATGATGGTCTTGGATGAGTGGAAGGGGGCCAGGAGGGTATCCCATTGGGTGCCACCCTTAATGGGTGAAGAGGAAAAAGGAGAGAGAACAGAGATCATATGGGGGGTCCATAAGCCTGGAGAGGGAACGACAAAGAGGATGTCGGTAAGGGTCTGTTGGAGGAAGCACTGGGGTAGGTATCAGTGATAGGGAGGCCTGGGTTGGAGACCAGGATATCCCTCTTGAACCTCTTCCTAGCAGACTTAATGAGAAGGATTGGATAGTTGATAGAAATGCAGTTAGAAAAGATAAGAGAGAGAGAGAGAGAACCATAGAGAGTGCAGTGGGAGAGTAGGGGGGAGAGCGTAGAGTGGGGGGTGATCTATGGAGAAGGCAGGAGGCAAAAACACTAGGGCGGGGACACACCGAAGGAGGAAGGGCACACAGCAGACCATACAATGACTGAAACACAGGTGCAATATAAAGACAGAGTCAGTTGCCAATGGATCCTAGACATAAAGAATGGGCACAGCAGGGATGTAAGCAATACAGTGTAAGCAAACAACCAAGGAGAAGCAAAACTGCCAAAAAACAGAGCAATCGACCAGGGAACCTAGACGATAAGAATGAACACAGCACGGTGCAGGCCGTACAATGTAAGCAAACAACTATGGATAGCAACGCCAAGATCCAGAACAAACGACCAAGAGAACCTCGACAAAAAAAGAATGAACACAGCAGGGATGCAGGAAATGCAATATAGGCAACAACCACTGAGAACAATCACAGAACAGTACACAATAGGCCAGGGGAAGAGGGCTAGGAAGGGGGAGAGAGGGGGTCAATGGGGATGCACGGGACATGTGGGCGAGTGGGAAATGATATGCTGATTTCTGGTGACATCACTCCCCATTGCATATGTAAATGCACCCCTGCACTTTTTTTAGGACTTGTGTCCTGCCTTCAAAAGATGTACAAACCCATAAAACACTGACAATTATTATGCCCAAACCATAAACCTATGTACAGATAAGACCCTGTTTTAAACTTCTCATCCCCATCAATCTCAATTCCTTCCCCATAGTCTATCACCCTGCAAATCCATTGTATACTAAAAACTGATACATGCTCTTTGATAGTATTTAATCCCTTGAGAGCTGCCAGCCAAGGACAGAAGTAGAGAAAGGAGTATGTGGAAAGGTTTAAACTCAGAATATTAGCATGCAGCCATTGGGATATTGGGGGGAGCAACATTGATTTGGAAAGAGGTGGTAAGAGATTCTGTTGATGTGGTCAAACATTGCAGGAGATGGCAGGGCAGGAGGTGAAACATGAGGCAAGATGGGGGGAGTTGCTCAGGAGAAAGATCAAAAGGAGGAGCTTAGATTCAGAGCCTCATGTGGACTACGAGGAGGTAGTATAAGTATAAAGCAAACACAGGCATGTTTATGACAAAAAGAGGTGGATGGGCGGCAGGAGGGACGTGGGTGCCACAGATGGCCTTAGTGATGCCCCAAACTTCGATGAGGGTTCAAGGGTTGTAATGAAAGGGATGCGTTGGCCATTCCGTCCTCTCTTCTGCATTGAAGCCGGCAGATACCTGATATATGGATGCTTTGCACATCTGGCAGCATCGTATTTATTCTATGTTTATTTATTTAATATACTTATAACCACTGGTTTTGTACATACAATATTAAACATTGTGAGTCTAGAAATTACCCTCCCATAACATAGGCAGTATATTTTGTTGGCCGAAAACCAGCCGCATCATATGTTCAGCTCTATTAGTACCGACTCATGAGCATAATCAGAGAGAGTCCATTTTGTAGGAATAGAATTCGCCATTTTAGTAATTTTTGCTTTCTTGCTTTTCTGTTCAAACTGCTTTGCTGCAAGTGAATTCTATTTCATTCTTGCTCATGCATAGAGCAAGGCAACAAGTTACATGTTGAAATGCAGCCCAGACAACCCAGACAGCAATGCCCCGGTCTCCTCCCTCCCAAGTTCTTGGAAGTAAGCAACAAGGCATTCAATCACTACGCAGGTGCCAGCTAGTCTCGCTGGTGCAGCAGAAACTGTAGAAATGAACAGTTAAAGGCCCCCCTACATTGAGCCCCTGTAGATCGAGCTGACCTCTAGCCCACAAATAGAAACTTAGAGATAGTGAGGCCTGGAATGTGTCTCTTCCCTGCACGCAGCTTGCTTGTAACAACAAGAGCATTATGTTCCCTAAAACAAAGAATGGTGTCTGCACCTTTGCAAATTGCAAAGTGTTGCTGAATAAATGTCTGAAGGGTGTCATATTCGTCATAATTGTCAATCACCTAAACCATTGCAAAGAAAGATACATTATGGGTGGTTTTGAAAGTGTCACTACTGATAATAAGATGATCATTTTGTATATATGTAACTGATGTAGAATGCTCACTCTCTTGTGTCCCACGAGGTCTGGGTGACACACGTTGTGGGACGTGAGACCCAGTTGACCAACTGAGACTATTTGCTTTGCAATAAACCCTAGATTTTGGTAATTGAACCTCGTGTCTGGTGTATCAGTTCATGTGTGGTGATTGTGCCTTGTTTCCATACGTGAGGGTCCCCTAGTGGCCGCGTCGAAATGGTGCCCAAATAGGGACCCTCCCCCACTTGCTTCATCGTATACGTTGTAATTTAAGGAAGGCGAGAGAGGAAAAATTAAGCGAGGACGAGATAGTCGAGCCGGGATCGAGAGGTGTTCGGGTTCACCCCTGTGAAAGTGATGAGAGACTCCTTTGCAGATCTGTACACAAATGATCCCTGATTGATGTGTCCGGCAGAGAGCAAGAAGGCGAGGGTCCCAAAATGAGGCAGAGTGAGCCAAGATACGCAGACACAACGATTCTTGGTTGCGTCAGTATACAGACGAATTGCGTCTTGAAAGACAACTTGGTTGATCAGGTGAGTTGTGCCCCGATTCTAAATAATCCTGATATTGGTTGAGTGTTGTTCTTGCAAGATCAAATGCCCAGGGTAAGGTTAAAACATGACTTGGATATTGTCTTCCTGTCTAGTGGGATTTTTCCACTGTGGTAGACAATCTTTGGAAACTGGCCAGGCTGCGCCACCCTGTCGCCAGCATATGAGATGTATGTGAAGTATGGTATAGGGGCAATAATGTTTTGTGAAATTTGGCATAAGGAAACCAGACACGATGAAGACTTTCAATGGCCAAAACATGGGAGTTATGAGATGGGGCGCATAGATCATTTGGAATCAGTACTGCTGAAAAAGAAAGCGCGCCCTGCGACATTTGACGTCATTAGAGACTGCAGGATGGAAGCTATGCTCTGCTTGAGAAGCAGAGAGAAAAATGCACGCAGGCACACGTCTAGAATAGAGAGAGTGAAAGAACAGGATGAAAAAGAATGGGATGAGAAAATAAGAAAGACAGATAGATGTGTCCAGATAGGAGCAGACAAAATATATCCTCAACAAGAATTGCATTCATCAGATGAACGAATCAATAAAATACTAAATGAAAAGAGACAAGAATGCCCAGAAAGTAAGGCTGATAAAATTGCATTGCCCAACCCATCCCTGTCGCCCAGCCTCCATTACAGCCGCAGCAAACACTCCCCCTTCCAATTGTCCCATCTGCACCGACCCCTCCCATTAAAAACATCCCTCTTCCCCCTCCACCTATTGAACTTGAATTCAGCGTAGTTAGAGAAGACGGTATGGGAAGAGAGGGGACGGCACAAAGTGAGTGCACTAGAATAACCCGTAGTGCGTTCAGCAAAGAGCAAAGGAAGGAGTTAAAAGAACAGGCAGAAATGTATATATATGGAAATGATGAGACATTGACGCTGGATTCAATGTGTGATTTCAGGAAAACTAGTGAAAAACAGGTATTGTTGGAATGCATGGGCGAATATTTAATGGAGAGATGGAAACAGTTGATTGGAATGGTACCACCACAGAAGTTGCAGGATCTGAATGCATTTGCACGGTTGAGAGAAAGAGATGTAGAAATAAAGGAACATGTGGACAGGCTTTTTGAGTTTAAAACTGAACTTGATGAAGCATATGCTGAAATGTTTTCTATGCCAGGGTATAGGAACAAAGACATAAGAAGGGGAAGGCAAGAAGCGGTGCCATATGTGCAGCAGCAATTTCTTCTGTCGTCAAGACAGGCTAGTGAGGAAATGAAAATATGTACACAAGAGGCGCTTAGATGGATTACAGATGCTAGTATTCCCACAATGGAAGTGCACAAAATATTTGATCAATATACATTACCAATGAAGAGGAGAGCACTGCAGGTGATGGATGAATATTTGCAGGATAAAGATCTAGAAAATAAACAACCTAGCCCCCCCCAAATTAATGGCAGTGTATAAGAGAACTTTTGTACGCGATACAGGAGAAACAGCCGTATCCCTTGATTTAGCAATAGTGTTACACATGAGTGAAGGAGGAGGAAAAGCAAGTGCAAGGCAAGGTGGTGCACACCTTAATTTTGATGGTGCCACATGCCATAGAGGTTCTATTAAATAGAACGCAGACGCAACACCTCACGTCCGCTAAATTGACGAGATATGAAATTGTCCTATTTGCACCAAACATTCAAATTGTGAGGTGTAGCGCTTGGAATCCTGCAGAATGAATGCCACTGCCCAGAGAAAAGATAGGGGAGAATGAATTACCCCCCATGATTGTTTAATGGTTACTGAAGAAGAAACGAAAGGAAGAGTTGATCTGACAGACACCCCACAGAAAGAGCCAGATGGAGAACTGTTTTGCGACGGCTCCTGTTTTAAATTACCTGATGGCACATCAACTGCTGCCTATGCCATTATGACAAAGAAAAGTATTGTAGAAAGCAAAAGAATCCCCTACAACACCGCACAAGCCATGGAGATAATAGCGTTAACCAGAGCATGTGACATTTCTGAAAATCTGAATGTAAACTTATATACTGACAGTCAGTATGCCTTTGGGGTTGTACATAATTTTGGCCGACTCTGGGCTGAGAGGGGTTTCTTGACATCACATGGAATCAGGATTCAACATGGCCCTTTGATAGTACAATTGCTGTCTGCACTTATGTGTCCAAAGCAATAATAAAATGTGAGGCGCATAAAAAAGTAACATGTAAAGTGGGAGAGGGAAACGCATTTGCAGACAGGGTTGTGAAACAAACTGCCACTGATTTGAACACCAAAATGTTAACAGTACAGTCAGAGGAAGTGCCCTACATGATAGAAAATGGGATTTCTACAGTCAAAGAGATGCAGGCGGAAGCAACTGCTGATGAAATACAAGAGTGGGCTGAGGGCTCTGCAGAATTAGATCTGGAAGGTTGCTGGGTGGACAAGAAGAGTAGAAATTGGATGTTGCCCAACTCCTATGTAACTGCAATGGTCACTATGGCCCACAGCCCCACGCACATTTGTGCAAAGAAGATGATTCAGCATTTGGCTACAGTGTGGCAGAACACGCACATAAGAAGAAATGCGGAGAGGCTAGTACACAATTGCATAACGTGTTTACAACACAATGTTGTAAAAGGAACAGCTACTCCAACAGGTAGTTTTGGCCCCCCCTCTATGCCATTTGAGGTGATCCATTTTGATTTTATAGAAATGGAAAGGTGTCAGAACTTAAAATATGTACTGGTGGTAGTGTGTGGGTTCAGCAAATGAGTGGAAGCATATCCACTGAAAGATTACACCACCATGAGCACTGCTAAGGTGATGTTAAAAGAGTACTTTTCCCGGTTTGGCTTGCCTCGAGTCATATGGTCAGACAACGGCCCACACTTTGTTGGCGCAGTAATATTACAGATTTGCGCAGGTCTTCAGATTGATAAAAGATTCCACTGCGCCAGACATCCGATGAGTGCTGGTCTTATTGAACGTCAGAACGGCATACTAAAGAGCAAGATCAGTAACATTTGTGCAGGAAGCAAGTTAAGATGGACTGATGCATTGTCCCTAGCTTTGTTGTGCATGCGCACATCCGTGCAAGCAAGGGCTGGGCTCTCCCCCTATTATATAGTGACGGGGAGGCCTGCTAATATTTGGTGTGCGTCACAGCCAATGCGGTTGAGTGAAGTAGAATATCCTGTGCTTAGTACATACTGTAACATTTTAATACAGAAGTTGCGTTTGATTCATCAGCAGGTGCAGGAGGCTCTTCCTATCAGATATACTGGTCCGGGGCCTTCTCTGCAACCAGGCAACTGGATCCTGGTGAAGAATTTTGAGAGGAAGTCATTGCTTGCACCAAGTTGTTGTGGGACCTACCAAGTCCTTCTGGCAACACAGACAGCAGTCCGTGTAGACGGTAGGAAGGCGTGGATACATGCTACGCACACGAAAAGAATTCCATTGCCATTGAAAGAACTGCCTGATCCAGACAATAAGGAAGAGACAGCTGCCTCTGAATCGAAGGAAATTGTTGCCAGTTCTCTGCCACAAAATGTGCCTGATCCTGAGATAAAGCCTGCAAAGATTGTTACAAAGGAAAAAGGCTAAGAGTGCCCCAACGTTACCCAGCAGAATCTGCATCGCCGCTGGTTGACACGAAACCTGCATCATCACTTTGGTGCCCACCACCTCTCGTTGTGCCGCAGGCCGACTCTGAGCCTAAATCTGGAAGTGCACCCGCACTATTCATTGATCACATGGTACCTGGAGCAAGACGGTACAATCTACGTCCTCGAGATAAGAAGTGATCAGATCTTCGTTTTGATTTTTTTTTTTGCCTCTATTTCCCATCACGGATGAAGTGGGAACCGGAGGCCTAGAGGAGAGAGGCATGGGAGTTGTGCAAATCCGACAGCTCAGGAATGCGGCTCCCCGGTGCTATCATGGACAAGTGGGGCTCATATGGTACAAAGGCAATTGATGACTGCTCTGGAGTTCTTTGAGCAGTGTGCAGAAGCACGATAATCTTGCCCAACATATAGCAATCCAGGCTTTTGAGAACTGGCTGAAACACTTTGTTAACACTTCAGAACTTACTGATATCTGGACGAATGCAGCGGCAAGAGGTATTCATGACGAACATTCTTGGAGAAGAAGAATCAAGAAAAATGCATGCACCAGTTTCTGCCCCCTCCTGCACCAATGCTGATAATATAGTGAATATAGAGAGTGTAAGATTGCCGAAAAAGAAGTGCCAAAAAAATTGTATGCTGATCTTAACAATAGTCTTGTGTGTTATGAGTATACTAGCACCGATAATGACAGTACCGGAGTTATGGTATCTAGAAGAGATACATCCCTTAGAAGTGTTCTTGCCTATTAAAAATATTTACGCCACTGAAAGCCCGGTCCATGTAATTTCCTATACCTAGTCACCAATGAAAGAAAGACACAGGGAAGGTTATGGAAACAACACACTACTCCTGATAATGAATATGACACACTGAATTCGGAGAAAATACAATTGTTGGGTGTGTACCCATATTCCGCAACATGGTGGTAAGGGAATAGGTTGGTATGTGCAGCCATTGCCATTAAGTTCTGCATGTTACGCGTCCCTAAATGCATTATATTATGGGAAATGGAATAAGAGTGAAACGGGTCAATTAGCTAGAACAAATATGGCCGAATTTGATGAGGTAATAATGAAACCTGTAGGTTGCTCTATATTTCGCAAAGCAAGACTAATAACACCAGAAGTAATGCCACAAGATAGATTTTATGTGCCATACAAATCATCTGTAATCACGTTTCACATGAACCTAGAAGGGAATAAAGATACAGTACCCCCCTCCTATACAATAAATAACAGTCCTCGCTCTGTCCCATTTTGCTTAAGAAAGAAAGGCTCCTATTCAGTAGGGACATTCACTAGATGTGTGAACATAGTATTCCCCGAGAGAGAGGAAGAACTAGTATATATATATAGGTGATCCTGTCTATTTCATATGTGGAGAAAAAGCTTATCCCTGGTGTTAGGGAGGATTCTCTCTTTAGGCAGAATTTCCTAACCTAGTGAGTCCCCCAGCAGCTTTGCTGGATTTCTGGAGTTTGTTTTTTTTCTCCTGCCAAGAGTGAGACTCTTTTTCTCCCACTCTTGGACATGATTTATGGTGTTCCTTTGACTGTTAATATGTTTTATGGGCTATGGGGTCCTTTACTCCATAGGGTCTCATGTGTTTTTACTATGTGTGTTACACAGTACCCTCTGTGCAGTAACACAGGGGTGTCATAGTGACACCCCACCATAGACTCCATACCCTAGGACTGACTACTGTCCCCCAGGGCATGTAAAGTCACCATTGGCTTTACTAGTCCCAAATTATGAACAGAAACCAGTACAAACCATCATATTGTGGACGTACTGGTCGGGGCAATTCGATTGCCCCGGGGTCTGTTAGTCGAGGGGGCACGTCTCCATCCCCCCTAATCGAGTTTTGGCTGGTGGCAGTGGAAACTACTTTTTATATTCGACCGCGAATATATCCCTACGGGATTTTCCCATTTTTCGAGGCTACCAACTTTAATTATTTAATTCTCATAGCCTCAAACATACCGCCGGTTTATTTATTTAATATTAATTTGCTGGTTGGTATTTTTTGCCAGGACTCGATTCTTAAATGGCGTTTGTGTTCTCTTCTGTGACTCCAACCCAAGTCGAGCCCTTTGTTCCACTTTTTGGCAGGCTTCTCCACAGAAGCCTCCAAAAGTGGTGCCACTCTGTCTGGGTACCACAGGGGGTGTTGGAGGGGGTTTAGGCACCCTGGACTGAGTTACCTTGGTAACTCAAGTCGCACTCTTGTGTGATTGGCCCAAGTGCTGAGCCGGCCGGCTCACCACTTAGCATGTTTGATTGACAGCTAGGCTGAGTGAATGGGGGTATGCTGCATAAAAGCAGGGCTTTGGGGACTGGAACTTCAGAAGTCACCACAGGACCTGAGAATCCGACGAGGGAGAAGCTGAGCCGACCTACCACGACGACACCACCGGTGGAGCCCTGCAGAACCGACTCACCACTTCCCGACGACAGTGAAGATCTTCCGGCTGGAGAGGCTTCTTCCCCTGACTGATGGGCACAACCAGTTTACCTTCTTCTCTTCGCACCCCAGACCGTCTTGTGGTCGAATTGCCTGTGCCAAGCACCCTGGCAACCGGATAGCCACTTACCACTGGACCGTGAATAAAAGGACTGCTCCTTTTTCCTGAGAACTCCGCGGCTGGTTCTTCCCTGGCAGTGCAACAGACTCCTGTCTTCCTCCCCGACGAGATCCTCTCTTCCCCCGGACGAAGCACCGACTTGCATCCGCTGCCAGGAACAACTGCCCCCGCTGGAGTATTCTCACCACTTTAAGGTACCATGTTCACCAGGCCTCCCTTTCTAAAGATTGCAACAAGGTAATAATAACCCCTTAAGCTTCTGGACTGGGCTGGCCACCTTGACCCTCTAACTGGTCCCTTTCTTTTGGTCCAACTATTTTTGAACCTTTGCAAGACTCTTGTGCACTTCAACCGTGTGACCTTGGACACATTTCGTTGTGATCCTCTTAAAGTGGATCCAGCCTACTGAACTCTAACTTCACGGTTTTACTTGCCTTCCTCTCTTGCTTTGATCTTACAAAAGTGTTGGGATCTGTTTCATTATTCTCTGCTTTTCTCTCCCTTTTTAAACAAATTATTAGATTGCCATCTGCCTTAAGCGCTCACCGCTGTCTGAAAATAAGTGGGGCTTTACTTATTCTTCTAAGGGAGTGTATATCTTTTAGTGACCGTGTTTTTGAATTGCTTACTATTAGTGCCTGTGTGTTTTTCTAGATGTGGTTTTCAATAAATAATTATATCTCTTTTACACCAAGCTCTGGTCAGTGTTTACTTGTTCTACTATGTTCTTTTGACCTATTGTGAATACTCTGTATACTGCCTAACTCTTCTTGAGAGAAGTCTGACTGCTCAGCCACAGCTACCACAGCTACCACAGCTACCAAGTGAATCTGTGTGGTACAGACTGCTACCAAGTGGGTTTACTGCCAAACACCTGTAGTCTTAAATCTTTTGCAGTGGTCCCAGAGGGAAATGCACAGGTTTCTGCCTAACATCTGGTTGCCGAGAAATTGGGGAGGTACTTGTTACTTAGGGATTCTGTTTCCAGGGGTGTTTCTTTCAAAAACGTCAGATATAGCCAAACTGTCTAGATCAGGACCGTGACGAAATGACGAAGGAGGATTAATAGCAGAAGACATAGCAAAATCATTTATACCATTTTGGGGTCAAGCAATACATTCCTATAATATAAAACAACTGTTCAGAATATTAGAAAAAACAATAAATGGAACAACGGATATATTATATAACATGACTTTGGAGGAAAAAGCGATTAGATTAATTATACTCGAAAATAGGATGGCTCTTGTCATAGTTTTGGCTGATCGTGGGGGAGTTTGCAAAATCGTGGGGTCATCGTGTTGCGTATTTGTAAGCGACTCCTCCTCTACAATTTTTGAGGCGATAAAAAAGTTGCACGTTCTGAGCTCCGATCTCCCAGAAAGTAGTTGGGAATTAGACTTAAGCTCCTGGTTTTGGGAAGTATTACGCTCATGGGGATGAAAAGTGGTTGCAATTCTAGTCGCAGTGCTCGGAATAGTCATGACATGTTGTTGTTGCATACACTGTTTACCAATAATTTGCACCGAAATAAGTGATGAATGCATACACATGGTAACGCAGAAAAGAACCCCCAGATTGGATACAAAAATTAATCAAGAAATGAAGACAGTAAAAGAATGTATGTCAATTAATATCAATGACAATGATGACGATTATAGTAGTATGCAAAGTTCAGAATCAACATGGTCAGAGGAAGACGTGATGTTTGGATGATGCGTTTGGCTTACGGCCAAGAGGAGGGTTTGTGAGTCTAGAAATTACCCTCCCATAACATAGGGGTATATTTTGTTGGCTGAAAACCAACCGCATCATATGTTCAGCATTATTAGTACCGACTCATGAGCATAACCAGAGAGAGTCCATTTTGTAGGAATAGAATTCGCAATTTTAGTAATTTTTGCTTTCTTGCTTTTCTGTTCAAACTGCTTTGCTGTAAGTGAATTCTATTTCGTTCTTGCTCATGCATAGAGCAAGGCCACAAGTTACATATTGAAATGCAGCCCAGATAACCCAGACAGCAATGCCCGGGTCTCCTCCCTCACAAGTCCTTGGAAGTAAGCAACAAGGCATTTAATCACTACGCAGGTGCCAGCTATTCTCACTGGTGCAGCAGAAACTGTAGAAATGAACAGTTAAAGGCTGAATTATACTCTCTTCTGCGGCCCCCCTTCATTGAGCCTCTGTAGATCGAGCTGACCTCTAGCCCACGAATAGAAACTTAGAGATAGTGAGGCCTGGAATGTGTCTCTCCCCTGCATGCAGCTTGCTTGTAAGAACAAGAGCATTATGTACCCTAAAACAAAGAGTGTGTCTGCACCTTTGCA